>NC_138190.1:123583144-123989379 GCF_964194105.1 Spermophilus citellus | reverse complement strand
AGGGGAATGAAGGGTATGGAGGGGATGGTAATAGGAAAGACAGTAGAATTAATAGGGCATATCTTTCCTATTCTCATATATAAATAAATGACAAATGTAACTCCTCATTGTATATGATCACAATAATGGGATCCTAATTGGAATAACTTATACTTATTTTATATGTATAATATTCCAAATATACTCTACTCTCATGTGAAAAAATAATAATAAAATATAAAAAAACAAAATTTTATGAATGTGTAACTCTAATATGTACACTCACTTGTGAAACTACTTAAAAAGTTCTGTCTTTGAATTAACTTCTTTTTTAGTTTTCTTGGTCATCTGTTACCTGGTTACAAATATGATTATCTCTAATCATATTTGGTGTAGGGTTCAGGTATATAAATATTTGTAGCATATCAAAGCCTTCATTAAAATAAATATTTGTAGTACATTAAAACCTTCATAAAAATAAATTTTATTTAGACTCAAAATAATATTTTGAGTCTAAATGCATATATTATTATTTTTATGAAAGTTTCCAGTGTAATTAAACATTTTAAGATGTTTTGGGATATATTATAAGATGAACACAAGCATATTTTCTGAATTTATATTAATTTCTACAATAACAATCATCATTAAAATATTATTACAATAAGCCTTACATGACTGTGAATGTTTATCAAAGAGTAAGATACTCTAATGCCTTCAAATATTTGATAACTTCAAGTTTTACTTTTAAATTGGAGCAAATTTACACTTTCATAATCATCAAAGCAGATATACACATTTTCTACATCATATATTCCAGAAAATATTTTTTTAAAAAAAAACTATATTTGAGTGATGAAGAAATAGTTACTTCACAGGTCTATTTTGAAAGATGGAGTAGGAAGCTAGAAAAGACCCTTCTGTAAAATCCCCCCACAGTTACAACAAGTTCAACAGATAGTCATGCACCTGTCAGTAAAAGCTAAAGAAATTAGGTCAGAGACCACAGTGTCTTTTTTCAGAATAACAAAAATGTAGGATGAAAATGAATCCTTGCATCAATAACCTCTCCCAACATTAAGAACTCTAACATGGAAAGAGATGCCTCCTGCTTGGAGGAAAGACAATTTTCATCCACACTAAGAACTTGAAACCCAGTAACAGGCCCACTGTGGTGAAACTCAGTGCCTCAACCATGAGACCATTACCTGCCTGTGAACTGAAATGGAGGAATAGATTTAGGATAAGTGGCAAAACACTACCTCCATCATCCATATTTCAACCTTGGGTGGCAGAACCAGGAGGGGAATTCCACCTGCTAAAGATCATGGAAGGATTCTACCTGCTGGTGAACAAGGCATAAAAGCTAGCATAGGGCTATATCTCACAGCCCAGTGCCTGTCCCACCATGGTGAGACCAAGCAAACAATAATAATAAAAAGATACAATCACTGAATAAAAAAGCCAGACTCAACTATATATTGCTTGCAGAAATTCACTTTAACTCTAAATTTAAATTGCACCCTACAACAAATGAACCTAACAGACACCTATTTACATATCACTCCATCCATCGCCTGCTAAATACACACTAATTCAAATCACATGTATCACTCTGCAAAATAGATCATCACAGGCCACAAACAAGTATCATATCCTTATCTCAATTAATGCAGAAAAATGTATTCAATAAAATTCAATGTACCTTGATAATAACAGTACTAAACACACTACACATTCAAGGAACATTCCTAAGCATATGTTTATAATAAGAATTCAACAACTAACATTATATTGAATGAGGAATTGCTGAAAGTTTTCTAAGATTAGTTACAAGTCAAGGAATCCCACATTCATCACCTGTATTCAAAATAGCAGTAAAATTTCTAGCAAGAGCAATTAGGCAAGAGTAAAAAATAAATATCATCTCAAATGCAGACAAATTCAATTGTTGTTGTATAATAATGGCATAATCCTATACATAGGAAACCCCCAAACTCTACCAAACATATATAAATAACAAATGAATTAATCTAATTTGCAATTCTACAATCAGCACACAAAATTAGTATTGTTGTTATATGCCAATAGCCAATTATCTCAAATACAAATTTGAAAAGAATTACCAATTTATGACAGTTACAAAAATAATAAAATATTAGTAATAAATTCAACAAAAGAATCCACAGTAGAAATTATAAAAGTTTGATGAATGAAATTCAGGATACAAAAAATGTAAGACATCACATGTTCATAGATTGGAAGAAGTAATACTGTTAAAATGTCCATAATTCCCCCCAAATTTATAGATTGAATACAACACCTATCATAATTCCAAGAATATTCTTCACAGAGCTAGAAAAGCAGTTCTAAAATTTAAATGGAAACACAAATATAAACAGACTTTTTCAGCAAAGAAAACAAAGCAAGAAGCATTACCTTACTTCACTTCAAAATGTACTACAAGGCTATAGTAACCAGAACAACATGGTATCAGCATAAAAGAAGACACATACATCAAATGAAATAAAATAGCCTAGAAGTAAACCCACTTATCTACAGTCAACTGAATTTCTGCAGAGAACTTAAGAACATGCACTGGAAAAAGAACAGTCCCATTAATAAATAGTGTTGATAAAATTGGATATGCACATGCAGAAGAGTGAAATTAGACTCCTAGCTCTTACCAGTTACAAAAATAAATTAAAAATAGATTATAGGCTACTTTGAATGTGCCTCTGATTTCCTGAATAAACTCTTGAAAAATGGATTTAGCATAAATGTAAGATCTGAAACTGTGAAACTACTGGAGGTGAACATGAGGTGAACATGGTAATGGGCAAGGACTTTTTTTTCTTTTTTTAGATAAAATCTCAAAACACAGGAAACTACAGCAAAAAAAGAGACAAATATGATTACATTACGTAAAATTGCTTATGCATAGTAAAGGAAATACCCATTAGTGCAGAGACTATATAGAAAATTGGAGAATATATTTTCAATATATAAATATAAATGAGACTAATATCCAGAATATATAAAGAACATTAAAAAAATCAGCAAATAAAATTGCAAATAAACAGGTAAATGGGCAATAGATCTCAATAGATATTCCTCAAAAGAAGACAAGGAAATTGCCAACAAGTATTTGAATAAATGCTCAAAATCACTAATCATAAAGGAAATGCAAACAAAAAGCCAAATGAGATATTGCCTCTCTCTGGTAAGGATGATTAATGTCTTACACACTGTTGGTGAGAATGTGAATCAGTACTGCCATTTTGGAAAACAATGTCAGTTCCTTGAAATTTTAAAAATAGGACTACCATATTCATTAGTAATTCCACTGCTGGGTATGTATCTGTGGAAATGAAATCAATATGTCTATGAGACATAGGCACTCTTATGTTAATTATCTACAATAGCTAAGAAATGGATACAGTCTAGGATTTTATCTAAATATGAATGAATAAGGAAAACATTGTACCTATAAACAATGTAATACTATTAAACCACAAAAATAACAAAGTGTTGTTATTTGTCACAACAAGGATAGATCTAGAGGTCAGCATGTTAAGTAAAATAAGTGAGTTTTCAAGGCTTGGTACCCAAAGTAGCTGTGCTCAGAGGTGAGACTTTGAAAGTGATTGGATCATAAGGACTCTGACTTCATCAATGGATTAATCTATGCATTGGTTAACAGTAAAGTGGTTGTGGGGATAGAGGCTTTATTATTAAATCAAGCTCTTACTCTGATTCCTGGTCTCCAAGAGGTGAGTAGTGTTGCTCCATCAAATGACCCCTACCATGAAGTTCTGCCTCATCACAGGTCCAGAAACAATCTAGCCAACTGACCATAAAGTAAAACCTCTGCAACTGTGAGCCAGAATAAACGTTTATTACTTTAAGGTGATTTTTCTCAGGTAATTTGTCACAATAATATAAAGCTGACTAAGATAAAAATTAGGACTGAGAATGAGGTCATTGTTGTGACTAACCTGAACTTGTGATTCTATAGTTTTGGGAATTGGTTGTAGCAGAAGTTTGAAAAAGTTTGGGGATGCAGTTTGGAGAAGACTTAGAATATTGTAAGCAGAACTTAATGGGTGATTCTGGGGGGAGATCAAAAGACCAGAATATTGATGGAAATGTGGAGAGTAAAGATTGATTATAAAGTTTCAGATGGAAATGATGCCTTTACTGGGAAAATAGAGGCCATTTATGTAATATTTTGGTTAAGAATTGTTCTATGTTTTGTCATGCCCTAGGACTTTGTGTGAGGGTGAGTTTAAAGGCTAAGAGTTAATAAACCTGGCAGCAGATCATGTAGTGTGTGGCATGGGTACTTCTGATTACTTTTAGTCGGATTTAAAATGAAAATCAAGAACAAAATGCTAAGGGGAAAGATTTATCATACCTGAAGTATAGCCAGAAGTGTGTGTCAAGTTAATACCAAGGAATGTGTGGTTGATAAGGAGATTATCTCCATTAAAAAGAGCCAAATATTTTGCACTGGAACAATAGAAAAGATGCCTTGAAGACATGTCATGGACCCAAAAGAGCACACCCCTCATAGTTTCAAAGGTGTAAAATCAATTTGTTTGATTAGACCGACCCTGTGTTTCCAACTCAAATAGGGCCACTTAGGAAGTTGTTTACATTGAAATTTTTTTCACTGTATTCAGCCATCCTGCATTCAGAAGCCACTGCAACCATGTTCCAAGGGGTTGTAGCTAATGTTCATCTGGTTGCTGATTTTGATGTGGTCCACCTGATGCTGGTTTTATACTCATGCAAAAACAAAAATGAGTTGTTGGGTCATGGAGGCTTCTACTGATATTTCAAAGAAAGGCCTGGCAAGAAAAGCAGTGTATGGCAGGATTGGAATTGCTTCAAGCAGCCACTGAAAGGACAGTAAAATAAGTTATGGGAGTGAAACCAAATTTGCAATTGATGCTCCAGGAGTTATGGATTCTAGGAATGTTAAATGTCTGGTAAGGTAAGGTGCTGGCTGTGAGTACAGCCAGACCAAGAGAGTGAACCTGGAGGCAGCAGGCAGAAAGGGCTCAGGGAAAAGGCTGCTGAAGCTCTTTGGAACTCATATCATACCACCATATGCCTGATATCAACCATTTATTATGGTTTATATATTAGGTGTTCACCAAATGCTCATCTTTAAGACAATGCAAGAGGGTTGGGGTTGTGGCTCAGCAGTAGAACACTCACCTACCATGTGCAAGGCCCTGGGTTCAATCCTCAGCACCACATAAAAATAAATAAAAATAAAAAAATTGTGTCCAACTACAACTAACAAATATATATTAAAAAAAGACAATGCAAGAAAGTTTACAGATGAAATGATTAGGTCATAAAAGGTTTGACCTAATGAGTATATTAATCCCCTGATAGGTATTAACTGGGTGGTAGAATATAGCTGGAGGAGGCAGATCCCTGGGGTCATGCCTTTGGGTTTCATATTTTGTCCTTGTTACAGAATTTCTCTCTGTTTCCTGGTATGATATTCTGAGTTGCTTTTCTCCATCACACCCTTGTGCCATGATGTGCTTCCTCTCCTTAAGACAAAAGGGATGGAGTCAGCCTTCTATGGACTGAGGCCTGTGAGCCTCCGAAAGAAATTGTTCTCTTCTAAAACTGTTTATTTAAGATCTTTTGGTCACAACAGCAAAAAAAAAAAAAAAAAAAAAAAAAAAAGACTAAAACAGAAATTGGTACTGAAAAGTGGGCTTGTTGTTGTGACTAACCTGACACAGGTGGTTCAGAAGCTTTTGGAGCTCTATGGAATTTATGGGAAGAATTTTGAAAAGTTTAGGGATGAAACCTGGAGAAGCTTCAAATTGTTGTAAGCAGAATGAGTAATTTTGGTGGAAGCTCATAAGACCAGAATGCCAGTAGTACTGGGGACAGTGAAGGAGCTCATGAAGTCTCAGAGGAGGAGGAGGAGAACTCTACTGGAAATTGTGCTAGAGGCCATTCATGTTATGTTATGAGTAAGAAGTTGTCTATGTTTTGCCCATGTCCTGAGATTTTCCATGAGGTTGAATTTAAAGGTGATGGACTAAATAATAAAGTGGAAGAAATTTCTAGGCAACAGAACATTCAGGCAGTAGCATGGGTATTGTTGGAAACTTTTAGTCAAATTTATTG
Organism: Spermophilus citellus; assembly: GCF_964194105.1. Classification (NCBI taxonomy): domain Eukaryota; kingdom Metazoa; phylum Chordata; class Mammalia; order Rodentia; family Sciuridae; genus Spermophilus; species Spermophilus citellus. Next base: position 123,983,235 of record NC_138190.1, on the reverse strand, counting down.
TGATAATCAGGAGCAGAAAGCTGAATAGAATGATTTGGCCAGGAAACTGTGAGTAAAACTGGGGCTAAAGAATGTATGGTTGTTAAAGACATTACAGCACTAAAGAAATGATAAAAACTTTTACCAGAAACAATAGGAAATATGGTTTCAGGGCATCTGAGGAATGAGAAAGACCACACCCATATCAGGGACAAGGGTATAAAAGGAAAAATTATTTTGTGAAGAGACCAATGGGGCATCCTGCTTGCACAGAGGCCTAGAAAGTTTTTTTCACTATGATTAGCTGCCAAGGTACTCAGAGGTTGATATAACCATAGTCCCTGGATGTTTCATTACTATTCCAGATAGTGGCAGACCTTGGTGGCAAACATGTGGTGTTGGTTTGCCAGAGTGCAGGATACTGGATTTAGTGAGTCATGAAGGAACCCACTGAGATTTCAAAGGAATGTCTGCAGGGCCAGGAAAAGTGCTACAGGGTCAAAGTTCTTGTGATCTGCCCATGAAAGGCAATGCATGGAAATGTGATGAGGAGCCAAAGTTGTAGTGGAAACCCCAAGATTTAGAAATGCCAGTACTGTGGAACATCTGCCAAGGAAAGCTGCAGTAAGTGAGCACAGATATGTCAACAGAGAGACCATGTGGGTTGCAATCAGCAAAGGTATAGGAGCATGTTGAAAGCCGTAGCTGAAGGGGCCCCAGCAAACTTCCAGCTGCCAACAAACTTCCAGCTGCCAGCAAACTTCCAGCAGCCAGCTGATGATTGGCTCACAGTGTCCCCAGCAATTTCTAGCTGCCAACTGATTAGCTCCTCTGCGGTGATGCTCATTGGGCTGTTTCCCTGCCCTTTCAGACCACGGAGCTGCTTATTGGGGGACTTTTTTGGCTCCGCCCATTATCGGATGAGCTGACCTCAAGGCTTCAGCTTCCTGTCTTAGGTTGGTACGATTGCAATTGGATCTTATCCGTCACTGACTACCGGTCCAGTATACAGCCAAACCTGTGGATAGGTCTTTGTACCAGTGGAGGGTGAGGTTCTTTGCCTCACCTCTGTTGGCCCCCAAATATTAGCTGAACGACCATCACAAGCAGAAGGGAGGAAGATACACCAAGCCAATTGACGGCTCCTTTTGGAAAAATTATACCACTGATGACATCATCAGCAAAAATACCCCAACACTACCACAAGTACCTGCACCAACAGATAGTTCACAATACATACAGGTGATACATAGTCCAGGCAAGTTCTGTAAGCAGTTCAGTGATGGTTATTGCAGAAGCTGTAGATTGGTTTTATCTTTGTCTTCACCAGCACAGGGATGAAGATAAGAATTGTGGCAATAATGGTTAAAGAAAAAATTATGTAACATTCCAGAAGGCACTAAAAGAAAACAATTTTCTTAACAATTTACATTATCTTGAACAGAATTATTAAATATAATGAAAAGGAAAGGTGAAAGTAAACAAACAGATCTGTTGACCTCCTTTTTTGTTCACTTATTAAAACAATCCTCAACAGTTCTTTACCCAATTTAAATTAAACCATTTAAATCTCGTGAATAAAAAAAAAAAATATTTGGATCCATTTTTTCATGAGCGCTCATCATATATGATATATGGACATACGCACATACAAACATACAACACAAAACACAAGTGTGCACACATAATATAATACATACAACACATAATAGTAAAGGCCTTATAACTTTTTACAGGTGAAATCTCCATTGCAATGTTTAAAAACTCTATAGTCAAAAAATAGAACTGATCAGCAAAACATTAACCTAGGTCTGTATGAGCTCAAAAAACAAAATAGAACTTCATGATGTGGGAAAGGGCAATAATAAAATAGATATTGAAAAAAGCATCCTGGTTCAGTCACAGATGTAAGGGTAGCCAACCTGGAGTTCTGGATATCAGCTGTTATGGATTTGAGCCAAATCATCTTCTTTTTGGTCTGTAGAAATCGCTTTAGTTAATCTCTCTGGAATCCAAATCGGTTGCTATTCTCCCTGTGGAAACACACAAACAGACCCCCGACTCCAGACAATTACTCGGTCAGGACCTTTCCATTGTCCTGTTAGAATATCCTTCCAAAGTACCTTGTGCTTATGTACATTTTTTGGACACATATGCCTTTCCCCAGCACTAAGTCGTGATAAATCCAAATTTAAAAATTTTAGAGTAAAAAGGGTTATTTTAAGTTTACCTTTGGAGAATATATACCCCTTCCTAATTCCCGCTTTTTGCTTTAATGAGTATATTTTAATAGTTTGATGAGCTCTTTCAACTTTGCCTTGTCCCTGTGGATTGTATGGGATTCCTGTTATATGAAGTATCAACTGTAAAATGCAAATATTTTAATTTTCCAAATTCTGGCAAGTGTGTGACATCCATCTGCCAAATATGGTTAGGTATCAATCCTCTAGGATTGACTCCAAGATTAACTTGTGGTAAAAAGGTCACACAATTTTGACATTGTTTTATTATTTGTCTAGCTTGTTCCTTAGTTATTTTAAAACGCTTTTGTAAAGTATGAGCATTGACATGGAACTTTTTATGAAAATTTGTAGCTTCTTCTAGTGTAGAGAAAATAAGTATGTCATGTGTAGTTTTATCTGCTAAATCATTGCCCAAACTAAGGGCTCCAGGCAATCCTGTATGTGCCCTGATATGTCCTATAAAGAATGGATCTTTTCTGTCCCAGATTACACTTTGTATAGTGGAAAACAAAGAGAAAACAGTAGAGGAAGGGGAAATCCTACCAGCATCTTCAAGGGATATTATAGCATTAACTATATACTGACTATTGGAAAATAAATTAAATACAGAATCTTTAAACATCCCCAAAGCTTGTAATACTGCATTAAGCTCTACCTTTTGAGCTGATTGTTTGGGTACTAAAAATGTAAAAGTTTGATCAGGGGTAACTACTGCTGCTGTACCATTATTTGACCCATCAGTGAATATATTTGGAGCATTCATGATAGGTGTATTTCTTGTCATTTTTGGAAAAATTACAGGATGCGATGACCAAAAAGACAATAAATGATTAGATGGTAAGTGGTTATCAAATGAAATATTAGATTTGCACATGATTATTGCCCAAGTATTTAACTCATTAGCTAACTCATCAATTTGATCCATAGTATATGGAGTAATAATTTTATTGGGAGAAATTCCAAACACTCCCTTTGCTGCTTTTATTCCTTTGAGTATTAATTGTCCTACAGCCTCAGGATACCTAGTAAGAATAGTGTTAGGAGAATAAGATAAATGTATCCATAATAATGGACCTTCTTGCCAAAATACCCCTCTAGGAATATTTTTGTTGGTATTACAATAAATAATGAAAGCGAACATATCAATTCTATCCAAATGCATATTTTCCATCTATGTTTCAATGATTTTTAATGCCTTTCTTGCTTCAGGCATTAACATTTGGGATGAATTTGGATCTGATGGACCTTTTAGGATATCAAATAAAGGTCATAACACTTTTGTTGTTATGCCTAGATAAGGCCTTATCCAATTTTTTTTTTAATTTTTTATTGATTATTTAAAGCATTACATAGCTCATGATATATCATCTTTCATACATTAGACTCAAATTGTGTTTTGAACTCCCATTTTCACCCCAAATATAGATTGCAGAATCACATCTGTTACATATTCACATTTTTACATAATGGCATATTAGTGTCTGTTGTATTCTGCTACCTTTCCTAACCCCTACTATCACCCCTCCCCTCCCCTCCCCTCCCATCTTCCCTCTCTATCTCCCCTGCTGTTGTTCAATTCTCTCCCTTTTTTTTTCCCTCCCCCTTGCCCCTCATAGCCTCTTGTAATTTTATGTATCCTTGAAGGTCTCCTACCATTTCCATATGCTTTCCCTTCTCTCTCCGTTTCTCTCCCCCCATTCGTCTTTGTTATCTGTAGTCTTTTCCACATGCTCTTCCTTCCTGTTCTGTTCTTAGTTGTTCTCTTTATATCAAAGCAGACATTTGGCATTTGTTTTTTAGGGCTTGGCTAGCTTCACTTAGCATAATCTGCTCTAATGCCATCCATTTCCCTGCAAATTCTATGATTTTGTCATTTCTTAGTGCTGCATAATATTCCATTGTGTATAGATGCCACATTTTCTTTATCCATTCATCTATTGAAGGGCATCTAGGTTGGTTCCACAGTCTAGCTATTGTGAATTGTGCCGCTATAATCATTGATGCAGCCGTATCCCTATAGTGCGCTCTTTTAAGGTCCTCAGGGAATAGTCCGAGAAGTGCAATAGCTGGGTCAAATGGTGGTTCCATTCCCAGCTTTCCCAGGAATCTCCATACTGCTTTCCAAATTGGCCTCACCATTTTGCAGCCCCACCAGCAGTGTACAAGTGTACCTTTTTCCCCACATCCCCGCCAACACTTGTTGTTGTTTGACTTCATAATGGCTGCCAATCTTACTGGAGTGAGATGGTATCTTAGGGTGGTTTTGATTTGCATTTCTCTGATTGCTAGAGATGGTGAGCATTTTTTCATGAACTTGTTGATTGATTGTATGTCCTCCTCTGAGAAGTGTCTGTTGAGGTCCTTGGCCCATTTGTTAATTGGGTTATTTGTTATCTTATTATTTAATTTTTTGAGTTCTTTGTACATTCTGGATATTAGGGCTCTATCAGAGGTGTGGGGGGTAAAGATTTGTTCCCAGGATGTAGGCTCTCTATTTACCTCTTTTATTGTTTCTCTTGCTGAGAAAAAACTTTTTAGTTTAAGTAAGTCCCATTTGTTTATTCTGGTTGTTAACTCTTGGGCTATGGGTGTCCTATTAAGGAATTTGGAGCCCGACCCCACAATTTGTAGATCGTAGCCAACTTTTTCTTCTATCAGACGCAGTGTCTCTGATTTGATATCTAGCTCCCTGATCCATTTTGAGTTAATTTTTGTGGATGGCGAGAGAAAGGGATTCAATTTCATTTTGTTGCATATGGATTTCCAATTTTCCCAGCACCATTTGTTGAAGATGCTATCCTTCCTCCATTGCATGCTTTTAGCCCCTTTATCAAATATAAGATAGTTGTAACTTTGTGGATTAGTCTCTGTGTCTTCTATTCTGTACCATTGGTCCTCCCGCCTGTTTTGGTACCAGTACCATGCTGTTTTTGTTACTATTGCTTTGTAGTACAGTTTGACCTCTGGTATCGCTATACCTCCAGATTCACACTTCCTGCTTAGAATTGCTTTTGCTATTCTGGGTCTTTTGTTTTTCCATATGAATTTCATGATTGCTTTGTCTACTTCTACAAGAAATGCCGTTGGTATTTTGATTGGCATCGCATTAAACCTATAGAGAACTTTGGGTAATATCGCCATTTTGATGATGTTAGTTCTGCCTATCCATGAACAGGGTACATTTTTCCATCTTCTGAGATCTTCTTCTATCTCTCTCTTTAGGGTTCTGTAGTTTTCATTGTATAAATCTTTCACCTCTTTTGTTAGGTTGATACCCAAGTATCTTATTTTCTTTGAGGATATTGTGAATGGAGTGGTTTTCCTTATTTCCATTTCAGAAGTTTTGTTGCTGATATATAGGAATGCCTTTGATTTATTAATACCAATACTTTTCAAGCTATTTCAAGAAATCGAAAAAGAAGGAGCTCTTCCAAATTCATTCTATGAGGCCAACATCACTTTGATCCCAAAACCAGACAAAGATACTTCAAAGAAAGAAAACTACAGACCAATATCTCTAATGAACTTGGATGCAAAAATTCTCAATAAAATTCTGGCGAATCGAATACAAAAACATATCAGAAAACTTGTGCACCATGATCAAGTAGGATTCATTCCTGGGATGCAAGGATGGTTCAATATACGGAAATCAATAAATGCTATCCACCACATCAATAGACTTAAAGACAAGAACCACATGATCATCTCGATGGATGCAGAAAAAGCATTTGACAAAGTACAGCATCCCTTTATGTTCAAAACACTAGAAAAACTAGGGATAACAGGAACTTACCTCAACATTGTAAAAGCTATCTATGCTAAGCCTCAGGCTAGCATCATTCTGAATGGAGAAAAATTGAAGGCATTCCCTCTAAAATCTGGAACAAGACAGGGATGCCCTCTATCACCACTTCTATTCAATTTAGTTCTCGAAGTACTAGTCAGAGCAATTAGACAGACAAAAGAAATTAAAGGCATAAAAATAGGAAAAGAAGAAATTAAACTATCGCTATTTGCGGATGACATGATAATATACTTAACAGACCCAAAAGAGTCTACAAAGAAGCTGCTAGAGTTAATAAATGAATTCAGCCTTATCCAATTTATGTCTCCTGATAACTTTTGAAAGTTGTTAAGTGATTTGAGTTGATCAACTCGTATTTGAATTTTTGGTGGACGGACCATGGTTGAGGATAATAGAACTCCTAAATAATTAATTGGAAATTTTAATTGTACTTTATCTATTGATATCTCTAGATTATACTTTTTTAATAAGTTTGTGTGGCATAACATTCTAGCAATGTGTGTTTAACTTTGTGTGCTAATAATACATCATGCATATAGTGAAATATTTGTAGTTCAGGATTTTGATTTCTAAGTGGCTGGATTACTTTGTTAACATAAATTTGACACATAGTTGGGCTGTTAGCCATCCCTTGAGGGAGTACTCTCCATTCATATCTCTCATCAGGACCTTCATGATTCAGTGCAGGGATAGTAGATGCAAAATGTGGACTATCCTCAGGATGAACTGGAATTGAAAAAAAAATAATCTTTAATATCTATAACTAAAACATTCCAGGTTTTTGGCAAAGTGGGGGGAGAGAAAGGGAGAGAGAAGGGAAAGCATATGGAAATGGTAGGAGACCCTCAATGTTACACAAAATTACATATAAGAGGTTGTGAGGGGAATGGGGGGGGGAAACAAGGTAGAGAATTGAACAACAGCAGATGAGGTAGAGAGGGAAGATGGGAGGGGAGGGGAGGGGGGATAGTAGGGGATAGGAAAGGTAGCAGAATACAACAGTCACTAATATGCCATTATGTAAAAACATGAGTGTGTACCCGATGTGATACTGCAATTTGTATTTGGGGTAAAAATGGGAGTTCATAACCCAATTGAGTCAAATGTATGAAAGATGATATTACATGAGCTTTGTAATGTTTTGAACAACTAATAAAAGAAAACTCAAAAAAAAGAAAAAAAAATTAATTGGAAAATTTAATTGTACTTTATCTATTGATATCTCTAGATTATAATTTTTTAAGAAGACTGTAAGTGTGGCATAACATTCTAGCAATGTGTTTTTATCTTTGTGTGCTAATAATACATCATGCATATAGTGAAATATTTGTAGTTCAGGATTTTGATTTCTAAGTGGCTGGATTACTTTGTTAACATAAATTGGACACATAGTTGGGCTGTTAGCCATCCCTTGAGGGAGTACTTTCCACTCATATCTCTGATCAGGACCTTCATGATTCAGTGCAGGGATAGTAAATGCAAAATGTGGACTATCCTCAGGATGAACTGGAATTGAAAAAAAAAAAAACAATCTTTAATATCTATAACTAAAACATACCAAGGTTTTGGCAAAGCAGACAATTGAGGAATCCCTGATTGAGCAGGTCCCATAATAACCATCTCATTATTAATGGCTCTTAAATCTTGCAATAATCTCCATTTACCAGATTTCTTTTTGATGACAAAAATGGTAGTATTCTGGGGAGATACAGAAGGTTGTATATGTCCTTTGCTAATTGTTGTTTGACCAGGTCATGGGCTGCTTGTATCTTTTCTTTAGTCAAGGGCCACTGAGGAACCCATACTGGTCTTTCTGACTTCCAAGTAACTTTTATTGTCTCATTGGCCCTTTCTGAAAATCCAACCCATGTCTGTCCATTCCTTGATCTATTTGTATTGGTCCTGCTATACCTTGTTCTTGTTTTTCTAATCTTTTTCCTTTCCTAAAAGCTTGTCTAGTCATAATAGTTGGTGCATTTTGGTTGTCAAACCTAATTGATCTAGGACATCTTGTCCCCATAAATTTACAGTAAGATCATCCAATACATATTGTATAGTTCCTTCACATCCTTCCGGATCCTTCCAATCTAATACCATTACACTTCTATGGGGATTAGTCGCCACTCCTAGGCCTCGAAGCGTTTGAGTGGCTTGTTGTAACAGCCCATGTTTTGGCCATTCTGGATGAGAGATGATGCTAAGGTCTGCACCTGTATCCAGTAGCCCATTAAATTCATGTCCTTGAATATCTAGTTTTAGCATGGAGCGAGAATCTAAATTTAAAGAAAGCATAGCCCAATCTACACCTGTGGAGCCTAATCCCTTGGAACCTCTTTCTACAGTATGACTGGAAAATTTATCATGTAGGCTGGGTATTATTAGTAACTGTGCTATTCTGTCACCTGGTGAAATTACTGATATACCCTTTGGAGAACTGGCTATAATTTTTATTTCACCTTCATAATCAGGATCAATTACCCCAGGACTTATCATAAGTCCTTTTAGAATAGAAGAGCTGCGTCCCAATAATAAGCCTACTGTTCCTTTGCGAAGAGGTCCTTTTACCCCTGTGGGAATGATTTGAACTCCCATCTCTGGAGTTAGTACTGCTCTGGTGGAGGCGCAGATATCCAACCCTGTGTTCCCTCTGGTTTGTCTGATGAGGGATCTAATGGACAATGTGTCCTTTGCACTACCCTGATGGGATTGCTGGGTTCCTCCAGTGCTCCGTATATTTGTGGTTTTGGGCCCCGGAGCTTTGGGCCTGCCTGACCATTTTTTGGCAATGGAGCCCGATGACTTTATCCACAGTATCGTGGATAAACACCTGGTCCTTGTTCGTTTTTTGATAATGGAGTACCCACTATGGTGGTTTGAGAATGGCATTCATTATCCCAATGTCTCCCTCTACAGCATTGTGGGCAAATACCCGGTATTCTACTCCTTTGATACCTAGTTTTGATAAACCCTCCTCCTATGGGGCAATTCCTTTTAAAATGTCCTGTTTGTTCAGAATTGTAGCATGTTCTTGGCCTGGCATCTAAAGCCTGTTTTACTGCAGCTGCCATGATTTTCCCTTGTTCATTTATGTCTCTGGCATCTGAAGCCTGTTTACAGCAGCTGCCACGACTTGCTCTTGTACATTAAGATCTCTACATAATTTAATATATGTGTTTAAATCTTCATGTTTCCATGGTCTAATGACTTCTCTACACCAACAATTCACTTGCTCATAAGCCAGTGGTTTTATTAATGGCATTGCTTGTTCTGTATTCCCAAAAACTCTGGTAGCTGTTTGAATAAGCCTATCTACAAATTCAGCATAAGATTCATTAGCTCCTTGTATTACCTTAGATAATTGACCTTGCAAACCTCCATGTCCTTGTGAAGTCTTCCATGCCCTAACCGCTTCTGCAGCAATTTGTGCATATACACCAGGATCATATGCAATTTGTTGATGCTGATCCTCATAAGGTCCCTTTGCTAAAAACATATCTAGATTTCTCTGAGGATAACCAGCTGCTGCATTTTGCCTAGCCGTCTCCTTGCAAAATTCCTCATTGGCAACCTTCCATAACAGGTATTGACCTCCATTTAGCACAGCTTTACATATATTAGCCCAATCTGCTGGCATCATGTTCAAGTTGTTAATGGATTCGACCATGCTTACAGTGAAGGGTGCTTGAGGACCACAGGTTGTTACAGCCTCTTTTAGCTGCTTCACTGTTTTGAAATCAAAAGCATGGTGAATTCACTGCCCTTCTGCCTCAAATACAGGGCATGTTAATACTTGAGATCCTGTCTAAGGATCCCAACTATCAACTGCGGGAGTTGGGGGCCTCCCAGCATATGGAGGTGGCCTTGTTAGTTGGAGATTTATGTCTTCTGGTGATAGAAAGGTGTTAGTAGCAGTCTCCTGTAGAGGTGGCACTGTTGGTTGGACACTTACGCCCTCTGGTGATAGAAAGGTGTTAGTAGCAGTCTCCTTTTGTAACTTTCCCCCTGATGGCTTTTTCTGCTCTAAGCTTTCTTCCTCTATCTTTGTCTGAACTGAAGGCTTTGGACTAAGCAAACCAGATACCAATGCCCACAATGTCAATGTGCCAACTGGCAGAGTTCCTGGGCTTTTCTTTTCTATTTTTTTTAAAATCTTCACCATGATGGTTCCATTGTGATATATTTAACAACTCCTCCTTAAAAAGCCATGGGCTACATTTTTGTATTGTATCAACATATGCCCTGACTGCTCTTGATTTTACTGGGATGCCTCCTTCCTCTAACAATTTACTTAACACTCTTTCGGTTTGTTTTTTACTAATTTCTGATCCCATATTTCTACTATAATACAACGAAACAAAACTGAGACAGAATGAAATAAAAATGGAACCACACAAAATCATTACATCAGCCTTTCTATCCTCCTGAAATGTCCATCTGTCCTTTCTCCCTATCTGTTCCTCAGACGCAAATAGTTTTTCCTCAGATGTGAGCTGTTTTTCTTCTGTCTCACTCATCTCCAGGGACAGGCAACTTAAAACAAAAGTGAATCAAAACAAAAGAAGAATCTTAAAATGGCTACCCATCCTCTTTCCCTGCCCTCAGGGGCGAGCAGTTTACCTTATCACTTACCCTCAGTCATTCCCCGTGGGAGCCACCAAATGCTGCAGTCTGGCTGGGCACAATTCATGAGCCAATTGTCAAAAGAAACAAACTTTATTTTTAGAACCACACACACCAAACAAAACAGCTCCTCAGGAAAAAGCTTCAGAGCCCAACTGCCACCACCGGCTTTCCACAAGCCTCTCAACCTCCCCCACTCCTCCTGCTCTTGAGGCCGATTGGCTGGGTCGTGTGGGTAGAGCCAAAAAAGTCCCCCAATGAGCAGCTCCGTGGTCTGAAAGGGCAGGGAAACAGCCCAATGAGCATCACTGCAGAGGAGCCAATCAGTTGGCAGCTAGAAGTTGCTGGGGCTGCTGTGAGCCAATCATCAGCTGGCAGCTGGAAGTTTGCTGGCAGCTGGAAGTTTCCTGGGGCCCCTTTGGCTGTGGCTCTCAACAGGAGCAGAGCTGCAAAGCCCTTTGGAGAGAATGTCAAGATACTTTGTGCCCCAGATCCTGGACATGGAGCTACCCAGACTGTTTTCCACTCTGGTTTTGATCTGGCTTTGGTCCTATTCCTTTTTTCTATGCCCCTATTTCTTCCTTGTGGAATTGAAGTGTTTAATATGTGTCTTTATGTTTTGGGTGTATGTTACTTGGCTTTGATTTTTGAAAAATGGGGGGGTTTAGATAGACACAATATTTTATTTTGTTTATTTATTTTTATGTGGTGCTGAGGATTGAACACAGTGCCTCCCATGTGCTAGGCAAATGCTCTATCACTGAGCTACAACCCCAGCCCCCTTGCTTTTGATTTTTACAGGAGCTCATTCTTAGAGTTTGCCTTGAGTCTAAAAGGAGACTTTGGATTTATAGTTTTGGGTGGTCTTGGAACTTTTGAGATTATGGAGATTCTTGGAAATGGACAGATGCATTTTGCATTGTAAGATAAGTGTGTATTTTGGGGGGGGGCATGGGTACAATGCTATGGCTTAGATATAAGGTGTGCCCCCAAACCTCAAGTGTGAAACAATGCAAGAAAGTTTAGAAGTGAAATGATTGGAGTATGAGAATGTTAACCTAATATCAGTGTGTTAATTCCCTGATGAGGATTAACTGGGTGGTAACTATAGGCACGTAGTGTGTTTGTGGAGGAGGTGGGTACCTGGAGGCATGCATTTGGGGTATATAATTGTTCCTTTTGAGAAGATCTCTCTCTCCTTCCTGATGGGATGTCCTTAGCTGCTTTTCTTTATCACATACTCTTGCCATGATGTTCTGCCTCATTCCAGGCTCCTGAAGTATGAGCTCCAAAGTAATTTTGTTCTCATTTAAGTATTCTTGAAAAAATCTTTTAGTTAAAGCAGCAGAAAAGCTGACTAAAACAACATGGATTTATAGAATTTCATATTTGCCCTGCCAGTTTTCAATATTGCTTAGGTTTGATACTTCCTTTTTTTTTAATATTCCAGCCTCATGGAATGAGAATTTTTATCATACACCATTGTAAGTTGGAAGTATGTAATTTGTTTTTTTATTTTTATAGAGGTGATACTGCCACTTATCAGTGAGGAGTTCTGCTTCCCCACATATTGAAGTTTGAACATTAGAGAAGCACACTGAGGCAAGCATATAAACCAGGGTTTATTTAAAAAAGGGTAACATAGACTTCTCCAGGGAGGGAGAAGGGGCCATAGCAGGTATCCCAAGAAGCAAGGTGTTCTGCCCTTTTTATATGTCCTAGGCTTTCTTTGTTCTCTTGCCTTTCCCCATTTTCTCCCTGTGTATGTGACTAGGCACAGGAATGCTTGGTGGAACCATCCAAAAATGGGAAACTGGTGGGCTAAAGGGGGAATGGCAGGATGGAGCTGCCAAGGACACATTAACAACCTTATAGCTCCCTGTAGAGAGGGGAAATTCCTGTGAAGGGTTACCTTGGCAACAGTTTGGAGCAGGCACAAGTTCTTGATAAAGGTGGAGGAAGATCTCTGAAGGAATTAACATTTAAATCCCTCTGGGGACAGTCTCCAACTTCCCAGACTCACACAAAATTGGCAACCTGACTCGATTTACCTATCTACACTGACTGCCTGTCTAATTCTGGCTTCAGAGGCTCATAGCTAAGAGTTTGCATTAAGTCTCAGAGGAGATTTTTTTAATATTTATTTTTTAGTTGTTGTTGGACACAATACCTTTTTATTTATTTATTTCCATGTTGTGCTAAGGATCCAACCCAGGGCCTCACACTTTCTAGGCAAGCACTCTACCACTGAGCCACAACACCAGCCCTCTCAGAGGAGATTTTGGATATGGATTTTCAAGCAATGCTATAACTGCTAGGATTTGGGGAACTCATGGAGATAGACTGAAATCATGTTGTTTGCAAAATGAATATGAGCATTTGTTATGCATGGAATGTAATAGTTTATATAAGGTCCTTGCTTAGCATCTGGGCAGCTATTTTAAGGAAAAAGTTTCACTTTCCCACCCAAGGGCATTTCTGAGAAAGGCTCACCACTCCCTCATACCAACCCAACCCCTATCCGCTGAATTAGGACCCACCTGGCTCTGACTCCTGAGCCTGCCCCATAAAAGTCCTGGAACCCAATCCTGTTTTTCCTCTCTCTGCTATAGGAAGATGGCCTTTATTTGTCAGCTCTGACAAATAAACTCTTCTGTGTATCTTTGCCTGATATCTGTCTTTCATTTCTTGCTTTCCCTTCAGTTTGGATCTGAGATGTCACTTCCAAACACGTGTTCAATGCTTGGTCCCTAAGGCAGCAACATTCAGAGGTGGATCTTTATGAGGTGATTGTACCATGACAGCTCTGACCTGCACAGTGGATTAATTCACGAATGGGTTCAAACTGAAAAAGTATGTTTTGAGGGAGGGTCTTGGTTATAAAAGTGATCTGTCTGCTTCTGGGCCACTATCACATGCTTCACCATGTGCTCCCAGACTTGATATTCAGCCACTTTACAAGCTGAGAAACAACAGAGTCAAGTGATAGTAGACTAAAATATCTGAAACCATAAGAAAAATAAACATTTCTTTCTTTTAAATTGTGTTTCTGATACATTTTAACACAGTGATGGAAAGTCCACAAGACAAGTACCACATAATCTCCCTCTCATATGGAATCTTAAAAATGTTGATTGCATAGAGTTTAAAAGTAGAATGGTCGTTATCAGAATTCAGGGACCATACAGAGTGGAGAGTTGGGGAAACACTGATCAATGAATATTAAATTATAGTTAAATGGAAGCAAACCATTCTGGAGTCTTATTGAATAAGACAGTGAATTTATATAACAATTTTGTATTATACATGTTCAAAATCTAGAAGAAATGATTTTAAAAGATTTTGTCAGAATCTGTTCAATGTTGAAATATAAATATACTTAACCTAAGTTAAACATGACACAATGTACACATGTGTCCTACTTTACATGGTACACCCACACTAATTTTATGATTTATGCACCACTAAAAAATATAAATAAATAAAATAATTACATATTTGTAGTTGAAGGGAATTCAAGGAATGAGAGTCAGGTAAATGAGAAATGAAAGAAAGAGACCAGGCAGAGATACACACAAAAGTTTATTTGTCAGAGCTGACAAATAAAGGGCATCTCTTTATAGCAGAGAAAGGCAAAACAGGCTTGGGTTCCAGGACTTTTATGGGGCAGGCTCAGGAGTCAGAGCCAGGTGGGTCCTAATGCAGGCAGTTAGGGGTTTGGTTGGTATGAGGGAGCAATGAATGTTTCTCAGAAATGCCCTTGGGCAGGAAAGTGAAACTTTTCCCTTAAAATGGCGGCTGTCACTTAACATGGCTGTCCAGATGCTAAGCAAGGACATTACAGTAGTCAATCATTCAGAAAGACTAATTTAAAGACTCCTAGGCATCAGGATAAAACCTTGTTACCAGTGACCCCCATTCATGGAAAAGAAAGATCATAGGCATTATTTATCTCTTCTTGACTTTTCTTTTTTAATACATAATAAAAATGAACTACATATTTTAGATGCTTTTCATTTTTAGAATTTTATTTCTAAATCTGTGAAACCACAGACCCACTTTACAGAGTTCTAATCTAGAGTGTTTAGAACATAGCTTCACATAATTTAATTAAAGTCAAAAGAATTGCTTTATTGCTAGATCACCTTAATTTTATTGCTCTAGTTCTCTAGTTCGTTATATTGTTTACCAAATAATGAAATAAAGCTGTGGAAATTCATTACTGTGTCCTATAAATAATATAGGGAAATGTGAAATATAGCAATAAAATGATCAATAGAAAAATAATTTAATTAAGAATTCTAGTGTACTTTGCCTATTTAGGCAAAGTAACTTTGGAGAGCAAACATTTTTTTTTTCTCAATGAATATGTGATTCAATGTATTTGTGAAGAAAGTTATATAGAGAAATTCAAAGAATATCCATTTCTGTGGATGAAAAATGTAGGGTGAAATACATGATATTTTTTCCAGATTCTGATATTAGCAGTGTTGGTCTGTTTGCCATTCAAAAATATTACATGTGTGTATATTGCATGTGTGTATATTGCTGTGACCAAAAGATCTAACAAAAACAATATGAGGAGGAAACGTTTATTTTGGTTCACAGTTTGAGACATTTAGTCCATGGTTGGCCCACTCCATAGCTCTTGGCAGAAATTGAGGCAGGATACCAAGACAGAAAGGCATGCAGAGGAAAGCAGCTTAGGAGATGACAGCTGGGAAGGAGAGACAGAGTGAGAGAAGGGGCCGGGAGCTCAGCTAACCAAGAACAAGATATAAACCCAAAAGGAACACCTCTAGTGACCTAGTTCCTCTAGCCACTCCCTACCTTTCTACAGCTACCACCCAATTAATCCATATCTGTCGCATTTCTCATGACTACAACACTCAGTGTCACTCCAGATGAACCTGGCTTCATGAAATAACCACACAAAAGACAGAGATACCTTTTTCTTTGGGGTCCTGTGATGGCTCCTCTGACCTTAGGGGTCGAGAGAGAGAGAGAGAGAGAGAGAGAGAGAGAGAGAGAGAGAGAGATGCTGAACCCTTTTATTGAGTAAAAGCCATTCAAATGAAGCAAGGGGTCAGGTTTCAGGGGGTTGAGTATAGCTTAGTGATGTCTGTTGTCAGCAGGTTCACTGACATCTCAGAAGGCCATACCCAAAGGCAGAACAAGAGAAGAGGACACACAAAGGGAGTTTCCATGGAACATTCTATCCCAAACAGGGCAAAGGGGTAGTATTACAAAAGAATAGGTGAATATAGCTCAAGCCCATGGGTGACACGCCTACATCTGAAGACACACCCTCAACTTCCTGAACCAGGACAACGCCCAAGTCACTATGAAATGCACTGATGGGTCAGAGCCTCTCGCTTCAGGATGGAAGGTGTGGGTAATTCAGAGTGACTTCCCACATGTATCAATGCATAAAGCAATTGATTAGGTTTCACTTCTCAAATCAAATCATTTCATTTCCAAAAATTCTTGCATTGTTGCACACATGAGTTTTAGGTGAATACCTCATATATAAACCATAATATATATATATATATATATATATATATATACATATATATATACACACATATACACACTCTTTGCACCCATAATAATGTATATTAAATTATATATATCGTGCCTATTATTTTACAAATATTACATATATTGTTAAGAAGAATACTGCATTTTCATGAATGCTACTTTTGTTCAATGATTGAATAAGTAGATAATAAATGAAATCTCTACCAGTTGTTGGTGTAAACTGGGTGTGCACCAACCTCCTGATCACAGTATATTGGATTGTCTTTAAACAGATCTGTTAAAGCATTATTAATGCAAACAGATCTTATTTAAAAAGAAACACACAAAGTACAAAAATTTTTTAATCATTCTAAGATTTCGACTTTAGAATCTATATTTTCAGAAGTGATCAGCCCTATTTTTATCACCAGATTGGTATGCTAAATATTTTCAATGTATAAAGGATAAGTGTGTTAATCAAAAAGTATTTTTGTGTGAAAGTTAAGGTATATTTGCCTCAGAAAATATACATTGAACTAAGTCAAGTAATGGTTATTAATATGTGTTTGTGTGTGTTCAAGCCTTCTTTCTTTCTTTCTTTCTTTCTTTCTTTCTTTCTTTCTTTCTTTCTTTCTTTCCTTCTTTCCTTCCTTCCTTCCTTCCTTCCTTCCTTCCTTCCTTCCTTCCTTCCTTCCTTCCTTCCTTTCCTCCTTCTGTCCTTCATTCTTTCCTTGTCTCTGTATCTCTCCCTCTTTTTCTCTCTTTCTTTATACTTTCCCCTATTTATTAAGCATCAATTGTACAACACATTGTTCATTTTCCACTGTAATTTGGAAACAGTGGCCTGGATATAGGTAAGGTTTACTTACCATTGTCTTTGTAGAACAAAGAATTAGATAGGTTCAGGCATTATCCTTTCTCTTAGACTTTTGAAAAGTAAAGAGTATATTCTCATTACTTTCATACACTCCATCTTCTAAATGTCTCTCACATTTTTTCTATGGTAGAGACCAATGTTTAAATCCTCAATTTACAAACTAAAATATTATACTTGATGATAAAGTTGGAGTTCTGCATTAAATCAAGTATATTTTCAAATAAAATGTATGATCATTTAATAGTATTTTTTATCTTGTAACATGTATGAAGCACTTTGATTTTTATGAAGATGTCTTCCATTTGTTCCATTGGTTGCTGGAAAATCCTATAGTCTTTTTTACATGGAATATTTTTATAAATTTTACTATTTTATACAAATAAGAATTCAGAAGACAGAAACAATTTTACACACACACACACACACACACACACACACACACACACACATGAAAGAATTTCTGAGGGGAAATGATTCACATGATTTAGAGGCTGAGAAGTCAAAGAATAACTCTCAATATAAAGCCAGAGGCCTTTCCTTGAGCTAAGGAAGCTCTTGAGACATTTATTGGACTTGAAAATCTAGATCACCTGAGTTTTGTTAATTTTTTTTTGTTTGTTTGTTTTGTTTTGGTACCGGGGATTGAACTCAGGGGCACTCAATTAGTGAGCCACATCCCAGCCCTATTTTGTATTTTATTTAAAGATAGGGTCTCACTGACTTACTTAGGGCCTCACTAAATTGCTGAGGCTGGCTATGAACTGAATATATGTTGTAATGATTACTTTCATATGTCATATAGAGGTTCTCAAGTATTATTTTTCATCAACCTCTCGAGCCACTGCAATTACAGCATGTGCCACTGTACCAGCCTTCACCTGAGATTCTATGTCCAGGTGCAGGATGACTATGAATGATGCCCCAGCACCAGAAGAGAGGGAGTGAGAAAATTCACCTTTTCTGTTTATATTGATTCTATCTGGACCCTCAAATGATTGTATGGTATCTTCCTATATTGAGTGGTAGTAGACCTTTCTTACTCAATTCACTAACTCAAATGCCAATCTCTTCCAGAAATATCCCTAAAGGCATTACTTCAAATAATGTTTTTTAAATTGTCTGGGTATCCTTTAACCAACCAAACTGACATATGAAAGTAATCATCACAACATATAAAGATTCAGTCACATTTCCTCTGACTATTTTTACTTTATGCCTATACCAAAAAATGCTATCTGGTTATTATATGAAAATGTAATAAATAATTATAAGACATTATTTTAAAGTGAAATGATTTTTTCAAGTGCTAATATCTTTGT
The DNA here is from genome assembly GCF_964194105.1 of Spermophilus citellus. Classification (NCBI taxonomy): domain Eukaryota; kingdom Metazoa; phylum Chordata; class Mammalia; order Rodentia; family Sciuridae; genus Spermophilus; species Spermophilus citellus. The sequence goes on along the minus strand of NC_138190.1, from coordinate 123,964,869 downwards.
TAGGCTTGAAGTTAAAGAAATATTTCTTGGTTTCCTAGATCTTTAAATTTGAATACTCCTTTTATATTTTACTGTTTATTTACCCAATCATTAATACACCCTCTTTAACAACACAACAAAACCTATTTTTGTTTTTATTTATTTTTTAGTTGTAGATGGACACAATACCTTTATTTTATTTATTTATTTTTATGTGGTGCAGACGATCAACCCAGGGCACGTGCTATGCAAGCACTCTACTGCTGAGCCAAAATCCCAGCCCCCAAGCCTATTTTTAAACAGGAGTTTAAGGCATGGAACAATCTCTATTTTACATCAATTAATTTTGGATGTTATAAAAAACATTAATTTTAACATATTTTATGTGTAATTTCTCTTCATGGTTTCAGAATCATAAGATTGATCAAAAATAATATTTGAGAACTTCTATATGAAAACTTTGAACCAATATTCTGAAGAAAGGATGTAAGAGGTAGATGATAATATTTGTAACCCCCTGGGAAATGCAACCTAAAAAGAGATTCGGCCATGCATGCAAATGTCCCTATATATTTTAGCATTAAAAGTAAAACCATAACTGTGTGTACTTTTCAAGCATAAATCCCATATTTTATGCAGCATTTTCATTTAATTAACACTTTTAAGTCTCTATCATGCTTTAAAAATATGCTAGTGCCTGAAGATAAAATAATGAACAAGTTGAATGTAGCATTTACACCTAAGAATTTTCTAAACCAGAGAAATATGAAAAAAATTATCTTTACACACAGTGTGATGAGAAGGAGTATATATTGTACGAGAGCACTGGTGTTAATAGAAAACCTGTGTAGGGGAGTTAGATAAGGCTTCCCACAGGAAAAATTGTGTCAATATAATATCTGCCATAAAAAAGATTTTGGTTTGATTCAAAAGTTTAGAGAAAATTAAAAGAAAATACATACAAAGTCTTGAAATCAAGACAGGCACATAGAGAAAGATTGCTGCAATGTAGAGTAGATGGAAGAAATTTGAAGGTAACTTTAGAAACTGAACTATTCAGTGCTTTAATTTTGGTATCAAGATATTGGGTTGGAACCTCGAATCCAAAGCAAACTAGATTTGTTTCAATTACTAACCTAGCCTTTTTTATCAGCCATAGTTTTTTTACTTACAAAATTAATATAATCAGACCTAATGTAGAAGGTTTTCTCTTGATAATTTAATAACACATTTTACTAAAAGAGGGTACACATATAGTGAGCATGTAATAAAATATAACTTTTTAAAATTATTTGAATTTTATTTTAGTTGACAAAAAACAATTTTATACATATATATGTATATATATTTGTGGTAAGCAATGTGATGTTTCGATGTATGGATAAAAAGATTAAATCAGACTAATGAATTCATCATCTCACATGCTTATCATTTTGTAGTAAATACCCTTGAAGTATACAATGTAGTATTATATATCATAATCATCATTCTCTCTGCACATGGTCATGAAAACATATTTCTACCATTGAACTGAAATTTTCTACCTTTAATCAAAATCATTCTTTCCACCTTTATTCCCCTCTCCTAGCCTCTGATAGAAATTATTCTACTCTCTATTTCTATAAGTTCCACTTTTTTTTTCATTTCACATATAAATGAGAAATGTTATATTTTGTGTATGAAATGTCTTCCTAAAAGCTCCTATATTAATGTGGGAATTAAAATAATTAAATTATGAAAACCATTACCTAATTAGTATTAATTCAATTCACAGATTAGTAATTTGAATTGATTAATAGGTAATAACTGTAGGCAGATGAAGTGTGACTGGAGGAAGTGGGTCACTAGGGGCGGGTTTTTCAGGATTATTTCTTATTCAATTTTCTCCTTATTCAGTTTCTCTGCTTTGGTACTACTGTTATGTTTTAGACATTAGATGTCTCCTAAAAACTCACATGTAAGACAATGCAAGAATGTTCAGACATGAAATGATTTGGTTGTGAGAATCTTAATCTAATCAGTGCATTAGTCCACTTGAATGGATTAACTGGGTGGTGATTGCAAGCAGGTAGGATGTTCATGGTGGGAGTGGGTCACAGAGGGAATCCCTTTGGGGAGACCTTGTTGTTCTTGGTAAGCAGAGAGAGCTCTTTCTTTGCTTTCATTGCCATGTTCTGAGCTACTATGCTCTTCCACACTCTTCCACTGTGATATTCTACCTCAATTTGGACTCAGAGAAAGGGAACCAAATATCTATCTATCTGATACCTCTGAAACCCCAAGCCCCAAAATAAACTTTTCCTCCTCTAACATTGTTTTCATCAGGTCTTTTGGTTACAGTACAAGAAAAGCTGACACAAATAGCTACCATGAAATGAACAGCTTTCCTACACCATGCTCTTCTGCCATCACCTCAGGTCTAGAGTGATGGGTTGGCTAACCATAGCCTAAGACTCTGAAAGCATGAGATCAAAATCAACTTTTTCTTATGTAAGTTATTCTGATCAGGTATTTTGTTCAGAGTCATGGAAAGTTAATGTAGATATAGTGTATGGCTTTACTTATTTCACTTAATATAATGTCCTTCAGGTACATCCACATGATAATGAGTGATAAATATCATCTTTTGGAAGAATATTCTATTGTGTTTTAATACTGCAATTTCTCTATCTGATGTTGAGCACTTCAGAGTTTCCATTTCCTGGCTACTGTACATAGGGCTGTAATGAACATGGTAATGCAAAAAAACTCTTTCGCATACTGATTTCAATACCTTTGAATACAAACCTAGATGTGGGATTACTGGATGATACAGAAACTCTGTTTACAGTTTTCTGGGGGAATCTCCACACTTTTCCATAATGGCTGTATTATTTACATTTCCTCCAATGCTTCACAAAGTTTCACAGTATATTTTGTGTTGCTGTTTTTTTTTTTTTTTTTTTTTTTTTTTTGGTTTGGTTTGGTTTTCATGAGGGATTGACCCAATGGGTGCTTTAGCCACTGAGCCACATCCACAGTGCCATTTTAAATTTTTTAGACATTGTCTTACTAAATACTTGAGGCTGTTTTTTCTGTTTTTTTGGTAATAGCCAGTCTAATAGATCTGAAGTGATATCACATTATGATGTTAATTGGCATTTCACTAAAGATCAATGACAATAAGCTTTTTTTTTTTCATATACCTGTTGGCCATTGGTATATCTTCCTTTGAGTTGTATCTATTTGGGTCTTTTGTGGGGAGTACTGGGTGTTTAGCCCAGGGGAAATTTACCACTGAACTACATCCTCAGCCCTTTTTATTTTGACAGAGGGTCTCACTAAGATGCTTAGGGCCTCACTATGTTGCTCAAGCTGGCCTTGAACTTGTAATTCTCCTATATCAGCCTTGGTGTTTTTTTCTCAAGATAGCTTTTGCAATTTGAACTCTTTTGTAGTGCCATATAAATTTCATAATTTTTTTTTGAAATTTTCATGAGAAATGATAGAAATTTCATTGAATCTATACATTGCTTTGGTTAGTATGAAAAATATAACTACATTATATTATCCAGTCTAAATCAACTTGTTTCTATCTTCTTCAATTGTTGTGTCAGTATTTTATTATTGTTAATACACTAATTTTTCACATCCTTAGATAATTTAAATCCTAAATACTTTAAATTTTGGTATTATTATGAATAGGATTGATTTATTACTTTCTTTTTCAGATAGCTCATTCTAGTGTATTCTTAGGGGAGATATTTTATATGTGATGAATTTCTTCTCTCCTAATGCTTTTAAGACACTGTCTTTGTCTTTTGACAATTTGATTATAATGTGTATAAGAATGCGCTTTTTTTTTCAATTGATCTTTCTTGGTGTTCTCTGAACTTCTTGAATCTGTTTGTAAATATTCCTCTAAATAGAAAAATTTTCAGACAATGTTATCTTAAATAAATGTTCTGCCCCATTGTCTTTATTCTTTTCCTCCATACATAGGCATAATTTCTATCTTTGTATGTTTGATGGTGTCTCATGAATCGCTTATACATTATTCTTTCATTACTGATCTTTTTCCCCTTAAAATTTGTAGAGATTCCGACCAAGGAAATTTACACGGATGCATTCCCCTGGTGAGCAAACTCCTGGGGAATAACAGGTACCCTGTTTCCCACCCTTAGAATGCCCTGTAATCTCTCTTAGGATCTAATAATATAGATATTCTTGCTGAGAAAAAACTTTTTAGTTTAAGTAAGTCCCATTTGTTGATTCTTGTTATTAACTCTTGTGCTATGGGTGTCCTATTAAGGAATTTGGAGCCCGACCCCACAATATGTAGATCGGAGCCAACTTTTTCTTCTATCAGATGCAGAGTCTCTGATTTGATATCAAGTTCCTTGATCCATTTTGAGTTAACTTTTGTGCATGGCGAGAGAAGGGGATTCAGTTTCATTTTGTTGCATATGGATTTCCAGTTTTCCCAGCACCATTTGTTGAAGTTGCTATCCTTCCTCCATTGCATGCTTTTAGCCCCTTTATCAAATATAAGATAGTTGTAATTTTGTGGATTAGTCTCTGTGTCCTCTATTCTGTACCACTGGTCCACCCACCTGTTTTGGTACCAGTACCATGCTGTTTTTGTTACTATTGCTCTGTAGTACAGTTTGAAATCTGGTATCGCTATACCACCTGATTCACACTTCCTGCTTAGAATTGCTTTTGCTATTCTGGGTATTTTATTTTTCCATATGAATTTCATGATTACTTTATCTATTTCTACAAGAAATGCCATTGGGATTTTGATTGGCATTGCATTAAACCTATAGAGAACTTTTGGTAATATCGCCATTTTGATGATGTTAGTTCTGCCTATCCATGAACAGGGTATATATTTCCATCTTCTAAGATCCTCTTCTATTTCTCTCTTTAGGGTTCTGTAGTTTTCATTGTATAAATCTTTCACCTCTTTTGTTAGGTTGATTCTCAAGTTTTTTTGTTGTTGTTTTTTTTTTTTTTTGAGGATATTGTGAATGGGGGTTTTTTCCTCATTTCTGTTTCAGAAGTTTTGTCACTGATATACAGAAATGCCTTTGATTTATGCATGTTGATTTTATATCCTGCCACTTTGCTGAATTCATTTATTAGTTCTAGTAGTTTCTTTGTAGACCCTTTTGGGTCTTCTAGGTATAGAATCATGTCATCTGAAAATAGTGATAATTTAAGTTCTTATTTTCCTATTTTTATGCCTTTAATTTCTATCGTCTGTCTAGTTGCTCTGGCCAGTGTTTCGAGAACTATATTGAATAGAAGTGGTGATAGGGGGCATCCCTGTCTTGTTCTAGATTTTAGAGGGAATTTCTTCAATTTTTCTCCATTCAGAATGATGCTAGCCTGAGGCTTAGCATAGATAGCTTTTACAATGTTGAGGTAAGTTCCTGTTATCCCTAGTTTTTCTAATGTTTTGAACATAAAGGGATGCTGTACTTTGTCGAATGCTTTCTCTGAGTCTATGGAGATGATCATATGGTTCTTATCCTTAAGTCTATTGATGTGGTGAATAACATTTATTGATTTCCGTATATTGAACCAGCCTTGCATCCCAGGGATGAATCCTACTTGATCATGGTGCACAATTTTTTTGATGTGTTTTTGTATCCGATTCGCCAGAATTTTATTGAGGATTTTTGCATCTAAGTTCATTAGAGATATTGGTCTGTAGTTTTCTTCTTTGAGGTATCTTTGTCTGGTTTCGGAATCAGGGTGATGTTGGCCTCATACAATGAATTTGGAAGTTCTCCCTCTTTTTCTATTTCCTGAAATAACTTGAAAAGTATTTGTATTAATTCTTCTTAGGGTGCCTACATCCTGAGAACAAATTTTTACTCCTCACACTTCAGATAGAGCCCTAATATCCAGAGTATACAAAGAACTCAAAAAATTAAACAATAAGATAACAAATAACCCAATCAACAAATGGGCCAAGTCCCTGAACAGACACTTCTCAGAGGAGGACATACAATCAATCAACAAGTACATGAAAAAATGCTCACCATCTCTAGCAGTCAGAGAAATGCAAATCAAAACCACCCTAAGATACCATCTCACTCCAGTAAGATTGGCAGCCATTCTGAAGTCAAACAACAATAAGTGCTGGTGAGGATGTGGGGAAAAGGGTACACTTGTACATTCCTGGTGGGACTGCAAATTGGTGTGGCCAATTTGGAAAGCAGTATGGAGATTCCTGGGAAATCTGGGAATGAAACCACCATTTGACCCAGCTATTGCCCTTCTCGGACTATTCCCTGAAGACCTTAAAAGTGTGTACTATAGGGATATTGCTACATCGATGTTCATAGCAGCACAATTCACAATAGCTAGACTGTGGAACCAACCCAGATGCCCTTCAATAGATGAATGGATAAAAAAATGTGGCATTTATACACAATGGAGTATTACGCAGCACTAAAAAATGACAAAATCATGGGATTTGCAGGGAAATGGATGGCACTAGAGCAGATTATGCTAAGGGAAGCTAGCCAATCCCTAAAAAGTAAATGCCAAATGTCTTCTTTGATATAATGAGAGCAACTAATAACAGAGCAGGGAGGAAGAGCAGGAGGAAAAGATTAACATTAAACAGAGACATGAGGTGGGAGGGAAAGGGAGAGAAAAGGGAAATTGCATGGAAATGGAAGGAGACCCTCATTGTTATACAAAATTACATATAAGAGGTTGTGAGGGGAATGGGAAAAAAAACAAGGAGAGAAATGAATTACAGTAGATGGGGTAGAGATAGAAGAAGGGAGGGGAGGGGAGAGAGAATAAACAACCTTACTAATACTCTAAACAATAATGTGGTTATGGTACTAATGACCTAATGTAACCTATTGTTATAAATAAATGTTGCTGATTAGACAAAGAGCCACTCTGCCACCTTCACTGACTCTACACCTCTCTGTCTCCTTTTTATTATTATTTCTAACAAAAATTAGCTAATTTGAAATTATCTGTCTTTTGGTTTACTAATTCTTATTTCAGCATTTTCAAACCTATCATTAAAGTCTCTGTTAAATCACTCAGTTCTGTGACATTCTTCAGTTGAAGGATTTCTATTTAGTATTTTTGTCGTCTCTATTTCTTTATTAAACTTCCAAATTGTAGGTGTTATTTTTCTAAATAATTTAGCAGTTTACTCATATTTTTATTGCATCTTATTCAGCTTTTCAAAGATGATTATTTTTAATTCTTTTTCAGGAAACTTGTAAATCTCCACTTTGAGGGGATTGGTTATTGCAAATTTATCAGTTTTCTTTGGTAGTTTCATGTGGTCTGATTCTTTGCTCTCCATGTAGCCTTGATTTGATACATGTGTATGTAAAGTCCCAAGCCTTCTTGAGGACTGATGAAAGGGAAGTGTTATACATGAAGGTTGATGCTCTGAGCTTAACTTCATGGTGGATATTGAAATGGAGCAATAATTGGTTCCAGTATTTCTCAACCAGTCTGAGAGCAGATCTGCTCAACCAGGAACCCACAGGAGACACACCTCTCAGTGATCCCAGAGTTAAGCCTAAAGCTCTCAGCCTCATATGGATCTGAAATAACCTAAAACAGGTTTTTGTTTTTGTGTCTTAGCCATGGACTGAGGAATTTCAGCCATCCTAGGAACCTATCCAGAGAACCAGCAGGAGTCATCCTAGAGATCTGGAAGAAACCATAGCCATTAGCACACCAGGTAACAAGCCCATTTTCTGTGAACTCAAAAGCAAATTCTCATACTTGATAGCTCCAAAGACCAAGGAACTGAAGACTATGACCTTAATCCAGGCCCACACTAGGTCCACATTCAGTAGAACACCAGAAAATAGCTCCTACAAATGTGTTCACCCTTGGGGACCCAGTGTCATCCACATGACTTTTGTCTAAACTCATTCAACTACAATTTCAGAGGCATTTCATTCAGTCCAGAGACCTAACAAGAAAATACATTGATTTGCTAAAACTGACAGGGCTCTCTGACTGCCAAACCACACAGCTGGCCTACTGGTCCCTGCTGAGAAATGGCAGCAGACTGGTGGAGTGGCAGAGTGATGGCCAGGTGGGTTGAGGTGGCATATAGCAGGCACAAGCTTTGTCCTTATGGAGCCCACTATGCAGGCATGTGTCCCTGAGACACAGTGGGGCCAAAGCACACTGAAATGTCACTCTGCAGAGGCCAGGCCTGAACACAGTGCAGATGCATGCTGCAGAAGCCCAGAACCTGCAAACATAGACAATCCCACACAACTTCAACCTCCTGATTCTTGAACTACATTGAGAAAATTAGCAAGAAAATGGAAGTGTTCAGACCTGAATGGAAGTTCAAGTCAAGAGTTGACCAATAATAGCACTGGCACTGTTTTCAAATCCTGATTAGCTTAAGTTTGGACCAATAGCATTGACCTAAGTGCTATATAAACTCCTAGACTAGTACACTTACTCAGAAAACTTATAATCAGTTCCCCTCTCGCACTGTGGCTCCCTTCTTGCATTGTGAGTTCTACTCCGGTTTTTATTCTTCAATAAATCCTATTCTTACATTCATTCACCTCCATAGATTTCATTATTCAAATCCAGGAAAAAGAACTCAGAAATAAGAAATAGATGGTAAGCTTCAGGGGTCTGCTGCAATGCTGAAGATTATGCTAACCATTAAGAGCCACAACACTTCTCAGCTTCAGAGGACTACTGCTTGTGCAGACCCCACCTGCCACCAGAAGTGTACAAACTCTGGTTTCATAACCAGACAGCAAATCAATGTATTTTCTTGTTAGGTTTATGGAGTGAATTAAATGCTTCTGAAATTGTAGTTGAATGAGGTTCGACAAAACTCATGTGGATGACACTGGGTCCCCAAGGGTGAACACATTTGTTGAGCCTATTTTCTGGTGTTCTACTGAATGTGGGCCCAGTATGGTCCTGGATAAAGGTCATAGTCTTCAGTTCCTTGGTCTTTGGAGCTATCAAGTATGAGCATTTGCTTTTGAGTTCACAGAAAATGGGCTTGTTACCTGGTGTGCTAATGGCTATGGTTTCTTCCAGATCTCTAGGATGACTCCTGCTGGTTCTCTGGATAGGTTCCTAGGATGGCTGCAATGCCTCAGTCCATGGCTGAGATGCACTAAAAAAAAGCAAAACAAAACAAAATAAACCCAAACAAACAAACAAAACAACAACAACAACAACAAACTCCTGCTTCAAGTTGTTTCAGATCCACATGAGGCTGAAACCTTTAGGCTTAACTCTGAGATGACTGAGAGGTGTGTCTCCCTGTGGGTTCCTGGTTGAGCAGACCTGCTTTCATACTGGTTGAGAAATACTGGAACCAATTATTGCTCCATTTCAATATCCACCATGAGGTTAAGCTCAGAGCATCAACCTTCAGTCACAACACTGCCTTTCAGTCCTCAAGCATGTAGAAATGTTCTCATTCCAAAAATAAGAGGGATAAGGATAAATATCCAGGGATGCATGGATATTTATCCATCTAGGTGGACAGTGTTTGGCAAGCATGCCACAGTTACTCATATTGGTTCATCTTCTGGTGGAACCATGGCAAAACAAAACTTTTTTCAGACCATAGATGGGAGGACTAAGTTTTAGGATTAATTCCAAATTATCTGCAGGACTGATATTGCCAATTCCATAGCAGAGTCACTGGCAGAATGAGAATCCCAACACTCTCTCTACAGGTAAGACTACTTGCAGACCACAGCTGAGAGATTTTAGAGCCAAGAATCAGAGTTTTTTGAAGAGCTAATTTAGAATGGAAGCTAGGAAATTCATCAAGAGGTGCCTTCTGGGAGTTACCTGTATAGGAAGGAAAGTGTTGGAACTTCAGCAGAGAGGGACCAGAGCCAAGACAAGTACCCTTCAGAATTTGTCATGGGATAGAAGTCTGCTCTAGTGGCATAGCTGGGTGAGTCTCCCTGTGGGTCTTGGTATAAGAAACAATTAATTGGGACCACAGCTGATGGAAACTGGAACAGAATTACACAACAACTTTTGAGTCTTATGCCAAGAACTATGTCGGTGAGCAGATGAGCTTGTCTTCCCAGTCACTAGTGCATATGATTTCATCTAGATCCTTTGGCAAATGGTTTTGCCAGTAAGCTAAATGCCAAATAGAGTCGTAGCCAAGCCCTTCAGAGAATGGGGATGTTTTCAGGTAACTGGCAAGAAGCAAAAATAAAGGATCTGTTTTATTAAAATGTCTCCCCTAATCTTGAGCTCTACCAAAGTTTTACAAATTTCTATCTGAATTTGAACAATTTCACAAAGAGAATTTTTTCATGATAAGTGAAGAATACTTTTTATGTGGGTGGATGCAGGTAAGTGAACTATTCTACCAAAAGATTGACATCTGAAACATGTATTCTCTTGTTGCCAAGGAACATACACCTCTCTTTTGGCCCATCTTGCATTTTATTCAATGTTGTATTTCACATATTTGGAAACCGAAATCAGGCACTCTCTTCCTTTGGCAAGACATCTTCAGTTCTTCACACAAATGATAGGAAATCATTTAACTTTTTATGTCACAAAAACTTTGGAATACATATTACTGCTCCTCTTAGAATCTTACAAGCAGAACTGCATGAATACCTGGGTAGTCATTTGGATTTTTTATTGTTTTTGTTTTGTTATTGTGTTGTCAAATATTTATCATTATTCTTCAAGAATATGAACTGTTCTATTTTACTTACTCCTTGGAGTTTGGACATGTAATTTATCTTGTTCAAAGAAATGTCACTGTTAATGGTATAACATCTCCAAATGAAAACTTCTAAAACCACATAGAAACCATCATGCTCTTTCCTTGCCTTCTATCACAGGAACTATTTTTTTCCCCAAAACATGAGTACTCTATTGGTCTGGAGGACAAGTTTAGAAGGCCGAGACAAGCCATCATGGTTATAACACAAAGACAATTGTTAAGAATATATTGTTTTATATAATTGAAATTAGATTATTAGTTACTAAAACATAATATAGTTTACCTTAATTTATGAACAAATTGTTATTAGAAGTTGTTTCTAGAAATTGTGGTGCTACTTTCACATACACTCAAAAACTAAAATACATGGCAATAATTTAAGAGATTAGGTGTTGGGCTGTGAGTAATGGGTGGACTAAAAGAGATTCAAGTTGTTCTATGGCACATTATTAGTAAAATTGGTAAAACAGCTACTTGTAAATACTTATAAAGCAGATCATGGATGCAAGGAAATGGTTGTAGCTATAGGGGAAGAGTTTACTATTGAGAGCCACAGCCAAAGGGGCCCCAGCAAACTTCCAGCTGCCAGCTGATGATTGGCTCACAGCAGCCCAAGCAAACTTCCAGCTGCCAGCTGATTGGCTCCTCTGTGGTGATGCTCATTGGGCTGTTTCCCCGCCCTTTCAGACCACAGAGCTTCTCATTGGGGGACTCTTTTGGCTCCACCCACTCGACCCAGCCAATCAGCCTCAAGAGAAAGAGGAGTGGGGGGGTTGAGAGGCTTGTGGGAAGTTGGTGGTGGCAGTTGGGCTCTGAGGGAATTCCTGAAGAGCTTGTAGGGTGCGGCGTGTGTGTTCTAAAAATAAAGTTAATTTCTGCTTGATAAGTGGCTTGTAAATTGTGTCCAGCCAGACTGCAGCATTTGGTGGCCCGTAGGGGGAACAACTGAGGGTAAGTGATAAGGTAAACTGCTTGCCCCTGAGGGCAGGGAGAGAGGATGGGTAGCCATTTTAAGATTCTTCTTTTGTTTTGCTTCACTTTTGTTTTAAGTTGCCTGTCCCTAGAGATGAGTGAGATGGAAGAAAAACCGCTCCCATCTGAGGAAAAACTATTTGCATCTTTGGAACAGATAGGGAAAAGGACGGATGGACATTTCAGGAGGATAGAAAGGCTGATAAAATGATTTTGTGTGGTTCCATTTTTATTTCATTCTGTCTCGGTTTTGTTTGGTTGTATTATAGTAGAAATATGGGATCAGAAATTAGTAAAAAACAAACCAAAAGACTGTTAAGTACATTGTTAGAGGAAGGAGGCATCTCAGTAAAATCAAGAACAGTCAGGGCATACGATGATACAATACAAATACATGTAGCCCATTGCTTTTATAGGAGGAGTTGTTAAATATATTACAATGGAACCATCATGGTGAAGATTTAAGGGAAAAGGAAAAGAAAAACCCAGGAACTCTGCCACTTGGCACATTGCCATTGTGGACGTTGGTATCTTGGTTGCTTAGTCCAAAGCCTTCAGTTCAGACAATGGTAGAGGAAGGAGAAGATATATGGATTCAAGTAAAAGAGAAGGTCTCTCAAGTTAGTCAGACAGAGGAAAAGATTCAAATAAAAGAGAAGGTCTCTCAAGCTTGTCAGACAGAGGAAGAAAGTTTAGAGCAGAAAATGCCATCAGGGGAAAAGTTACAACAGGAGACTGCTACTAACACCATTCTATCACCAGAGGGCATAAGTGTCCAACCAACAGTGCCACCTCCATATGCTAGGAGGCCCCCAACCCCCATAGTTGATAGATGGGATCCTGAGACAGGAACTCAAATATTAGCATGCCCTGTATTTGAGTAGGCAGGAGGGCAGTGAATTCACCATGCTTTTGATTTCAAAACAGTGAAGCAGCTAAAAGAGGCTGTAACAACCTATGGTCCTCAAGCACCCTTCACTGTAAACATGTTTGAATCCATTACCAACTTGAACATGACATCAGCAGATTGGACTAGTATGAGTAAAGCTGTGCTAAATGGAGGACAATGAAGGTTTCCAATGGGGAATTTTGCACGGAGACGGCTAGGCGAAATGCAGCAGTGGTTATCCTCAGAGAAATCTAGATATGTTGTTAGGAAAGGGACCTTATTAGGGTCAGCAGCAACAAATTGCATATGATCCTGACATATAATCACAAATTGCTTCAGATGCGGTTAGGGCATGGAAGACTTTACAAGGACATGGAGATTTACAAGGTCAATTATCTAAGGTAATACAAGGAGCTAACGAACCTTATGCAGAATTTGTAGATAGGCTTATTCAAACAGCTACCAGAGTTTTTGGGGATACAGAACAAGTAATGCCATTAATTAAACAGGTAGCCTATGAACAAGCAAACAGATGGTGTAAGGAGGCCATTAGACCATAGAAACATGGAGATTTAAACACGTATATTAAATTATGTAGAGACATTAATGAACAAGGGCAAGTCTTGGCAGCTGCAGTACAACAGGCTTTAGATACCAGGTCAAAAACATACTAAAATTGTGAACAAACAGGACATTTTAAAAGGAATTGCCCCATAGGAGGGTTTAACAAAACTAGGTATCACAGGGGTAGAACACCGGGTATTTGCCCATGATGCTGTAGAGGGAGACATTGTGCTAATGAATGCCATTCTCGAACCACCATAGAGGGTACTCCATATCAAAAAATGAACAAGGACCAGGTGTCTATCCATGGTATCATAGAGAAAGGCATCAGGCTTCATTGCCAAAAAATGGACAGGGGGGCCCAATGCTCCGGGGCCCACGACCACAAATACATGGGGCACTGGAGGAACCTAGCAACCCCATTAGGGTAGTGCCCAGGACAAATTTTCCACTAGATCCCTCATCAGACAAACCAGAGGGAGTGCAGGTTTGGACATCTGTGCCTCCGCCAGAGCAGTACTAACTCCAGAGATGGGAGTTCAAATCATTACCATAGGGGTAAAAGGGCCTCTGCCCCAAGGAACAGTAGACTTATTATTGGGACGCAGTTCTTCTACTCTAAAAGGACTTATGATAAGTCCCAAGGTAATTGATCCTGATTATGAAGGTGAAATTAAAATTATAGCCAGTTCTCCAAAGGGTATATCAGTAATTTCACCAGGTGATAGAATAGCACAGTTACTAATAATACCCAGCCTACATGATAAATTTTCCAGTTGTACTGTAGAAAGAGGGTCCAGGGGATTAGGTTCCACAGGTGTAGATTGGGCTATGCTTTCTTTAAATTTAGATTCTCACCCCATGCTAAAACTAATTATTCAAGGACATGAATTTAATGGGATACTGGATACAGGTGCAGACCTTAGCATCATCTCTCATCAAGAATGGCCAAAACATTGGCCATTACAACAAGCCACTCAAACGCTTCGAGGCCTAGGAGTGGCGACTAATCCCCATAGAAGTGCAATGGTATTATATTGGAAGGATCCTGAAGGATGTGAAGGAACTATACAATATGTATTGGATCATCTTCCCATAAATTTATGGGGACGAGATGTCCTAGATCAATTAGGTTTGACATTAACAAATAACATCAACCAAAATGCACCCACTATTATGACTAGACAAGCTTTTAGGAAAGGAAAAAGATTAGAAAAACAAGAACAAGGTATAGCAGGACCAATACAAATAGATCAAGGAATGGACAGACATGGGTTGGATTTTCAGGAAAGGTCACTGTGACAATATAAATTACTTGGAAATCAGAAACACCAGTATGGGTTCTTCAGTGGCCCCTGACTAAAGAAAAGATACAAGCAGCCCATGACCTGGTCAAATAAAAATTAGTGAAAGGACATATACAACCTTCTGTATCTCCCCAGAATACTCCCATTTTTGTAATCAAAATGAAATATGGTATATGGAGATTACTGCAAGATTTAAAAGCCATTAATAATGAGATGGTTACTATGGGACCTGCTCTATCGGGGATTCCTCAATTGTCTGCTTTGCCAAAAACCTGGTATGTTTTAGTTATACATATTAAAGATTGTTTTTTTTTTTTTTAAATTCCAATTCATCCTGAGGATAGTCCACGTTTTGCATTTACTATCCCTGCACTGAATCATGAAGGTCCTGATCAGAGATATGAATGGAAAGTACTGCCTCAAGGGATGGCTAACAGCCCAACTATGTGTCAAATTTATGTTAACAAAGTAATCCAGCCACTTAGAAATCAAAATCCTGAACTATAAATATTTCACTATATGCATGATGTATTATTAGCACACAAAGATAAAAACACATTGCTAGAATGTTATGCCACACAAACTTATTAAAAAAGTAAAATCTAGAGATATCAATAGATAAAGTACAATTAAATTATCCAATTAATTATTTAGGAGTTCTATTATCCTCAACCATGGTCCATCCACCAAAAATTCAAATACGAGTTGATCAACTCAAATCACTTAACGACTTTCAAAAGTTATTAGGAGACATAAATTGAATAAGGCCTTATCTAGGCATACCAACAGGAGAGTTGGGACCTTTATTTGATATCCTAAAAGGTCCATCAGATCCAAATTCACCCCGAATGTTAACGCCTGAACCAAGAATGGCATTAAAAATCATTGAAACATATATGGAAAATATGCATTTGGATAGAATTGATATAAGTTTGCTTTTATTATTTAATGTAATACCAACAAAAATATTCCTAGAGGAGTATTTTGGAAAGAAGGTCCATTATTATGGATACATTTGTCTTATTCTCCTAACACTATTCTTACTAGGTATCCTGAGGCTGTAGGACAATTAATACTCAAAGGAATAAAAGCAGCAAAGGGAGTGTTTGGAATTTCTCCCAATAAAATTATTACTCCATATACTATGGATCAAATTGATGAGTTAGCTAATGAGTTAAATACTTGGGCAATAATCATGTGCAAATCTAATATTTCATTTGATAACCACTTACCATCTAATAATTTATTGTCTTTTTGGTCATCGCATCCTGTAATTTTTCCAAAAATGACAAGAAAAACACCTATCATGAATGCTCCAAATATATTCACTGATGGGTCAAATAATGGTACAGCAGCAGTAGTTACCACTGATCAAACTTTTACATTTTTATTACCCAAACAATCAGCTCAAAAGGTAGAGCTTAATGCAGTATTACAAGCTTTTGGGATGTTTAAAGATTCTGTATTTAATTTATTTTCCGATAGTCAGTATATAGTTAATGCTATAATATCCCTTGAAGATGCTGGTAGGATTTCCCCTTCCTCTACTGTTTTCTCTTTGTTTTCCACTATACAAAGTGTAATCTGGGACAGAAAAGTTCCATTCGTCATATGAGTTATCAGAGCACATACAGGATTGCCTGAAGCCCTTAGTTTGGGCAATGATTTAGCAGATAAATCTACACATGACATACATATTTTCTCTACACTAGAAGAAGCTACAAATTTTCATGAAAGGTTCCATGTCAATGCTCATACTTTACAAAAGTGTTTTAAAATAACTAAGGAACAAGCTAGACAAATAATAAAACAATGTCAAAATTGTGGGACCTTTTTACCACAAGTTAATCTTGGAGTCAATCCTAGAGGACTGATACCTAACCATATTTGGCAGATGGAAGTCACACACTTGCCAGAATTTGGAAAATTAAAATATTTGCATGTTACAATAGATACTTCTTCCGGATTTTTGATGGGGTCCCTTCATGCTGGAGAAAAAAAGTAAAGATATTATAGCTCATTGCTTACAAAGTTTTGCCACTGTGGGCATTCCAAAATAGTTAAAACAGATAATGCCCCTTGTTATACTTCTACCTCTTTTAAACAATTTTGCTCATCATTTGGCATTACTCATATAACAGGAATCCCATACAATCCACAGGGACAAGGCAAAGTTGAAAGAGCTCATCAAACTATTAAAATATACTCATTAAAGCAAAAAGAGGGAATTGGGAAGGGGTATATATTCTCCAAGGTAAACTTAAAGTAACCCTTTTTACTATAAACTTTTTAAATTTGGATTCATCAGGGCTTAGTGCTGCGGAAAGGCATATGTGTCCAAAAAATGTACATAAGCACAAGGTACTTTGGAGGGATATTCTAACAGGACAATGGAAAGATCCTGACCCAGTAATTGTCTGGAGTCAGGGGTCTGTTTGTGTGTTTCCACAGGGAGAACAACAGCCGATTTGGATTCCAGAGAGTTTAACTAAAGTGATTCTACAGACCAAAAATAAGATGATTTGGCTCAAATCCATAACAGCTGATATCCAGAACTCCAGTTTGGCTATCCTTACATCTGCAACAGAACCAGGATGCTTTTTACAATCTCTATTTTATTATTGCCGTTTCCCACATCAAGAAGTTCTATTTTGTTTTTGAGCTCATACAGACCTAGGTTAATGTTTTGTTGATCAGATCTATTTTTTGACTATAGAGTTTTTAAACATTGCAATGGAGATTTCACCTGTAAAAAGTTATAAGGCCTTTTACTATTATGTTATGTTTTGTATGTATTATGTGTGCACACTTGTGTTTTGTGTTGTATGTTTGTATGTACGTATGTGTATGTATCATATATGATGAGCGCTCATAGAAAAAATGGATCCAAATATTTTTTTTTTATTATTCAGGTGATTTAAATGGTTTAATTCAAATTGGGTAAATAGCTGTTGAGAATTGTTTTAATATGTGAACAAAAAAAGTTATTAACAGATCTATTTGTTTACTTTCACCTTTCCTTTTCATTATATTTAATAATTCTGTTCAGGATGATGTAAATTGTTCAGAAAATTGTTTTATTTTAGTGCTCGCTGGGATGTTACATAATTTTTTCTTTAGCCATTATTGCCAGAATTCCTATCTTCATCCCAGTGCCAGTGAAGACAAAGATAAAACCAATCTACATCTTCTGCAATAGCTATCACTGAACTGCTTGCAGAACTTGCCTGGACTATATCACTTGTATGCATTGTGAACTATCTGTTGGTGCAGGTACTTGTGGTAGTGTTGGGGTATTTTTGCTGATGGTGTCATTGGTGGTACAATTTTTCCAAAAGGAGCCATCAATTGGCTTGGTGTATCCTCCTCCCTTCTGCTTGTGATGGTCGTTCAGCTAAAATTTGGGGGCCAACAGAGGTGAGGCAAAGAACCTCACCCTCCACTGGTACAAAGACCTATCCACAGGTGTGTCTGTATGCTGGACCGGTAGTCAATGATGGGTAAGATCCAATTGCAATGGTGCCAACCTAAGACAGGAGTCTGACGCCTTGAGGTCAGCTCATCTGATGATGGCTAAGGACCATATGTAGTATTGGACAACCTAAGCCAGGCAGGGTCCCTAAGCCACATGCTTGTTGTTTAAACAGAGAGGGGGAGATGTTGAGAGCCACAGCCGAAGGGGCCCCAGCAAACTTCCAGCTGCTAGCTGATTGTCTCCTCTGCGGTGATGCTCATTGGGCTGTTTCTCCGCCCTTTCATACCACGGAGCTGCTCATTGGGGGACTCCTTTGGCTCCGCCCACATGACCTTGGCATTTACAAAACAATAGTACAGGTTGTTTGATGTCGACTCTGTTTACCAAGTTATTATAAGATCAAAGATGAATTCTGAGAACTGGAGCTGCTTTGCAGGGCAAAGCAAATGAAGGGCATAAAATGTTCCAAAAATTCAGTGACTTTTTAGGGGTAGAAGAGGTAAGTACTTCTCAACAAGATACAGCCAAAAATAAAATTGGGAAATGTTTTGATAACAAAGGGGAAATTATCCCATTCCTGTAACAAGATTCAAATTGGAGTTCTAGTTGCCATATTTATTGTTAAAACTTTTCAGTTGATTCAGTTGGAAACCACTAAATTTCTTCCACTAATAAAAAATGGCTCTGGGAAAAATAATTAAATATTTGGCTTTTCCACCATAGTATGACTAGCACAAATTTCCTGCAATTAGGTTGGCAAATGCATGGAATTATGAAAACAAAAAAAATAACAGATCTAAAAACAATATCTAGAAAATAATTGTGGGTGTAGTCAACAGAAAATGGGACTGATTAAAATAATAAAAATGTTAAAAACCTGTAAAGTTGTAAAAAAATGTGTTTAGTTTCCAATGAATCTAGAGGGATTGTGTAATAATCAAATCCTAACTAATAAACTGACTCCAATTTGATCTGAAACTTGTAAATTAGAATAAAAGAGAGTGTTTCTTCTTGGGAATTTTCAGTGCTTATTAGTGTTATTTAAATTTTATCTAAACATTAGTTAATGTTACAATAAATGTTAAGTATAACTTAATAAATATGATTAATAATGCACATTTCACATTTTATTCATATAGGCTGAAAATACACAAATATAAGAAAGGTTTTAATAAATTCCAGAGATTCAGATTCATAATGATTTATTAATAGTTCTTAGGTATTTGATAAGTTTATCAGTAATAATGGTGTTGAAGCCATACAGAAAACATTGGGTCATATTAGCCATTGTCCTTACGAAGGACTGCAGAACAAATCAGAGAATATCTTTATCAACAAGGATTTTAAAAGGCTTTCTTAGAATGACACAGAAGACATTAAGCACCAAATATATAAATAATAAATTAAATAACATCAATATAAAAAAAAAACTTCCACCTTTCAAAATATGTCATTTAGAACTTATGGAGAAATTACAATAAGGAAAAATTTTGTAACACACATGTTTTAGAAAGGATTTGCATCCAAGAGATACAGAAACTTTATAGCAAGCAAACAAACAACAGAACAAGAAAGAGCAAGAAATTGAATGGACTATTGATCAAAAAGCATATGCCTGTGACATAATCACATATGAAGTCAGTCAATATTTTTTTCCTATGGGGAAATGCAAGTTAAAAATACTAAAATGACGTATCATACATACTACCTCAAATGTCTAAAGAAAATGAACAAAGGCCACAGTGAAGCATTAGTAAAGAAGAAAAGCATTGAAATTATCATATGCTCCTGATAGAAATGCAAATGTGTGTGACTTTTGGATTAGATTTTGTCAGTCTCTTAAAAAGCAAGACGTACATGTCATGTGACCTGGAAATCCTATGCCTAGTTATACATTAAATGAAATTAAAACTTTTGTTCATGTATAGAATTGTACAAAAATATTCCAAAGCAGCTTCATTAATAATTGGCAAAAACCAGAACAACCCCCAAATACATCCACAGCTACATAGAATAACATATTGTGGTACATTCATACAATGAAATACTATTTAGCATTGAAAGAGAGGAAATATTAATGCAAACACACAGATGAATCTCAAATAAATTATGAGAAATGAAAGAAGTCAACTCAAAAGGCTATTCATGGTAAGGTTCTACATGAAAGACAGAATACTTGGGATATAAAATAATTTAGTCATTTTCAGGATTCGAAGTGAAATGCAAAATTCTTTTTGCAGAAGATTTACTGCAAAATGGCTCTCTGGCTATTTTGGGTAATAATAACTTTTTACAACATGATTGTTTTATATGATTGTATACTTTATCAAAACATTATATTTTTCATACTTACAAGAGTAAATTTTATTAAAACCAAATTATATCTGTATGAATCTGACGTTAAAGATAGATTACAAGTAAACCAAGCTATTTAGATCAATTTTGGTTTATTAAAACTGTTGTAAAATCTGTTCATAGGCCTCTCAATGTGGATATTTATAATGTTGCAGTCAGGAAGAAAATATAGAACTTTACCACTACTGACCTGACAAGTAACTATATATATATATATATTGTGTATTAGATAAGGATTAAAAGTGATATTAACTTCACAGTATATCATATCTGCCCCCTTTCTTTCCTTCTTTCTTCTCTTCTTCCTTTCTTTCCTTTCCATTGCAAATATATATTGGGTGCCCATAATTTGCCAGGCATTGTTTTAGACTCTGGGTTATAACAGTAAGCAAAATGACAAAAACCTCCAGTTTCATACAGGAAAAATATTTAACAAGATATCCACAAATAACTACTAAATTAATCTATTTCTTCTTCAACTTTAAAAATGTTACTTTCTATGTTTGAAATGAAACTGAACATTTATACAGAAGGAAGGAAATAGAAGTAACAGCTAATAACCCTAAGTTGTGCACTATACTCCAGAATTATATGTTCTTTATTTTCTTTATTAAAAAAGACACTTTTATGCAAAGTGTAGGTGAATTATACTTATAGATGACTCCTTGTGCTTATCTGTTGTAATGAAGCTGAAAAATCCTAGACATTTTGCTTCTGTTATACATCATAGTTGTCATAACATGTGGTAGCTAATAGTAGGTAAGTGTTATTCCTAACAAAATCTCCATTTGGATATCATTTTAAGTTGATTTTTTTGTTTAAGTGTTTTTTATGCTTCAAATTTAGGAATTTTATTTACGTTTCTTCACGATTTCCCACAAAAGTGAATCTTATCTAAACAAATATAATGTAAATGAAGTGTCTTTTTACAATTCATGTTTCTATGGAAACTTTATTCATTTAGCTCTTCTGAAGTAGAATTATCAAAAGATTACTAAAGGAAGGGACTTCATGCTACAACATTCCTAGCTGTGGTATAAACTTCTCCCTTTCATGCAGGATGAGATAATATAACAATAAGGAAGACTAGCAGATATGAGGATACAGAAGGATATCCTTAGAAAAGAGAAATTCACTTCCAAGACCCCACTGAAATGTCTGATAACACACATATAAAGATGAAAAGTCAACCCAAAAATGGCTGAAAATATGTTGCCATAATTTATAACAAAATTTTACCACTTATATTTCTAATAGCTAAATTTTTGTGCAAATAATTATTGGACAATTGATTATATGACATAACATCAAAGCAGAAAATAAGCTCATATTGTTTCATTTTCTACTGAATGCCAACTATATCAGAGATGCAAGGTATGCTCCAGCCAGATAATTGGGTAGCCATTGCTTTGTCTTAATTATTACTATCTGCATCTAACTATCTATCTATCTATCTATCTATCTATCTATCTATCTATCTATCTATCATCTATCCATTCTTGTATATATCTTTCCATCCATTCATTTAATATAATAATACTCAGAAAAATAATTGGAGGGTCATTGGGAGAGACTAGAAGTGATGTTCTTGGAACTGCATTTGTAATCTGTATTGAATTAAGAATGGAAGAACCTGTGTATAATATGTTGATCAAAGGTGTGTTTCATTTTCAAGGCCAAATGAAAGAAATTATATTACTCATTCCTGTATTTATTTTTCTCCATAACCATGTAATGCATTTCAAGAGATTTCTAAATAAAATATGCACTATGTAAGTAGTGATGATGATCTATTTTTTGCCAACTTCTGTATTTTAAGTACTAAAAAAGTTCCCTGGCATATTGACATAATCAATACCAAATCAATGTCTGAGAAAAAAAGTTTCTAATATACTCTTGAAGAGGATATCTAAATAAATCCAAATCTATACATTATCTGTCTTTGACCTCTATGGTAACCCAATTTTCTTTAGAGTATGGATGAAAACTTACATATCTTTAAATACAAAATATACACAGACAAGTGGGTGGCAAGCAAATATATGTATTTTAAGTTAATGAAAGATTTGTAATAAAGAGAAACTATTAGAAATAAGTAAGACATAGGGTGTGGGATAAAGCAATTTTTTAAAAATATATTACAGTTGGTTATTGTATTATTTAACCAATTGAAAATGTAAACAAAATTTATTATATTTTTCTAGGTTCTCCAGAGAAAAAAATAGATGCTGGATAGATATGGATTCATAATAAGAATTGCTCATATAATTATGAAGGCAAGAAGTCTCAACATCTGTATTCAGCAAGCTGAAGACCAAAATGAGAAAATTTTGTAGATCCAGAATTAGTCCCAAGCCCTGAGAAGCACGAGATCAGGTAATATAAATTAAAAGTCCATGTCTGAGTCTGAACATAGAAGAAGGCTAATGTTGAAGCTCAAAGACAGTCACAAAGAGAGAATCATCTTCACCTGAGTTTTGTTTTACACAGATTTCCAATATATTTGATAAGAAGCACACATATTCAGGAGGGTAATTTGCTATTCTCAGAATATCAGTTCAAATTTTATTGTACTTTTTTAGCAGCAAATGCTTTTTTACGTTGGGGGTTATTTATTTATTTATTTATTTATTTATTTAGAGTTTACTAAATTGTTTCTTTTTAGTTATATTGAACAGTAGGATAAAATTTTACATAATCATAATAGCATGGAATATAATTTACTTTTACTTTCTTTTTTAATTGATGCACAAAACACAAAAGATATATATATATATATATATATATATATATATATATATATATATATATGAACCATTAATTATGTATATATTTTATTAAGTTTAATTTAGGTTAAACAAATTCATCTCCTTAAAATTGATCATTTCTTTGTGGTGAAATATTTCAAAATTCTTTATTCTATATTTCTTAAATTTACAGTACAATATCATTATCTGTAATCACCCTACTATGCAGTAGAAACTTGGAAATTCTTGTTCCTATTTATAATTTATTACCCATTACTCAAATCTGCCCCATCTGTGCCTAGTCTCTGGTAACTACCATTTTATTCTCAACTTCTGGGAGAGCAACATCTTAAAATTCCACATATGAGGGAAATCGTGTGTTACTTATCTTTCTGGGTGGGCTTGACTTATTTAACTTAATTTAATGTTCTCAAGCTCTATCCATGTTGCTAAAAATGACAGTGTTTAATTCTTTTCTATGAATAAATAGTATTCCACTGTGTACATGTACCAAATCTCTATATTCATTCATCAATTTATGGACACTTAATGTTACATGTTTCCATTTCTTGGCTGTTGTGAATAATGCTGTTATAAACATTGGAGTACAGATGACTCTTTGACATACTGACTTCATTTCCTTGGATATATATCCAACAGGTGGGATTGTTGGAAGTTCTATTTTAATTTTTTGAGGAACTTCCATATCATTTTCCACAAGGGCTATACTAATTTACATTCCCACTAACAGTATGTAAGGCTTCCCTTTTCTCCAGATTCTCACTAGCACCTGTTACATTTCAGCTTTTTTAAAACTGCTAGTCAGGCTGGGGTTGTGGCTCAATGGTAGAGTGCTTGCCTAGTATGTGTGAGGCACTGGGTTCAATTCTCAGCACCACATATAAATAAAACAACTAAAAAAATTAAACAAAAATACTAGTTATTCTTACCAGGACGATGTGATATCTCACTGTGTTTAAATTTGCATTTTCTGGATGATTATTGATATTGAGCTTTTTTTATGTGCCTGTTTGGCAATTGTGTTTTCTTTCTTTTTTTATTTTCTCTCTTTCTTTTTTGAGAAATGTCAACTTAGATTTATTGCTCATTATTTAAATCATGTTTCTTGTGAGGGGCATACTGAGGATTGAACCCAGGGACAATTTACCACTGCACCACATCTCTAGTCCTTTTAATTTTAAGAGAGGGTCTTGATAAGTTGCACAGGTCCTCATTAAATTGCAGAGTCTTGCCTCAGACTTGGGATCCTCTGCCTTCAGCACTCTATTTCATTGGGATTACGGGTGTATACCACCATTTCTGGCTTCTGCTTTTCTTGTAATTTAGTTTTTGGAGTTACTATGTGTTCTTGGTATCAACCCCTTGTATAATGTATGCATTAAAAATATTTTCTTCCATTTGTAAGCTGTCTTTTTTGAGGGGGTGCGGGTACTGGGGATTGAACTCAGGGGCACTTAATCACAGAGCCAACATCCCAACCCTGTTTTGTATTTTATTTAGAGACAGGATTTCACTGAGTTGCTTAGCACCTTGCTTTTCCTGAGGCTGGCTTTGAACTTGAGATCCTCCTGCCTCAGCCTCCCAAGCTGCTGGAATTACAGGCATGTGCCACAGCATCCAGTTGTAAGCTATCTTTTCACTCTGTTGCTTGTCGCCTTTGTTGTGTGGATGCTTGTTGTATGATGTAATCCCATCTGTGTAATTTTCTTTCCTGTGATTTGATGTGTTATCCATACAATTTTTGCCATTTCAATATCATGAAGCAGTTCACCTGTTTGTTTCCAGCAGATTCATGGTTTTGGGTGTTACAATTCTTTTATCAATTTTGTATGGAACTTTGTAAATAATGAGAAATAGGGGACTAGTTTCTGCTATGTGTGGATATCCAATTTTCCAGCACCATTTTATTGAAAAGACTGTCCTTTCTCCAGGTCATGTTGTTAGCAATTTTGTAGAAAATTATGTGATTGTAGATGTGTGTACCTATAGGATTTCTATTATAATCCATTGATCTATGTATGTGCTTTTTTGCCAATACCATACTGTTTTTATTACAATAATTTTCTAGTACACTTTGAAATGAAGTAGTATAATATCTCCCTTTTTGTTCTTTTTGCTCAAAATGGCTTTGAGTATTTGTGGGTAATTTTTGTGTATGTGTTTGGTTCCAAATACATTTTAGAATTTTTCCTAAGTGTGTGAAGAACTTCATTGGTATTTTGATAAGGATTGCATTAAATTTTCAGTTTCTATGGGTATTATGATGTTTTAAAAATAGTTTTACAATCCATGAACATGTGAAATCTTTCAAATTTGTGTACTCATTAATTTCTTTCATCAAAGTTTATATTTTTTATTGCAGAGTTATTTCACTTCTTTGGTTAAATTTATTCTTATGTATTTTGTAGCCATTAAAATGGGATTGATTTTTATCTTTCTATTTGAGATAATTGAGTATTTATATAGAGCAAGCAACACTACTTATTTTTATAGATTTGATTTGTGTCCTTCAATTTTCTGAATTTATTAATTAATTCTATTACTATTTTGGTGTAGTTTGGGGTGTTTTACATATGAAATCATGTAACCAGCAAACATTGATAACTTCCAATTTGATTGCCTTTTCTTTATCTTGCCTAATTACTCTGATTAGGACTTCTAGAAATATGTTGAATATAAGTACTAAAAGTGGATATCCTTATCTTGTTTCAGATCTTACAAAGCATTTGGCTTTTCCTCATTCAGTATAATAGTAGGAGTTGTCTTATTATAACTGGCCTTTATAACACTGAGGTATGTTCTTTATATGCATAATTTGTTCAATATGTTCATAATGAAGTGATGTTCAATTTCATTGGCTGACTTTTCTGCTTCAATTGAGATGATCATTTTTTGTACTTTCTTTATTCTGAATATATGGTGTATTATGGTTTTATTTTGCATGTACTAAAACTTCCTGGCATCCCTGGGATGAACCCCACTTGATCATGGTGAATAACCTTTTTAATGTGCTATTAAATTCTGTTTGCCTGTGTTTTTTAAAGATTTTTTCATCTATATTCATGAAGGGTATAGGTCTATAGTTTTCCTTTTTTGCTGTTATGCTGTCTCCTATATTTGCAATCAGGGTTATACAAATTTCACAGAATATAGAATTCTTTCCTTTCTACTTTTGGAATTACTTATTGAGGATTAATATTATTTCCTCTTTAAAAGTTTGGTAGAATTCAGCAGTGAAGCCATCTGGTGCTGGGCTGTTTTTATTACAGTAATGTTTTTATTACTCTCAATTTTGTTACTTGTTATTTATTTGAATTTTCTTTTCCTTCATACTTCAGTCTTGGTAAGCTGAGTATGCCTTTTTTCCTAGATTATCAACATTTTGGTATGATTGTTCATAGCAATCTCTAATGTACTTTTCTATTTTTGTAGTGTCATTTGTAGTGTTTTAATTTTCATCTCTAATTTGAGTTTTCTTTTTCTTTTTCTCACTCTAGCTAAATGTTTGTCTCTCTTGTTTGTCTTTCTGAAAAACTAACTTTTTTACTGGCCTTTTTAAATTTTTTTTTAGTTGTAGATGAACACAATTTATTTTGTTCATTTTTATGTGGTGCTTAGGATCGAACCCAGTGCATCACACTTGCAAGGCAAGTGCTTCACGGCCGAGCTACAGCCCCAGCCCTTTACTGGTCTTTCATATTGCTTTTTCTGGCTCCATTTATTTATTTTATGATCTGTATTATTTCATTTGTTCTATTTTTTGTGTGTTTTCTGTTTTATTTTTCTAGTTAATTGAGGTGTATTAATAAGTTGTTTATCTGATATCTTTCTGCTTTGTTGATGTGGGCATTGAGTTTTATAAATTATCCTGTTAATACTAATTTCATTGTATCACAATTTTTTGGTATGTTAAGTCTCCATTTTCATTTTGTAACAGAAATGTTGGAATTTCCCTTAGCCCGTTTAAAAAAATAATTAGCTATACATGACAGTAGAATGCATTCATGCACTTTGATATATCACACATAGATGGGATACAGTTTCGTATTTTTCTGAGTGTACATGTTGCAGAATCATATTGGGCATGCTGCTGTCACATATATACATACAGTAATAATGTCTGTTTCATTCTACTACCTTTCCTATCCCCACATCCCCTCCCCTCCCCTCCCCTCTCTTCACTTTCCTCTACCTAATCTAAGGTAATGCTATTCTTCTGTAGTGCCCCCATCTTATTGTGAATTAGCATCTGCATATTAGAGAAAATATTTGGCCTGTGTTTTTTGGGATTGGCTTATTTTGTTTAGCATGATATTCTCCAACTCCATCCATTTACTGGCAAATGTCATAATTTCATTCTTCTTTAAAAGGTAACTTGTCTAAATTTTATATAATGTTAGTTTCCAAAGGATTTATTGTTATATATTATTGTGTTTTATTCCATTGTGATCAGAGATACTCAATATAATTTCAACTTTAAAAAATTTGTCAAGACTATTTTGTTCTTTCCACTTACCTAAGGATCTGTTTTCTTTCTCTTTGTTTCTTTTTTTTTTTTTAGTTTCCAAATTAAAGTACTATATGGTAGTTCATTTACTGTGTTTTGTTAATTTTGCATAATAAGATACCCTTCCATCAAATTCCATGCACATGAGTTCCTTTTTTTTTTTTTTTTTTTAAAGAGAGAGTGAGAGAGGAGAGTGAGAGAGAGAGAGAGAATTTTTAATATTTATTTTTTAGTTCTCGGCGGACACAACATCTTTGTTGGTATGTGGTGCTAAGGATCGAATCCGGGCCGCACGCATGCCAGGCAAGCGCGCTACCACTTGAGCCACATCCCCAGCCCAATGAGTTCCTTCTTTATGCCTGAATAAATCTGCATCTGCATTTTGAATATATACCACATTTTAATCCTTTCATCTTTTGACAGACACCTGCACTAATACCTTAGCTTTGCTATTTTGAGTGGAGTGGTGCCACAAAATATATGGGCACAGAGGTGTCTCTTTTGTATAATAACTTCATTTTCTTTGTGTATATACCCGGGAGGCATATTGGTGGATCATATGGTGGACCTATTATTAGTTTTTTTGAGGAACCTTTTTATGTTAAATTTTCCGTCTTCTTCACATCCTCCCCAGTATTTTTAATGCACTAGGGATTGAACCCAGGGTCTTGTGTATGATAGACAAGAATGAGCTATATCCTCAGATCTTTTAAAAATTTTATTTTCAGCTGGAGCTTTGATAACATGCCCAGGCTGGCCTCAAAGTTGAAATCCTCCTGCCTTATCATCCTAAGTAGCTTGTATTACTGGCATGCACCAACACATCTGACTTATTATTATTTTAATCTAGCCATTCTGACTTTGGTAAGATTGAATCTCAACAAAATGTTGATTTTCACTTCTCTGATGACAAAAATTTTGAGAAAATTTTCATATATTTATTGAACATCTCTTCTTTTTTCTTTTTGAGAAGTATCTACTCAGATAATTTGGTCACTTATTAAATAAATTACCTGTTGCTAAAATTTTGAGTATTTTCTGTATTCTTGGTATTAATCCTTTGACAGATGAATAGCTGGCAGATTTTGTCCATTTTATAGTTTGTCTTTTCACTTTGTTTATTGCTTCCTTTGCTGTACATAAGCATTTTAATTTGATATAGTAAAATATATTTTGAAATCAGTTATTGTGATGCTTCCAGTTTTACTTTTCTTACTTAGGATTGCTTTGACTATTTGAGGTATTTTTTCTTCCATACAAAGTTATGATTTTTTCTAGTTCTGTGAAGAACACCATTGGTATTTTAATAAGTATCACAATGAATGTGTTGATTGCTTTATGCAGTATGGATATTTTAACACTATTAATTCTCTCAATTCATGAATTTGGAACATATTTCTATCTCCTATTTTCTTTTTTTTTAAATTTGAGAATTTAATTTATCAACATTAAAGGTTATTATTGATAGGTATGTTTATAATTCACAGTTTTTAAATCATTTTTAAAAATTTGTTATAGTTCCTTTTATGCTTTCTTTTTGCTTATACTCTTTTTTGGTGGTTAACAGAATTACTCTAGTAGTATGTTTTGATTCTTTACTGACTACATTTTTATAGGTCTATACATTTTTAAAATCTACCCTACAAACACTGTTACAGTTTGAATATGAAGGTTTCCTGCCAAAGCTCCTGTTGATGCAGGATTTTTAGAGGTAATAATGTCTAGATTTTGAGAGTTGTGACCTAATAATTCCACCCTAATTTGAAAGGACTTAATGAGTGGTAACTGAAGGCAACTGGGGTGTGGCTGGTACCTTTTGTCTTCCACTATCTGCTTACTGACCATACCATGTTCTGAGTTGCTTTCCTCTGACATGCCCTTCCACCATGATGTTCTGCCTCACCTTGAGCCTATTTCAATGAAATCAACTATCTATGGACTGAAACCTCTGAAACTGTGAGCCCCCAAATAAGTTTTCCCATCTGTAAGTTGTTCTTATCAAATCTTTCGTTCACAGTAATGGAAAAGCTGACTAAAACAGAAATTGATATTGAGTAGCCATTGGTATTAATAACCTGATCATGTTGTTCAGAAATCTTTGGAGCTCTCTGGCAGGAAGAATTCTGAAAAGTTTAGAGATGTAAGCAGGAAGAGCTTTAGAATGTTGTAAGTAGAGCTTAAGGAATGATTCTTATAGAAACTCAAACGACTAGAATGCCAATAGGAAGACAGACAATGCTCATGAAGTTTCAGAAATAAATGAGGAATTTATTGGGAATTGGAATAGAGTCCACTCATGTTTTATCTGGCAAAGAATTTGTCTACATTTTCCTGATGTCCTTAGAGTTTGAATGGGTGTAAATTTAAAAGTAATGGACAAATCAATCTGGTAGAAGAAATTTCAAGGCAGCACACCATTCAGTGGCATGGATTTTGCCACCAGCTATAGCCATGATTTGTGTGAGAACCAGTAACAGAAAACAGAGTTAAAAGCTTTTAAAATATTTGTAATTTGGCCAGAAATGTGCTTTTGTAAAATTGGGGCCAAGGAAGAAGTGCTTGCTGAAGAGATTATAACCCCCAATAAGGTGCTAAGTTCTTTCCCCAGAGATAATATGAAAGATGCTACTTCAGGGTATAGAAGATAAAATCCCTTTCCCAAGAGAACATGGGGGCACCCTGCTCACACAGGGAGGCCCAAGATATTGCTTCACCATGCTGAGCCTCACAGACACTCAGAAGTCACAGCAGCTATGTTTTCAGGGGCCGAGGTATTGTACAAGCTGGCAGAAGACCTGGGCATCATCCATGTGGTTGTGTTTCTGCAGTAATGCAGGATGTTGGAATTAAGGGGTCTTGGATGCTTTCACCAATAGTTCAGCAGAAGGCCTGGAAGGCCAAAGTGTAGCAGGATAGGAGTCCCTGAAGGAAGCCCTTAATTGGGTAATATGTGGAGATGTGAGGAGGAAAACAAAGCTGGAGAGGAGACCCCAGGGATTAAGAGATACCAGTAACATGGACTGTCTGATGAGAGAAACTGCTGTTCATAGAGAAAGCCAGGATAAAAGAGAGCCTATATGCACTTCACCTGGCAAACCAAAGGGCAGGGTCACCAAAGCCCTCTGGATAAACCATCTCAAGCCATGTGTCCTAGATGCTGTTCGTGTAATTACAGGACATATTTGCTTGGCTCAGTTTAAGTCTTGATTTGGCTTCATCCCTTTTTTATACACCCTTTTTCTTACTTTTTGGAATGTGAATGTTGACTTTGTGCCACTTTATTGTTGGATATATATAACTGGCTTTTGTTTCTTACAGGGACTCATAGAAAATAATTTTCCTTGAGTCT
The DNA here is from genome assembly GCF_964194105.1 of Spermophilus citellus. Classification (NCBI taxonomy): domain Eukaryota; kingdom Metazoa; phylum Chordata; class Mammalia; order Rodentia; family Sciuridae; genus Spermophilus; species Spermophilus citellus. Next base: position 123,933,966 of record NC_138190.1, on the reverse strand, counting down.
CAGATGAGATGTTGGACTTGGATTTTTGAATAATACTAAAACTGTTAAGACTATGGAACTCTTGGGGATGAACTTAATTAACTTTTCACTGTAAAGTGAACATGATCTTTTGGGAATCAGTGGCAGAATGTTATGGTTTGCAAATGAAGTATCCCCTCAAATCTCCTCTTAATAAAGGAATATTCAGGGCTGGGGATGTGGCTCAAGTGGTAGCCCGTTCGCCTGGCATGCGTGCGGCCCGGGTTCGATCCTCAGCACCACATACCAACAAAGATGTTGTGTCTGCTGAGAACTAAAAAATAAATATTAAAAATTCTCTCTCTCTCTCTCTCTCTCTCTCTCTCTCTCTCCTCTCTCTTTAAAAAAATAAAATAAAATAAAAATAAAGGAATATTCATAGGTAAAATGATTAAGAGAGGTATAACCTAATAAATTCATACTATCTTGAATGGAGTGACTGTGTGATTAATTGTAAGCAAGTGGGGCATGAGTGGAGGTGGTAGATTGCTGGGGGCAGGCCCAGGAAAGGTTTTTCATCTTTCAAATCCTTCCTATTTCTCACTTTATCTGTTTTCTGACTCCACCATGTCCTTACTTGCTTTTGACTGCCACAAATTGCCACCATGATATTCTACCTCACCTCAAGCCAAGAGCAATGGAACCAGCCAACTATGGAAAAATCCATGAAACCTTGAGCTCAAAATAAACTTTCCTCCTCTGAGTTGTGGTTTTCAGGCCTTTTGGTCAGAGTGATAGAAAAGTTTACTAAAACAATCATCTCAAAAAACACTCTCAGATTTATGTTTAATAAAAATAATGGGTACTTCATGTACAGACATATAAAACTAAACATCATGGAGAGTAATTATTAATAATCACTCAGTTCTTTTTAGATCTAATTATATTCCTTATATTATCTCCTCTAGCACAATTAACCTCAAATCAATAGCAAAATTTAAGCCTTAATATCTGTGCTTCCTTACTTTTAAGAAAAGTAATATGTGTAGTAAATTAATTTTGTGAAGACATGACATTTTTCTCCTTAATTCACACCACTTTATCACTATAACCTAGAATACACTTTTTCTTTAAAAATACTATTTGTTGAATGAATTGCATTAAACAACTTGGGATCTAGGGTATGATTTTAATAAAGAAGATGAGAAGAGAAATACATATTTGTAAGTGGCCAGTATTGATACTACCTGAAGTTTTTATTGTTAATATATCCAATATTTAATGAGTACTTAATCTGATTTTTATTTAATCTGGGGATATGGCAGAGAAAAATTCTGATGATGTCCCTACTTTAAGTGGTTTACAACATAGCAAGATAGATGGAATGACTAATGGAATCTTTATAGTAAAAATGAGATTTCATAATTGAATCATTGGAAGGATACCACTATCAGCCAATGTAAAATTTCATCACACCTTTTCTTCAAGGAAGAGAAAGAATCCATAAAGAATGTTAAAACAACATTGGGAAATGCTGTAGACAATTGTGCAAAAGCTGAAAATAATGACAATTTTTCCAATTAAATTATGATATCTCAAACATATCTTCCAGTGGAAACTTGAGAGTGAAATTTCCATAAACACCATAATTCAAGATTGTTATGCTTATGATCTTCAACAACCTGGTATTGTTGGTGGAGTTATAAGCAATAGGCCTGGAGTTGTGCTCAGTGGTAGAATGCTCACCTAGTGTGTGAAAGGTCCTGGGTTCAATCTTCATTACCACATAAAAGTAAATAAATAAAATAAGGTATTGTGTCCAATGACAACTAAAAAATAATAAAAAAGTAAAAAAATAAATATATGCTGTATTGCTGAATAAAGAAATTTTGAATGAGTGAATAAATGATTAAATACATAGGCCATTTTCTTACCATAGCTCTAGTTTCAATTTCTCCAAATTGTAAATCTCCGTCAAATAAAACACTAGGGTGTTTTTCACCATGTCTATGTTCATGCTATAATAACTACCTGAAATGGTCCTATTTTAACTTTTTATTTGCAGCCAATATTTTTACCCCTGACCCAGTTTATTTAACTCCTTCATGAAAAATTCTTCAAGTTCTAGGGATATTTGTTAGTATTTAAAATTTTATTTTAGGCTTCAAAATGATTCCCCATGTAGCACTTAGAGGCAATATTAAATATTGACTATCTGTTTTTGTCTTTATTTTTCTTCTAAATTATGGATAGCTTTAGGAGTACTAGAGTATTTTAAGTGCATTAGAATTATATCTATATGCATGAAAATTAAATATACATATAAAAACTTGATTTGATTTTATATGAAATTAATATTTTACAGTTAAATAAATGCACATTAAGAGAAAAATTCCATTAGAAAACTCATAGGAGCCGGGTGTGGTGGTGCACAACCATAATACCAGTGACTCAGGAGGCTGAGGCAGGAGTATCATGAGCTCAAAGCCAGCCTCAGCAAAAAAAAAAAAAAAAAAAAAAAAAAAAAAAAAAAAGAGGTGCTAAGCAATTCTGTGAGATCCTGTCTCTAAATAAAATACAAAATAGGGCTGAGGATGTGACTTGGTGTTCAAGTGTCCCTGAGTTCAATCCCTAGTACCAAAAAAAGTAAAAATTAAAAAAAATAAAATTCATAGGAAACCATTGATTTTTGTCTTTATTTTTGCCCATTCCAAATGTTGACATGCATATTTTTTCCATCATCCTAAAAAAAATTGCTGGTGGAAGAATAAAAAAGAAAATTAAAGCAGAGTCCTGTCAAGTGTATTACTTGACAAAATTTGACTTATTTTCTGAATAAAATTGATATAGTCAGTCATTGGTTGTACTTAAAGGTGCCAAGAAGCTTGCCTTTCAGACTTCAGAAATGCTAATAGTGACAACATTTATTTCCACTTTAAAATATTCTGATAATAAGCTATTACTTCACTGAGAAAAAGAAAGAGTCCACCATTTGTCATCTTATACACTTATGTAATAAGAGAGTAAGATTATTAAGATAGCATTTTCACATTTAATATTTTCTCAAATATCATAATACATATTGGCATTTTGAGATCCAAAACAAGTATTATTTTAGTACATAATCTCTAAATAAATATGGGAAAATGCCACTAGGATATTTAATTTAAAAAATATTCCAGATTTTTTGTGCATTTTGCATATGTGTGGTCTGTGTGAATATTTTCTTTGTACTAGTAGAAGACTGTTGGTTTTTGAAAACAAACACAATTTCTAACTCAATAAAGAAATTATGTACCTATTGGATTTATTATGATTGTAAAAAAAATTAAACCCAAGAGAATAGAACTTATAGTAGTTCATAAGTGCTACTTCCTACTGTTAAGTTAATGTTTTATGACATCATTATGCAACTTTTTCACTCCCATTGTAGAATTGTCCCCTATCTTCTCTTCTTAAATAAATAGCCTGAAACAATATACTCTGATAACCGTTCTGGCTGAAAATCATATCTGCACCCTGTTGAGAAATACGGTCCAATTTAAATTAGTATTTTCAGTAAATATACAAAAACACTTTCAAAAACATCTTTCAGGGAAGCTGTATCACCAAATGATGTATTTTCTAAGTAATAGAGAACAATTTGTATTCAAGTCATTTTGCTATCCCATTAAACTTACAGCATATGGCATTTTCTTCAAAAGTAATGGGACAAAGGAACAGAAACACACTGAAAAAGGAATAGTAACCCTTATCATTTTGTTTTTTTGCCTTGGATTCTTTATTATAAGGTAGCTTTTTTTTCTCTAAAAATGAAAAAAATTGGATCTGCATATTTATAATATAACTAATCTGCATGTGATGCTTATTAATTTGATTTTCAATTCAGAAAATGGTTGAAATAGATATATTTTACTGGTGACAATGAAATTTCACTAAGAATTTTACAAACATTTATTGATGTCCTACTGTGTGCCATATACATGTTCTTACCAGTATTTAATGATGAACTAAATTGAAGGGTTCCTGATCTCATAGAACTTAAATTGTATGGGGACAGGAAATTGGGTGATTAGAGGAAGACATGAAAAACTGAATAAACCATAAAAGAAAATTTTATTTCATATATTTGAGGTGTACAGCATGATAACTTGTTTTGCACAGTGAAATAGTGACTATAGTCAAGTAAACTGACATTTCTATCACTTTGCATAGTTACTATTTTGGGGGTAAGAACATCTAAAATCTAATATCCAAGTAAATTTCTAGAATATAATGCAAGATTATAATCATAGTCTTCATTTTGTAGATTAGCTCTCCAGACATTTTAATTTTTATTTTATTATAAATTCCTGAAACTTTGCACTCTTTGACCTACATCTCCCCGTTTCCTCCATCCTTGATAATCAAAAAGAAACTTTTGTAATAAAAAATTCTATGTAGGGCTGGAGTTGTGATTCAGTGGCAGAGCACTTTCCTAGCACATGTGAGGTAGTGGGTTCAGTCCTCAGCCCCACATAAAAATAAATAAAAAAATAAAGATATTATGTCCATGTGTAACTAAAAATATTTTTTAAAATTCTATGAAGAAATATATTTAAAATAATATTATTGAGATATACTAGGGTAATGAGAGACCTTTTGAAAACAGGAGGCATATATGAAAATATAATATGTGATTTGAATTTTTATGATAATATTGAATTTATTTCATTTATTTCTGGTGATATAACAATTTAGGTGGAAACTATATGCACAAAGGCCCAGAACAGATTTCTGCATTCAAAACCCTTACAGTAGGATTCAACAAGTGGTCTGGGAAAACCATGCATTTGAAATGCAATAACTGAATTTGGTACCTTATATTCAATAGAAAGTCATAATATACAAAAAAATAAGTAAAAGTAAGAAAAAAAACTATAAAAATCTGGAATAAAAAGGAGGGAAAATTGTCATGACATTTGATTTGACACTTTTCTGAATGAAATAAAATACAAAATCAGGGAAAAAAATAGGTGAAACTGAACAGACAGCTCACAGAAATAGAAATGAAATTGATCAACAAATATGAAAAAAATGTTTATCACCTCTAGTAATTAGATAAATGGAAATCAAAATTGCATTGAGATTCCATCTCACTCAAGTCAGAGTGGCAATTATCAAGAATCCAAGCCACAATAAATGTTGGTGAGGATGTGGGGAAAAAGGGTACACTCATACATTGTTGCTAGGACTGCAAATTGGTACAACCACTATGTAAAACAGTATGTAGATTCCTCAGAACATTTGGAATTGAACCATTATTTGACCCAGCTATCTCACTCCTTGGTTTATATTCAAAGGACTTAAAAACATCATACTACAGTGATACAGCCACATCAATGTTTATAGCAGCACAATTCACAATAGCTAAACTATGGAACCAACCTAGATACTTGTAAAAAGAAGAATGGATAAATAAAATGTGGTAATATACACAATGGAATACTATTCATCCTTAAAGAAGAAAGATATTATGTCATTTTTCAGGTAAATGGATGGAGATGAAGAATATCATGTTAAACAAAATAAGTCGAACCCAAAAAACCAAAGGCTGAATGTTTTGTCTGATAATTGGATGCTTATCCAAAATTGGGGGGGGTGTAGAAAGAATGAAGAAACTTTAGAGGCAGAGAGAAATGAGGAGAGAGGTAGGAAAGCAATTATTACCACAAATACATGTATGATTACACTACCAGTGTGACACTGCACCATGCACAGCTAGAGGAATGAGAAATTGTGCTCCATTAGTGTACAATGTATCAAAATTCATTGTACTGTCATGTATAATTGGAACAAATTAAAAAAATAAAAGAAAAAAGAAAACAGATGAATTGTATATCATAAAAATGAAAACTTTTGTTCATGAAAAGATATTATGAACAAAATAAAAAGGAAATCCATGGGATATTAGAAAATATTTGCAAATTCTATACCTTAATAAGGATTAATATATAAAATATATAAAGAACTCCCATTAAAGAACTAAAAAACGATCCTATTAAAAATTAAGAAATTATTTGAACATATATTTCTCCACAGAAAATCACAGTTGGCCACTAAGCAAAGAAAGATTTACAATATCATTAAGGAAAAACAAATCAATTTCACAATGAAACGCCTGCCTTTTCACATCTATTAAGATTTTTTTAAGAGAGAGGTTTTTTTTTTATAGTTTTATAGTTTTAATTTTTTTTTAGAGAGAGAGAGCAAGAGAGAGAGAATTACAATATTTACTTTTTAGTTTTTTTGGTGGACACAACATCTTTGTTTGTTGCCGCAGTCTGACTGGGCAAATTCAGGAGCCACTTGTCAAGCAGGAACAAACTTTTTTTTAGCACGCATGCCTCACCACAGGAGCTCTCCAGGAATTCCCGGAGAGCTCAACCTCAATCACCGGCACTTCCAGCGAGCACTTCACAAGAACTTCCAGGTCATTTTCCTCTCTTGAGGCAGACTTCCGGGTCACATGGACGGAGTCAAAAGAGTCCTCCAATGAGCAGCTTCATGCTCTGAGATGGCAAGGAAACAGCTCAATGAGCGTCACCGCAGAGGAGCCAATCAGCTGGAAGTTTGCTGGGGCCACTTCAGCTGAGGCTCTCAGCATCTCCTCTTCTCTGTTTCATTAAACAACAAGCATGTGGCTTAGGGACCCTGCCTGGCTTAGGTTGTCCAATATTACATATGGTTCTTACCATCATCAGAGGAGCTGACCTCAAGGCGTCAGCCTCCTGTCTTAGGTTGGTACCATTGCAATTGGATCTTACCCGTCATTGACTACTGGTCCAGCATACAGACACACCTGTGGATAGGTCTTTGTACCAGCGGGAGGTGAGGTTCTTTGCCTCACCTCTGTTGGCCCCCAAATTTTAGCTGAATGACCATCACAAGCAGAAGGGAAGAAGATACACTAAGCCAATTTATGGCTCCTTTTGGAAAAATTGTACCACTGATGACATCATCAACAAAAATACCCCAGCACTACCACAAGTCACTGCACCAACAGATAGTTCACAATGCATAAAAGTGATACATAGTCCAGGCAAGGTCTGCAAGCAGTTCAATGCAGAGGAATCCATTAATATGTCCATTTCCTCCCAAAGCAAATTGACTTTTTGATTGAGCATCACTTGTTCAGTTACATTATTTATTGATGCATCAGTTTATACAGTTTGTTGTGATAGCTTTTGCTGAAGCTGCAATTTGGTTTTTATCTTTGTCTTCACCGGCACTGGGATGAAGTTAGGAATTCTGGCAATGATGGCTAAAGAAAAAATTATGTAACATTTCAGCAGGCACTAAAAGAAAGCATTTTTCTGGACAATTTACATAATCCTGAACAGAATTATTAAATGTAATGAAAAGGAAAGGTGAAAGTAAACAGATATATTAACTTCCTTTTTTGTTCACATATTAAAACAATCCTCAACAACTGTTTACCCAAATTAAATTAAACCATTTAAATCATGTGAATAAGAAAAACAAAATTTGGATCCATTTTTTCATGAGCGCTCGTCACATATGACATATGGACATACACACATACAAACATACAAAACAAAACACAAGTGTGCACACATAATATAATACATACAACACATAACATAATAGTAAAGGCCTTATAACTTTTTACAGGTGAAATCTCCATTGCAATGTTTAAAAACTCCATAGTCAAAAAATAGAACTGATCAGCAAAACATTAACCTAGGTCTGTATGAGCTCAAAAAACAAAATAGAACTTCTTGATGTGGGAAACAGCAATAATAAAATAGATATTGAAAAAAAGCATCCTGGTTTCATTAGCCTCCAGGTATGGAAGAACCACTGTCTCAGATGTAAGGATAGCCAAACTGGAGTTCTGGATATCAGCTGTTATGGATTTGAGCCAAATCATCTACTTTTTGGTCGGTGGAAATGGCTTTAGTCAATCTCTCTGGAATCCAAATCGGCTGCTGTTCTCCCTGTGGAAACACACAAACAGATGCCTGAATCCAGACAATCACTGGGTCAGGACCTTTCCATTGTCCTGTTAGAATATCCTTCCAAAGTACCTTGTGCTTATGTACATGTTTTGGACATATATGCCTTTCTGCAGCACTAAGCCCTGATGAATCCAAATTAAAAAAAAAAAATAGAGTAAAAAGGGTTATTTTAAGTTTATCTTTGGGGAATATATACCCCTTACCAATTCCCTCTTTTTGCTTTAATAAGTACATTTTAATAGTTTTATGAGCTCTTTCAACCATGCCTTGTTCCTGTGGATTATATGGGATTCCTGTTATATGAGTAATGCCAAATGATGAGCAAAATTGTTTAAAAGAGGTAGAAGTATAACCAGAGGCATTATCAGTTTTTAACTGTTTTGGAATGCCCACAGTGGCAAAATTTTATAAGCAATGAGCTATAATATCTTTAGTTTTTTCTCCAGCATGAAGGGTGCCCATCAAAAATCCAGAAGAAGTATGAACTGTAACATGCAAATATTTTAATTTTCCAAATTCTGGCAAGTGTGTGACTTCCATCTGCCAGATATGTTTAGGTATCAGTCCTCTAGGATTGACTCCAAGATTAATTTGTGGTAAAAAGGTCACACAATTTTGACATTGTTTTATTATTTGTCTATCTTGTTCCTTAGTTATTTTAAAATGCTTTCGTAAAGTATTAGCATTGACATGGAACCTTTTATGAAAGTTTTCAGCTTCTTCTAGTGTAGAGAAAATATGTATGTCATGTGTAGTTTTATCTACTAAATCATTGCCCAAACTAAGGGCTCCATGCAATCCTGTATGTGCTCTAATATGTCCTATGAAGAATGGATCTTTTCTGTCCCAGATTAGACTTTGTATAGTGGAAAACAAAGAGAAAACAGTAGAGGAAGGGGAAATCCAACCAGCATCTTCAAGGGATACTATAGCATTAACTATATACTGACTATTGGAAAATAAATTATAGACAGAATCCTTAAACATCCCAAAAGCTTGTAACACTGCATTAAGCTCTACCTTTTGAGCTGATTGTTTGGGTACTAAAAATGTAAAAGTTTGATCAGGGGTAACTACTGCTGCTGTACCATTATTTGACCCATCAGTGAATATATTTGGAGCATTCATGATAGGTGTTTTTCATGTCATTTTTGGAAAAATTACAGGATGCGATGACCAAAAAGACAATAAATTATTAGATGGTAAGTGGTTATCAAATGAAATATTAGATTTGCACATGATTATTGCCCAAGTATTTAACTCATTAGCTAACTCATCAATTTGATTCATAGTATATGGAGTAATAATTGTATTGGGAGAAATTCCAAACACTCCCTTTGCTGCTTTTATTCCTTTGAGTATTAATTGTCCTACAGCCTCAGGATACCTAGTAAGAATAGTGTTAGGAGAATAAGATAAATGTATCCATAATAATGGACCTTCTTTCCAAAATACTCCTCTAGGAATATTTTTGTTGGTATTACAATAAAAAATAAAAGCAAACTTATATCAATTGTATCCAAATGCATATTTTGCTTCAGGCGTTAACATGTCGGGTGAATTTGGATCTGATGGACCTTTTAGGATATCAAATAAAGGTCCCAACTCTCCTGTTGGTATGCCTAGATAAGGCCTTATCCAATTTATGTCTCCTAATAACTTTTGAAAGTCATTAAGTGATTTGAGTTGATCAACTCGTATTTGAATTTTTGGTGGATGGACCATGGTTGAGGATAATAGAACTCCTAAATAATTAATTGGATAATTTAATTGTACTTTATCTATTGTGTGCTAATAATACATCATGCATATAGTGAAATATTTGTAGTTCAGGATTTTGATTTCTAAGTGGCTGGATTACTTTGTTAACATAAATTTGACACATAGTTGGGCTGTTAGCCATCCCTTGAGGCAGTACTTTCCATTCATATCTCTGATCAGGACCTTCATGATTCAGTGCAGGGATAGTAAATGCAAAACGTGGACTATCCTCAGGATGAATTGGAATTTAAAAAAAAAAACTTTATTATCTATATTTAAACATACCAGGTTTTGGCAAAGCACACAATTGGGGAATCCCCGATTGAGCAGGTCCAATAATAATCATCTCATTATTAATGGCTCTAAAATCTTGCAATAATCTCCATTTACCAGATTTCTTTTTGATGACAAAAAATGGGAGTATTCTGGGGAGATACAGAAGGTTGTATATGTCCCTCCGCTAATTGTTGTTCGACCAGATCATGGGCTGCATGTATCTTTTCTTTAGTCAGGGGCCACTGAGGAACCCATACTGGTCTTTCTGATTTCCATGCAATTTTTATTGTCTCAGTGACCCCTCCTGAAAACCCAATCCATGTCTACCTATTTCTTGATCTATTTGTATTGGTGCCTCTATACTTTGTCCTTTTTCTTACAATCCTTTTCCTTTCCTAAAACCTTGTCTAGCCATAATAGTGGGAATTCATGTTGTTAATGTTAGTCCTAATTGATCTAGGACATCTTGTCACCATCAATTTATATGAACATGATCCAATACATATGGTTGTATAGTTCCCTTACATCCTTCAGGATCCTTCCAATTTAATACCATCGCACTTCTATGGGGATTAGTTGCCACTCCTAGGCCTCGAAGCGTTTGAGTGGCTTGTTGTAACAGCCCATGTTTTGGCCATTCTGGATGAGAGATGATGCTAAGGTCTGCACCTGTATCCAGTAGCCCATTAAATTCATGTCCTTGAATACTTAGTTTTAGCATGGGGCGAGAATCTAAATTTAAAGAAAGCGATGCCCAATCTACACCTGTGGAGCCTAATCCCATGGAACCTCTTTCTACAGTACAACTGGAAAATTTATCATGTAGACTTGGTATTATTAATAAATGTGCTATTCTCTCTCCTGGTGAAATTACTGATATACCCTTTGGAGAACTGGCTTTAATTTTCATTTCACCTTCTTAATTGGGATCAATTACCCCAGGACTTATCATAAGTCCTTTTAGAGTAGAAGAACTGTGTCCCAATAATAAGCATACTGTTCCTTGGGGAAGAGGCCCTTTTACCCCTGTGGGAATGATTTGAACTCCCATCTCTGGAGTTAGTACTGCTCTGGTGGAGGCACAGATGTCCAATCCTGCACTCCCTCTTGTTTGTCTAGAGAGGGATCTAATGGACAATGTGTCCTAGGCACTACCCTGATGGTGTTGCTGGGTTCCTCCAATGCTCCGTATATTTGTGGTCGTGGGCCCCGGAGCATTGGGCCCCCCCTGTCCGTTTTTTGGCAATGGCGCCCAATGCCTTTCTCCATGATATCATGGGTAAAAATCTGGTTCTTCTCTGTTTTTTGATAATGGAGTACCCTCTATGGTGGTTTGAGAATGGCATTCATTATCCCAATGTCTCCCTCTATGGCATCGTGGGCCAATACCCGATATTCTACCCCTTTGGTGCCTAGTTTTGTTAAACCCTCCTCCTATGGTGCAACTCCTTTTAAAATGTCCTGCATTTTGCCTAGCCGTCTCCGTGCAAAATTCCTCATTGGCAACCTTCCATAACAGGTATTGTCCTCCATTTAGCACAGTTTTACACATACTAGTCCAATGGCGTCATGTTCAAGTTGGTAATGGATTCGACCATGCTTACAGTGAAGGGTGTTTCAGGAACATAGGTTGTTACAGCCTCTTTTAGCTGCTTCACTGTTTTGAAATCTAAAGCACGGTGAATTCGCTGCCCTCCTGCCTGCTCAAATACAGGGCATGCTAATCTTTGAGGTCCTGTCTCAGGATCCCATCTATCAACTACGAGGGTTGGGGGCCTCCCAGCATATGTTGTCTCCATAGGTGGAGCTGTTGGTTGGACATGTACGCCCTCTGGTGATAGAAAGGTGTTAGTAGCAGCCTCCTGTTGTAACTTCTCCCTGATAGCCCTTCCTCCTTTAGACCTTTTTCCTTTGTCTGACAGTTTGTTTGTGGTGCTGAGGATCGAACCCGGGCTGCACGCATGCCAGGCAAGCGCGCTACTGCTTGAGCCACATCCCCAGCCCCAAGATATTTGATTAAAAAAAAAGAAGTGACACTAAACCTCAATGAACTTATGATTTGAATTTTCCTGACAACTCCATATGTTGAATTTTTTTCATGTATTTATATGCCATTTGAATTTCTTCTTTTGAGAACAAACTTCTGTATAGTTCCTTTGCCCATCTATAGATTGTTATTGTTTCTTGGTGTTAATTTTTTTCAGGTCTTTATATATTCTGTATATGAATCCCCAGTCACAAAATTACAACTGTTGTATAATTCCACTAACATGAAGTACCTATAGTAATTAAATTCAGAGACAGAAAGTAGAATAATGTTGCCAGGGGCTAGAGGAAGGGTGGTAGGAAGAATTGACATTTAATGGGTACAGAGTATCAGTTGGCGAATATGGAAATTTTCCAGAGGAAGATAATAATGATGGTTATAGAACAATGTGAATATACTTAATGTAATATGATTTTATATTTAAATATGGTTAAAATTACAAAATTTATTTCATGCATATGTTACAATAATAAAATAGAAATTGAAATAAGAAAATAACTGAAACCATTTAATCTCCCACTCAATGCCTAATATAATGTTGTATATTTCGAACATAATATTTAAAAATAATCTTATCAAGTTAACTGATGCAACTGAATGTACAAATATGAAAGTAAAAATTGTTGAAAACAATTTCATGTGTTATAATAATCAACTCCTCTATTTGTTTTTGCATGTAGGATATTAGGCCCAATAAGAAGTAGAGAAGAAGCAAAAATTGGTTCATTCTTACAAACTTCATTAGACCTGTTCTCAATAATAGGAATGAAGAGTCAAGTAAGGCACATTTCCCACTTACACAGAAATAAATATATAAGGAATAAAGAAGAAAGGAGGAATAGACATACACACCTCCATGTAAATGAAAAGAGCACAATGTTAACAGATCATTAAGAACATATACCAAGATAGACATTTTTGTAAATAATGAATATGAAGGTGAAATAGCTTATAAGGTATGTTGAAATATATGTTGATATTTGTAGTACTTAGCTATGAAGAAGAAGAAGGAGTACTTATTTAAGTAATATGTCTGTTTATTAAATAGGCTTTATACAATTTGCATAATAATGTTATATATCACAATGAAAATGCTACAATTTATTGAAGCATAATCTAGGGTTCTGCCTATGACAGTGCACTCTTAGGCAGAAAGCTGCATTAAAAGATGTCTAGAGAATTTGCATGATGGAGGTAATAGGATATTTCTTCCATGTGTGACCTTAGTGTCAGGATTAGACAGTGGGATAGAAATTGATAGTATCTTGTGACCAAACATGCAAAATATTCATGAATGAATGATGGAAATTAGGAATGGAATGGGAGCTATGTGCTTCAAACATTAGTAGATCTGCAAATAAAAGGACCTTAAGTAATGTTTTTGTACAAAATTTAAGTCAGGTAGAATAAGCTATTTTATGGAATGATGACTATAATAGATAATACATTGTACGTTTCAAAATTGCTAAAATAATTGATTTCAAATATTTTCACAAGAAAATAAATATGTGATGAGTTTTTACTTAACTTGATTTAATCATTCTACAATGTTAATATATAGAAAAATATATTATCCTTCATAAATATATACAATTTTTTCAATCTTAAATGAAATTTAAAAATGAAGAATTATGAGGAAAACTTACTATCATCATATATCAAATCTCAAAAGCTTTCTTTTTGCATCCCATTTTTGTTTGTTTAGTAAAGAAGAAAATTAAACTATGGTACTCTTGTAAAATGATACATAGTAAGAAAAGGTAACATAACCCTGAAGTGTCCCAGAGAGCCTTGTAAAAATGACCTATTTCAAGATTTATGAAAATATTTTAGGAAACTTCACCCTCATTAGATCCAAGAAGATATGACATCAATGAAGGAGAAGCAATAAGTTGAGATAAAATGATTAACAGAGATCTAAAAATAACAAGATATAGTGAATATAAAGTGAAGATATGATAAGGAAGAACTGCAAGAAAAACGTCAACATAATAACACAATTTGATTGATTTTAGATGGACTAAACAAAAAATTAATGCGCAAAATAAATTAGAAAATATTTTGTAAAAATTATGAAAAATGCAAGGAGAAAAGAAAAGCATATATTTAAGTGTTCTATTAGAGAAACATCACGGACCACAAATAGAAATCAAGCCTAAGAATTTGGGAATGCAGAAGAACAGTCAGTTGAATCAGACACATATGATTTTTTCTCTATGTTTATAATAAAAGGGACCACTGAAATCTAAGCAAAAATTTAGTCTATAAAAACTCAGATATGTGGAGAATACTTAAATTCCAGAATGAAGACAAACTGAACACATTAAAGTATAAAAATATTGTTGCTTTGAGTGTAAGAACAAAACAACAAAATTATATAAATTCAAACAGCAATTCAGCACCGAATGGGAAAAGAGAAGTGTGTCACATTAGATTGGGTAGAGAGAAGTGATGATAGGGGAGGGGAGAGGAAGAGGGGATAGGAAGGGCAGCAGAATAAAATAGACACTAGTATCGCTGTATGTATATACGGGATTGTATGACCAGTGTGATTCTGCAATGTGTACAATCAGAAAAATGAGAAATTATACCCCATTTGATTCAACTGTATGATATGTCAAGATCATTGTACTGTCATATGTAACTAATAAAGATAAATAACTTTTTAAAAAGCCCCAAAGGAGCATTTACTGTTTTAGGATTAAAAGTTCAGAAAACGTATACTGAGAAGTAAATTTTTTTAAAAATATTAAGGCATAGTGAGAACAGTACAAGGGGGCATGTAAGAGGTAGCCAAACCAATTAATAATAGCATTAAAGTTGTAAGTTATCATTGTTCTGATAGCTGCCAACTGAACACAAAATACAATTATATCGTTGAGAGGCAGTATCTGATATGAAATTGACTACCCACTAAAAATTAAACCATGTGTGTCTAAAATATCAGACAGGGATTGCCTATGGTTAAAGGCTATCAGTCAATAAGGTAAAATCAAAGTATTTTGCTTCATTGTATATAGAAGACTAATAACAGATATTATAACTTTGATTTTAATTAACATAAGTGTCACTTTAAGTGATTTTGAGAAACTTAAAATCATTAGAAAATCAGGATGCATATCACGCAAAACATGATAAATATAAAACAACATAATATTTTACAGATTCTGAATAACAGGAAACAAAATCAACACCAAAAGAACATAAAAAGAAAACAAATTATGTCAGTGAATTCCTCTACTGACAGTTAAAGGATTTATATTATATCTGAAAAAAAATGAATGACAGGTAGCTTAAATAAGTATTCCTTCATAGCTACATACAGACTCAGACAAGTGTCAAATGTTTTCTCTTAACAGGCAGAAAGTACAGTGTATTGAGATGAGAGGGGGAAAGAAAAAGAAAGAACAAAAGGAAGGAAGGAAGGAAGGAAGGAAGGAAGGAAGGAAGGAAGGAAGGAAGGAAGGAAGGAAGGAAGGAAGGAAGGAAGAAAAAGTGGGATGGGAATCCTAAGACAGTAGAAGAGATCAGTGGAATAGTTTGGGGTGACCAAACTATCCTATGTACACATTTGAATATAACACAGTAAATTGTTTTAACTTTTGTTTTAAAAATGAATTTAATGAATCAGAACATAAGGGATGGAGGCATTCACATTAGAAAATGATTCCATAGGTGTTGGCTCTGCTAAAATATTTGAACATTATGTGTGTCCACCTTCATTGCAAAAAAATAATTATATAAACTCCAAAAAGGGCTACATGTTTTCAGAAACTGGTTCCACAGGTTCTAGAGAGAGTCCAAAAGAAAATCTGAATAAATTTAATTTATTATAATAAATTAAATATAAAATAAAACTCTTAATATATTTCAAAGAAAATGACACATTTTGTAAACATAAGGGAATCATACCAGATGCTAATATAAGAAGTTAAATCTGACGCCAGCATTGAAAAATAAAAACAACAAAATTTACAATTAGCTATTGAGTACAATATAAAATAAAAAGTACAATTCCACACTATTCAAAGATAGCAATAATAAAAATCAAATTTAGAAAACATTACTAAATTTATATTCAGGGTAGAACTCATTCAATGTTTACTACATCAACTGGTTTAATAAATCAATTGTGACTACAAATAGGTCAGTCAATTTGGCTCAGGAAGTTACAATTTAAAAATAAAAATTATATAATTCATGGAAGGGATTAATAAGCTTGAAACATTTAATGAATTGAACTACTTGATAAATTGAATACACAGTCACAAACACATACATACATATTCCACAAACCAGTATTTTTTGACTAAAGATTCAAACATTCTGGGGTTAATCTTAACAGTTGCTTAAAATAATGATACATCCAAATTCATTGTAGAAATTTCAAAGAAATTCAACACTCAGCTATTTATCAATATATTTATTTACATAATGTCAAACAACAAAAATTCCTGTTTACCCAAACAAGGGTTGCTTTAATGTTTTTTGCAGTTCACATGAATCTATGAAGACCTTATAAAATATACTGGTGGGATTTTAGAATAAGATTACCTTGAATTTTGGAGTCAGACATAATACATAATACATGTATCCAAATCTTAAAATCCACTCCTTAACTAATATGTGTTACTGCATATGTTTCTTATCTTCTTTGAGCTTCAGTTCTTCATCCACAAAATGAGAATAATAATTCATTCATCAAATAATTTTTTAATTACTCATTCAAAAATTCAGACACATAAGAGTCTGACAATTTAAAATTCATTTTATAATTTATGTGAATAATTAATGCTTCTTTAAAATAATAAATATTAATAAATGGACGAATAATGAATACAAACATAGACCCAATATCATATTCTGAGAAACAGAGGCATTCCTATTAAACTTTGAAGCAATACAGGCATGCCCATTAGACAACTACTATTAAATAGCATTTTATAAGTTTTGTATGAGATAAGGCAATAAAAGGAGACAAAAAGTATGTAACTGTTGAAATACACATTGCATTATCATAAATACATGTACATAAATCCACATACATTAAAGAAAATATATTAAAATATTTTATGGAAATGTTCAGTAAAATGACTTTAAAAAAATCAATGGCCATCCAGTAGTAACTTTCCTATATGCTATAAGAGCTGCCAAAAATATTAAATATTATATTAGCATATTTTGTTTAGGTATTTTCATATTTACACATACCAATTTATATATATTCATATATAAAATCAATACTCATTTTCATTCTTTATATCTTTTAGAATATAAGTAATAAGAACAATAAATAATAATATAGCAAAATTTTATTGAAGGAATAAATGAACAATTGAATACATCAAAGGAAATATCACATTAATGGAAAAATTAAAATTATAGATTTCTTTTCACTCCAAAATACTGTGTGAGTTAAAAGTAATTTTTTAAAAATCATATAATAGTGTTTTCTTATATGCTGAAGTCATCTATAGGTGATCTTGAATTACCTATAGATATATGGCTGAAAATCCCAAGAATTTTCAGAGAACTTGAGGACAAGGAAACTAAAACATCAGATACTGAAACATTAGTTTAGCAAATTAATTTAAGAG
The DNA here is from genome assembly GCF_964194105.1 of Spermophilus citellus. Lineage (NCBI taxonomy): Eukaryota > Metazoa > Chordata > Mammalia > Rodentia > Sciuridae > Spermophilus > Spermophilus citellus. The sequence goes on along the minus strand of NC_138190.1, from coordinate 123,916,306 downwards.
CTACTGCATGCACCACAAGAGACACAATCAATGCATCAGACATAATAAATGTGCATATGCATATGAGTCCATAGAATAAAGTTTACTATTTCAAATCAGGTTTTAAAAAATTGACAAATGAATAAAAAGAAAATAATTACACCAGGGGAAAGGTTTTTTGATAAATAGTATCAAAAACTGACTACTCATTTAGAAGAAAAACTTAATTATCTCACTGAAACAAGTATTTTATTTTTTGATAGAAGTTTTTTACTAATATATTAAAATAAAAAGCAAACAATAGGGCTGGGGTTGTGGCTCAGTGGTAGAGTGCTTGCCTAGCACACATGAGGCACTGGATTCAATCCACAGCATCACATAAAAATTAAATAATGGTATTATGTCCATCTACAACTAAAAAGTATACATTAAAAAAGAAAACCCTAATGGCAAAAAAGCATTCAGATGCATAAAAATTAATAATAGGTAATCATAAAAAATGAGCAAACTAAAATGTGAGTAGCTCAAAATCAGATTTGATGAAGATTTGTATACTTAATGTATAGAAAATCTTCACATATGAATAAGTAGATGTATACATCTATTTTAATATATTCTTAAATATAGGAAAGAAACATTAATTTTTGTAAAGGAAGTATATATGTTGAATAAACATCTTTGCACAACATTATTTTTAAAGCTGAACTGGTTATCAAAAATAAACATCTTGGACAAACATTAGAAAATAATATTAGGTGATAGGAATAATTTGATAGTCAAGGCAATTCTTTTCTAGTGATGGTGGAGCATTAAAAGATACAACTATTATGCAGAAAATGTTTACATATGTGATGATTTAAAACATGTAATTCATATATTTAAAGTTGCAGTTAAACTTTTAATAACTCAATCTAAGTATGTAACTAGACCTTTAATAAAAATATGCATATAGTTCTTCATAATAAAATCCGTAATTATAAACAAATGGAACTACTATAAATGTTAAACACTAGGTAAATATATAAATTACAATGTTTTCATAATATGAATATTATTATTTTTAAATTTTTTAAGGAATATGTAATATCATAAATAATTCTCATGTTTTATAAAATATACTAAGCTAATAGTAATAAATATTTTTCAAAAATTGGATCCAAATTCTCACAAATTTACACTTGTATGAATATTAAAGAAAAACTAAACTATAGAAAGTCTTATCTAAATACGAAAATAATGGTTTTCTTCTGGTGCTTGCTTTGTTGATAGTATTTATTTTTTCTATATGCTTTCTTTTCCTCACAATGAAGATGATTTTCTACAATGAACAACCATAAAACCCAATATATATTTGGTTTTTATAAGTAGAGCATGGATTGTTTAGCCTTATAAGAGATCAATTTTCTTCCCTTAAAATAGAAAGGAAAAAGATGATTGCAGAAAAACAATTGACATAGATTTAGGAGTAATAAAGTTAGTGAGAAAATATTAGAGGACTTCAATTTTCTGAGTAAAAAAGTAAATGAAATATTTGTGTGCATGTTTTGTATGCAAGGGATTAAAAACCAATTAGGAACATCATTTGTCAATTTACCTAAAATCTTGTATTTATATTTACATTTTTACTTTGTATGATGCTTAAGTTAGTCACTTTGTTGATTATTTTAAACTTTATCAAACATATTTTTATAATAATATTCAATCATTTTGATAACACTAAATAATATTAAATATATACTTTTAAAAAATTATTTGTAGATGGACACAATATCTTCATTTTATTTATTTTTTTATGTGATGCTGTGGTTCGAACCCAGCGCCTCACCCATGTGAGGCAAGTGCTCAACCCCTGAGATACAATCCCAACACTTATATGCATAGTTTTTAAAGTAATTTTGATTATTTGCACACACTTCTATCCATTTATCAAGCACTTATTGACTGCTATGGATCAGGATCTAACAGACAAAAAACACTCCAAGATGTTGATTTTGAACTAATTACTAAATATCTTTTTTTTCTGACTTACCTATAAAAGGTTGTAATGAACAAGGGACAATCTACTTTAGTAATATAGTTAATATTGGACACTACAGCCTGCAAATACCATATATAGCCTTTGATTTCATGACTAATGTTCTGGAAAATGTTCCTGTTATAATGAACTAAATATAGAGAAGAATCATGTGTTTCCTATTAATCAGAATATTTTGTCTTCTAAAATTTGATGAAATATTAAATAATAAGCAAAATGGTATTCCCAAGTTTACAATCAATTTTCCAGTCTAATATAAAGCGAGGCATTACTGTTGTATCCCATATACATACATATGTTTTAGGTGTCATCAAGAATACTTTTTGACTGCAAAAATGTGGACCCCTTTTCCAAGACAAAGGCTATTTTTAAACATGCTTTTGAGAAATAAATGCCCTTGATGAAAATCAGTATGCCTGGTCAATGTTGGGTTTGGTCATTACGACATATGAAGGTCAAATACTTAATATTTCACTGTTAAAACGAAAATATTGAAGTATTATATTCCTGTTGAGTAACTAAAATAGTGGGAAGTATATCAAGTAAGAAAAGGGCAGTGACAGGAAGGGGATATTATGGTGATGATTCAGAAATAATTTAGGGGAAGACTTTACAAAATAAAACTTGATTTTGTTTTGAAAAATGTCAAGGTGAGGAAAAGCAACAGCTCTGGCCTTTTTAATTACATGAGAATGTCAGCCTGATATATTTGTAGTTACTTTATTTCTCATTACAGATAAAAAAATATTCCACTCATTAGAACCATATACTACTCTTTGATTTCCTTGATGTCAGTAGCAAGTGTATGTATACACACACACACACACACACACACACACACACACACTCACACAGACACAAACAAACAAAAACTCACCCATATTTTCATTTTCAAGAGATAAAGTAGGCTGATAAGATAGAATGTATCAGAAATTCCCTCATTTAAAAAAGCCATTGACTTATTAAAATGCATGAATCAGTTTCTTTTTTGAGAAATTCAGAAATGAATTAGGAGTTTCCTGAAGCCCAGAGTGGTGTGAAGTCAGCTACACTGAAGCTAGTAGGAAAATTTGTGACACTATAGTCACTTCTCCCAGCTCACCATGGCATTATTGGGAGGAAGCTCCTAGAGATTTCCATGTGGAAGGAAAGAGAAATATAAACATATTTCCAACCTTCCAACTTGTCAGGGTATTACTAAGACAATGACTTCTGTCTTCCTTGAATCAAAATGATCAGAGAAGAGGCAGTTAAGTTTGGTGCCACTGAGAACAAATGTGGTGGTATGGACTAGACTCCTTTGTCATAATCCCTTCTCTTAACTCAGCATAGAAAAAGTGGAAGAAAACCCACAACACATAGTTTCTTTCTGGAATGGGAGAAAATTCAAAGCTGCTTCATTTTGGGAGGGTAGTGGGGCTGCCTAAGGGATGAATTTTATTATCACATGCTTCAGGGGACTGACAGAAACTAGCATATTCTAAAACAAAAGCTGATGGCTTGCTGCTTCTTCAGAGGAGTTGTAGTAGGGAAGAAAGAGGTCAATACAATATGGTGGCTTCTCCATTGTTGGCAGGGTGGGGGGAGTCAAAGAGTAGTGGGATATTTGTGCAACATTCCAGAACTTTAGAAGGCTTCCTGAGGCATAGTTTTCTTTCTCACCCAACTCAGAGAGCTGAGAGCATTAAGCCTAGTCTGGAAACTTAAGAGGCACAGAAAGAAAAATGGAAGCAAGGTAGATTACAGCAGCTCCAGATAACCTCCCATACCAGAGACAAACAACAGAGGAAGCAAAATATTAAAAGAAAGTGGCCAGTTCTTCTAGTTGGGAATTGACATATCTAACTGAAGAAAAGACACAACCGTAGGGGGGAAAAAAAAAACTTGATTCTTCCACAGTCTGTGTCATTGTGTATAGTAAAGTTCTTTTCTTTTCCAATACCAGTCCATAAAGACTGGGAGAGAAGACTCATTTTCAAATGTGTGGACCCCAGATAAAAATTATAAGGCATGTGAAGAAAGGATGAAATGATATTATCAATGGAACAAAACAAATCCCAAGAAAAATCTATGCCAAATAAGCAGAGGCATATAAATTAAGTAAAAGTATTCAAAATAACCATCATAAAGATGCTCACTGAACTAAGAAAAAATATATATGAACAAAAGGAGAATATCAAAAATAGGTGGAAAATAAGAAAGAAATAGAAGCAAGCAAATATTAGAGCTGAATAAAAGAAAAATAATAAATATATTGAAAAATCTACTAAAGTGATTCAACAATAGAGTTAAATTTAAAGTATAAAGAAGGAATAAAGTTAAAGACGAATCACTTGAAATCATCTACCCCAAGGAACAAAAGCAGAAAGGAAAAGAGAGAGAAAAAGAGAGAGAGAAGGCCTGGGATATTGTAATAGACAAACAATATATGTATAATGAATGACTCAGAAGAAGGACAGATGTTTCTTTAAAGGAATGATGACTCATAATTTTCCAAAATTGTGTAAGAAAATAAATGTCAATATCAAGAAGCCTAATGGATTTCATCTAGGATGAATAAAAAGAGGACTGAATTGATATATCAAAAAGTCATAAGTTAAATAGGGAAATTTGAAAATAGCAAAATTACTCATCAAACATAGATGAATCCTCACAAGAATATACATTAGTCTCCTTTATCTAAGGGTGAGAATTTTAAGTCTCCCAAAGACTACCTGAAAACCCAAATAGTACTAAATCCTTTGTATACTATGATTTTCCTATTCATACATACCCATAAAAATTTTACTTTACAAATTAGGCTCAATAAGCAATTAACAACAGCAGCTTATAGTAAGAAAAAGCAATTATAACAATATTCATCACTAAAAGTTATGTGAACATGTTCTATTTTTCTCTCTCAAAATATATAGTACTAAACTCACCCTAAATTTATCTGGAATGTGTGTGAGGATATTATACATACATAATAAGATGAAATGAAGTGAATGATGTAGCCATTTTGATGTAGTGTTAGAGTACTATTGATTTCTGATAATGTGCCAAATTTTCAGATTGTTTATTTCTAGAATTTTACATGTAATATTTTTGGATTGCACTTGACTGCAAGTAACAGAAACTGCAGATAATTAATGGAAAGTATGGATTACTGAATCAGCTTTTTCAGCAGAATATATGGAGATAAGATAGGAATGGAATAATATATCCACACTTCTGATAGGAAAATCTGTCAATCAAGAATGTAATATTTACTAAAACTCTCCATAAAATAGAAAAAGAAATAAAACACATTTCAAAAAACAAAACCTGAGGAATTTATCACTAAATCTGCCATACACGAAATGCAAAAGATAATTCTTTAGGTTATAATGAAAGGATGCTAAATAACAACAGGAAAGCATATAAAACTTATTGGTAAGTGTAAATATATAGACAAATTCTGAATACCATAATACTTGTTCATGAATCACTTTTCATTCTGATAAACAAGTTAAAAGAAGAGTATATCTATTAAACATGTTGATGGATTCACAGTATGAAAAGGTATAATTTGTAACATCAATAAAATGGGATGATGTAAAATGGCAAACTATTTTATGTGATGTGAATTTTTATCAGCTTATAACTGTAATATAAGCCCCATTGCAGCTACAAATCAAAAATACCTGTATAAGATACCCTCAAGAAAATTAGAAAGGGCTCTCTTTTGAAAACAAAAAAAAATGGTTCTTCTTTGACTTTTATTTTACAATAATCAAACCAGAAGAATTTTATAATCTCAAAATTTATGGGTAATTTTTCCCACTGCAAGCAAGTAATTAGTTCATCAATGGACAGAAGTGAGGTACCCTCCAAATTAATTACCTGAAAACAGTAGCATCAGATTCCACAGTTTGATGGCTCAGTCTTTTAGACTTTCTTAGTCTCATTTCAGATGCCATTCAGAAACCCCAGTTAACCTGTGCTTCTGACCTGTGGAAATTAAGTCCCACAAGTCTCTCCTTGGGTTTGATTGATTTCCTTGAGAAGCTCACACAACTCAGGGAGACATTTACATACATTTAACAGTGTATATAAATCATATCATTATTTAGGATACAGTTAAAAAGATGTATTGGGTGAGTTATGGGAAGAGTGGTTCAAAGCTTTTGTGCTCTCTTGGTGTACCACCCTCCAGAAATCTTCCTGTATTCAGCTATCTAGAACTCCTAGAATCCTGTTCTTTTGAATTGTTATGGAAACATTCTTGAGTACTAAAGGCATGGGTGGGGAAATCCAGAAAGACTAGTCTGTTCAGATTCTATAGCATCACTTCTTTGTGGCAATGGGACAGATTCCCTTCCTAAATTTGGTATCTTAGCATTAACTATGAGACAAAGTAGGTAAGAGTATTTCATCATTGTCAGCAGCTTCAAGGTGTGTGAGGGGAATGTTAGTTTCTATGACATACTTTGGGAAGTAAATTAGGAACCAATAACCATTGAAGAAAAGAGATGATAAATGACTGATAGATGATAGATCCATAGAGATAAAATATCACAATTTGAAAGCATATTCCTACAAAAAAAATATACAATGAAAACCAGCAAGGGGGAGAAGAGAAAGGAAAAGGCTATACAACTGATAGAAAGCATTTCACAAAATAGCATTGTAAATCCCTATTAGTGACTATTTTAATTATATGTGGATTGAACTTTCCAATCAAAGCAGATAATTTAACTGAATGAATTAAAAGAAATGCAAGATCCAACTATGCATTTTGTGTAAAACACACATAGTGGATTTAAGTTTACACATCACCTGAATATGAAAGGGTACAAAAACACATGTCATCCAAATAGTGAACAAAGGATCTTGAAAAAGAACAAATTAAGCCCAAAATCAGTAGAAGGAAATAGCAAAGATTGTAGAATAAATAAAGGATATGGAGACTAGGAAATCAACAAAAATTTTTACAAACTTAACAAGTATTCTTGGAAAGATAAATAAAATTGACAGGCAGTTAGAATAACTAAGAGAAAAACCCTCAAATAAATAAAATCTGACTTGAAAGAGGAGACATTGCAACAGGCAACCATTGAAATAAGCAGGAGTGTAAATATACCATGAATAATAATAGGTGAAAATTGTATATTATACAACCAAGCAAAATTAATAAATAAGTAGAAATGTAATATTTAAGAAAAATAAATCATAAAAATAAAAATTTGAACATACTTCTAACTAGTAAGGAAATGGAATCACAAATTTGGAATATTCTGACAAAAAAAGCTCAAGATCACACATTATCTTTAGAGAAATCTATCATATATTTAAATAAAATGAATGCCTTTCATATTTAAACTCATTCAAAATTTGATGAAGATATTTTTACATTTTATGATGCCAGCATTACAGTAACACCAAAGCCAAACAAGAATACCGTAAGAAATCTATACAACATCATCCCTGGAAAATATAAATACAGACATCCCCAAAAGAAAACTAGCAAACTTAATTTAGCAGCATATTAAAAGGAACTTACAGAATTATCAAGTGAGATTTACCTCAGCAGTGTAGGGATGGATTAATATATAAAAATCAATGAGGATGACAAATTATATTAATATGATGAATAGAAATCACATGACCACCTCAGTAGAATGGAAAATAATTTTTTAAAATTCAGCCACTTTTCATGATCAATACACTAGAAATAGAAAGAAATTACCTTAGCATAATAAAGTTCATATATATATATATATATATATATATATATATATATAGTCCATAGCTATCATTATACTCAAACATGAAAAAATAAAAGCTTTTCTTATAAGATCAAGAAAAGGCAAATATGAGCATTCTCATCATTTCTATTTAACAGAGTACTGAAAGTCCTAAATTGAGTAGTCAGGCAATTAAAAGAAATATGACATACTAATCAGAAAGGAAGAAGCAAAAAGTATTTGTTTGCAAATAATGTGGTGTTATATGTATAAAAACTTTAAAATTTCATAAGACAACTGTTGGATTTCAAATACAACATGTTTTCTGAATAAAAATTCAACATGCAAAAATTAACTACATTATTTTACACTATCAAGGAAAATGCTAAAAGGAAGTTGAGAACAAGACATTATTGGAAGAAATTAAAGAAGATACAAATATGAAAATGATATCACATGTTCATGAATAGAAAGTCTTAATATTATTAGACTTTTCATGCTACACAAAGTGATCTATAGATTTAATACAATTTATATCAATTCCATTTTGAAGAAATAGGAAAAAATATTCTATTATTGATATGGACTCACAAACAAGCCAGGCTTATCAGACAATCTTTTTTTAAACTTTTAAAATTGTAGGTGGACACAACATCTTCATTTTATTTATTTACTTTTATATGGTGCTAAGGATTAAATCCAGTGCTTCATACGTGCTAGGCAAGCACTCAACCACTGAGCTACAGCCTAGTCCTCGTGAGAAAATCTGAAGAAGAAAGCTGTAGATATCATATTTTATGATTTCAAAATGTACTCCAACTCTATAGTAATTGACATAGACCAATGTAATGGAAACGAGTTCACAATTAAAGATACACATGAGTAAGGCATGGTGGTGCATGACTGTAATACCAGCAAATTGGAAAGCTGAGGCAGGAGGATTGCAAGTTCAATATCAGCCTCAGCAAATTACTGAAGCCCTAAGGACATAACAAGACCCTGTCTTAAATTAAAAACATAAAAATAGAGCTGAGGATGTGGATCACTGGGTTCAATCCATGGTACCTCAAAAGTAAATAAATAAATAAAAATACATATGTAAAGTCAAACAGTCTATGTTAAGGATGTCAATATCACTCCATGGGTAAATGATAATTTCTATCAAATTTGGTTGAAAAACTGAATATCCACATGCAAAACAATGAATTTAGACCCTATCCTACACAATGCAAACAATTCAAGTCAAAATAGATTAAAGAGTTAAATATGAGACCCAATAAAATAAAAGACTTAGAAAAAACATAGTGAGAGATGTTTTAACAATGATTTTGGCATTGACTTCTCGGATTCAACACCAAAAGCATGGACAATAACAACAACAAAAATAGACAAGTTAGAATAAAATCTTCTGCAAGAGAAAGTAGGCAATTGACAAAATGAAAAAGAAACCTTTGGAATAGAATAAAATATTTCAAACTATATATATGAAAATATTAACATAAAATATATACAATATTCTGTAACTCACTATCAAAAATAGCACCTGATTAAAAATTGGGCATAGCGGGCTGGGACTGGGGCTCAGTGGTAGAGCGCTCACCTAGTAAACATGAGACACTGGGTTTGATCCTCAGCACCACATAAAAATAAATAAAATAAAGGTACTGTGTCCAATTTCAACTAAACAATAAATATTTTACAAAAAATGGGTATAACTCTTAAATAGACATTTCTCCAAAGAATATGTACAAATGACCTAAAGGTACATAAAAGGATATTCAACATTACACATCATCAAGAAAATGAAAATCAAAAACCACACTGAGTTATGACCTCATACCTGCTAGCCTGGCCATTATCATAGAAACAGAAAATAACAATCCTTGGTAAAGATGTAGAGAAATTAGAATACTTATACACTATTGGTGGTAATGTAAAATGTATCAACCAACATAGAAAACAGTATTATTTTCCTCAAAAATGAAACATATAATTTCCATAAGATCCAGCAATGTTTCTGTCTTCATCTGTTTTCTATTATTTTAAATGCACACCATAAGATAGGTAATTTATTTAAAAGATGTTTATTTAAATCTTGGTCCTAGCGGTTGGGATATCCAAGGTCAATGGGTTGAATCTGGTGAAGACCTTCTTGCTGATGGTAACTTGCAAAATACTAAATTTGTTCAGGGAATCAGATGATGAGAGGGAGGCATTCAAGAGAGAGATAAATTGGCATTTAAAATAATGACTATCCAATATAATCCATTAATACACTAATCTATAAATGGATCAATCCATTCATGAAGGGTCTGCTCTCATGATCTAATCATATTTGAAGGTGATACCTTGTTGTACCTCTTAATATAATAAAACTGGGATTAAACTCAACATAATTATTTTTTGAGATATTAAAAATATAAAATACTCCTTCTGAGTAGTGATTTAAAAGAATTAAAAACACGATCTGATACAGGTATTTTCACTCTCATGTTCATTGTAGCTATATTCACACTAAGAAATGGAAACCAAACAATGTTGATCAACTGATAAATGGATAAAAAATGTGCATATACACAAACAAATACTGTTCGATCATAAAGAGAATGATATGACATCATTTGGAACAACATGGATAGAACTGAATATCACTTTGTTCAGTGAAATAAGTTCCACAGAACAAAAATTACCACATGATCTCATTCATATGTGGCATCTAAAAAAGTTGATCTCATAGAATTTTGGAGCATAATGCTGGTTACCAGAAGCAGGAAGGAGAGAATAAGGAGGAGATGGGAATGGAATGGTTGGTCAATAAATATTTTACATTAGATAGAAGTAAGAAATTCTGGTGTGCCATTGCATAGTAGGGCACTTAAATATAACAATAAGGTACTATACATTTCAAAAAACTACAAATGATTTTAATATTCTTACCATAGAGAAATGATCAATTGTGAAGAGTAAGATATATTTAACTTGATTTAAATATTATGCAATATATTAATGTATCAAAACATTACATGGTACCCAACTAATATGTAAACTTTTTATGTTTCTATGTGTCATTTTAAAAAATCAGTTGAATGCAAAAAGCTGAAAAGAAACACTTCATTTTAAATGTTTTAACTTACTTTAAAATATTAGTTACACACACACAACTAATTCCATTTGATCATTTCAACTAATAAGATTAGATATAATATTTGAATGCTATAGATTAATTAGAAATTGCCATGTACCTCTCAAAAGCATAACAAAACAACGTAATCTTATTTTGTTTGATCTCACTTAGTTTGTAGTTTTTAAGATGTTGTATTCTTCATAGGACAACTTTGTTCATATATGTATATGTGCATGTTAGGTAGATACATTCATATCTATACTCTAGTCTCTCTCTGTGTGTATATATTTTTTCACCCACACAGAAACACACATACCAGTATGTTTTATGTATCAATGTAAAATATTTGGACAAAGATTAAATGGGATTCATTAATAATATTATCATTATAACATGACCATTATTAACATTTTATTCTCAGTTCTTTTCTAATTGGACTTGAATAATGTTGTACATGTTACTGTATGCCATTTTAAACTTAAAATTATATCATTAACTTAAAGTTTTTATAGCTCATTTGAATTTACCATTTTATATTATTATCTTACCTACATTAACATAAATAGTCTCAAGTTAATATTTGAAACTTGTAGATGATATTACTACATAAACTTATAAAGCAAATGAAAGTACAATATTTCATGTAGTGAATGTAATGATATTAATTTAATCACTCATAAATTATTGAAAAAAATATGTCTCTTAGATTTTTTTCATTAATATAATTTCAAAGAATATCTTTCCTGAAAATTATTTTCAGCACTTGGGACAATCTCCTTTGATTAGGTTTGTACAATTAGGATTTCTGGATGGAAGGATCTGAACATTTAAATGGTTTCTCATAAAACCTAAAATATTGATCTGAAGAAGTTCTGAAACAAGATCTACTGCCAGTAGTACTTCACATGTACCCAATATCTTAGACACTACCTCAAGTGAAAAAGAAAACTTTGAATGTTTGGGGGAAATTTTTGTTTTTAATCCCTAAGATCATTATTATCCATAATTCTATGTCTGCATTATGCAACCATTTCTGCAGCCCTAAATATATTTATCTCTCATATAACCCTGAAGCCAGAATTAGACAGGTAGTCAGTATAGATAGATAAATCAAGTCCGGTTGGATCAAGAAGGCAAATTTGAGTGAGTCCAGGAAGCTGAAGACTGCCCCTGAGGGACTGAAATATTCATTACTTCAGAGCCCTTCATCCACCCTTATCAAGAACCTGCCCCTGCTCCAAACTGTTGCTAAGATAACTGTCACAGGAATTGCCTCTCTTCACAGGGAGTTATAAAATTGTTAATTAATGTGTCCTGGGCTGCTCCATGTAGCCCTTCCCCTGTCCATCTGCTTCTCACCTTTTAGCCATCCCATCCATCTCCTGGGCCTAGTCACATATGCAGGAAGGAGACAGATAAGGGGAAGTCCATAGGAGAAAAAAGGAAACCTAGGACATATAAAAAGACAAACATCCTCACTTATTGCAATATTAGGATACCAGCTATGGCCCCCTTCGCCCTCCTGGGAAAATTGTATGTTACCTCTTTATAAAAAATAAACCCTGCTTTATATGCTTGCCTTGGCGTGCTTCTCTAATGTTATACTTCAAACTGTGAAGGACCAGAACTCATCACCGGTAACTGGCATTATCACTGCCACAAGCTTACTCACTCCCACACTAGTTAAAATTTGAATTATTACAAATTTTGGTAGTATTTTGTAGGTATTTCTCCATTCCTACTCTCTTCTCTACATTTCTTCTTTCCTTCTATTGAATGAGATAATTTTTTATTAGCATTATTTAAGAATGCGATATATAAGTGCAAAATAATTATTTTCTACTTTTTAAATTTGAGGACCCTATGCCAGAGAATTGTGCACATTGAAATTCAGCCTGATTTGCTAAAATTAAACATATGTGGGCTAGAGATGGTTTGTGGTGAAATGCAAATAAAGAAGAGGAAATGAGACAGTAGTATTTAAATAATTTCAGCTAATTAGCTTCAAAGCCAACTCAGAACTTCTGTAAACATATAATCAAAATGCTGTTAGACTTCCATGTGAATACCTGTATATAGACTCAAAAGTTCTGGTGCTTTGAGCTGTATGTCCTCATAGCATAGTTTAATATCAGAGCTTCTGAATCCATAGTGATGTAGAAAACCTACCAAATAACCAGTTATCCAAATAGACTTCATATTAAGTATCTGTTACATGCCATAATGAATTAAGGTAAACTGATGAAATGATTAGCTTTAATTTGAGTTTGGAGAGGCCTAACCAAAGATTTTATTCACAGCAAAAAATTATCATTATTTAATACTATATCTAGGTAAGTTTTAATTAAAATAAGTTAAGAGTTAGCTTGCTTACATGGATGGAACTGGAGACTACCATGCTAATTAAAATAAACCACTTCCAAAAGGTCAAAGGTCAAATTTTTTCTCTGATATGTGGAAGATGATCCAAAATAAGGAGTGGGGATAAAATATAGATGATAGATGAGTGGAGTAGACAAAGCAGAATGAAGAGAAGGGAGGAAAAAGGAAATAGGGAAAAACAGTGAAAAACTCTTTTCTTCCCTTATATGCTCACTCTATAGTGAAAAAAATATATGAGATAATAGGTGATTGACATGCTGCATGGTTCATTTTAAGAGATAGAAATTGAAACATTCATTGGGAGGACACACAGAAAATTGAGGAGTATTTCAGGTAGAAAAGCATGGATAAAGACCTAGACACAACAAAAGTTTATATCTTTGAGCAACTGAAAAAAAAAATAAACATTTGACTGGTGTAGAGGGTACATCTGCAGGTTCTAAATCTGCTGACATTTAGACTTTAGAGCCTTGGAAACTCCATTTTCAGGGTTGGATAGACTATTCTGGCCATGTGAGATTTCCTGGCACATCTGAAGCTCTAGATTTTCCCTCTTCCAAACCCACCACTCCCAATCTTTTTCTCCACTCCGAAATCAATCTAGTGTATCTTCAAGAATTTTTGTTGTATAATCCACATATCTCCCTTTATTTTTCATCAGTTCCTCAGAGTTCCAGTCAGCAACTGGGATCAGGATCCCCCCGAGTATCCTGTTGGTTGTCTCTGGAGATATCTGGAATAGTGATTTTTTATGCTTGTCTTTCATACCCCGAATGACTCTGGAGGTTGTTAATTAGGCTTTATTCCAATATTTTAAGACTTATTCAGTAATTCTCGAAACATGCTTTTCCTTTGGCTTCTAAGCACAATGCTCTCTTGGTTTTCCTTTTATTTATAAGGTAGCTCCATCTTCTTTTCTGACTCCTTACCTAATTGGTCCTAATTAATATCCTTTTGAAATCTCAAACCATCTGAAGATCTCCAGTTCTGTTTCCAACATTCCCTAAATAGAGAATGGTATGTATATCTATTCACTAATTCCACACAAGAAAAACTGATAGCCTTTCTTGGAAGTTCCCTTTCTTTTAGCCCCATTATTTTCAAAAATTTTTAAGTCTTAGGGGTTTTCATTCATAAATCTCAAGAACCTGTCCCCCCCCATCTGAAAAATTTGATCTATTCTAATAAAAAAAACTATTCCCTTATTATTAGGTTATTTATGTAGCTTTCTAAATTAACTCTTTGCTAATTCTTTCCTAATCTTGGAAATGTTATGGAATTAAACCCACTATGAATGAGTGATGAAGAAAGAAAAGATTAAGATGTTTTCTAATATTTTATTTGAATGATTATATGGGAAATGTTTCCAAATATTGAAGTACAGAGTATAAGTATTGGGTGTAGTAATTTGTGTGTAGTTTGTGTGTAATTCATGACTTGAATATATGAGAGTGAAAGTGATGACCTTAAGAGTACAATAAAATTAGTAGAAGAAGAACCATAGATTGGAGACTAGAACTACCCTTTTCAGTAACATATTTCCCTAACTCTTTAAAGTTTTAAAGAGGAAGAAGAACCCTAGTATGAGGCATATATTCTTCAGCCTTTGAGACTTTTCCTTAGGTGACTTAGGGGTTTTCATTCATAAGGTCTGTCTTTTCTATTAAGCTAAAAACTGTAGAAAGATGATAACATGACTATGAAAAAACCAGCAATGTGACTGTTTTTACTTCAACTTCCTATTAATATCAAATAGAGCCTCACATCCTACCACATTCATTTAGCTGTGTTTTGCCCAATTTCCTAAAGGACTTCTTTCTCCCCAAATATCTATCACTTATATCAACTCTCCACACTGTAAGTTGATGAAAATAGTACTTATTTTACAGGGATATAGAAGCAATCAAAAAACTACCCAATAACCACAAATTTAAATTTATCAAACTATCTTTTCTCCCCCTCTTGTGATTTTACTGTTTTTTTGTATGAATTATCCCTGTGCCTTAATAAGCACCACCATTTCATTACACAACAAATTTTACTCCTCTTACTTATTCTAATGGTTTTTCTAAGTAGTTTTCTTTCATTCCTCTACCAGCAGCACTTGCACCAGTTTCATTGCATCTTTGCTGTCTATAAGTGTGCCATAATCCCTTTTGTTGTAATGATTTCTTCTCTTGATGTTGTATGCTATTTAAGTTACCACAGCTTGCAACTTCTTTCCTTTAAGGAAAACACCCTGGAATGACTTACCCACACCTGTACCTCTCTTCTCCTCTCATTTTATCTTTCTTAAAAAATTATATACAAAACTAAACAAAATAGTCATAGCTTAATAAATAATTATAAATCAAAATTAACTGCATTATAAGTAGAAAATTAGAAATGTACTAGTACCCTAGAAATGCCCCATTGTCTTTCAATATCTGATACTTCATATCAAAACATTATCTTATCCAAAATCCAAATCACTATCCTAGGTCTAATAATAATCACTTCTATGCTATATTTTATAGGGTTTTTTTTGTTTTAATTAGTTACACATGACAGTACAATGATCTTGACATATCATACATTTGAATCAGATGGGATATAATTTCTCATTTTTCTGAGTGTACAGGTTGCAGAATTACATTGATCATGCAGTCACGTATATACACACAGCAATAATAATGTCTATTTTATTCTGCTGTCTGTTTATAGTTTTAACACATATGTATGTATCTCTAAATAGTGTGCATCCATCGCTAAACAACTTGGTTTGCCTTTGTCTGTTTTTAATATATGAATAAATAGAAATTCTTTTTTATTATTTTACTCTACATTGTAACCCTCATTGATGACAATATTGTAGTTTATTACTCTCAAGAACTGTAAAAATTCCATTGTGTGAATATACTAAAATTAACCTATTAATTTTCTGGTGGATTTTCTTCTTAAATTATTACCTTATCTGGGTTATTACAAATTATGCTACTATAGATACTCTCATACATGAATGCTGGTAAACCCTCACATAAGTTTCTCTGGGACATAGTAAAATTAAAGATGGGCTTGCTATATCACATGTGTGTATTGTCAACATACATACTAAATAATAATAATATAAGTTTCCTAAATTGTTCATACTAAATTATTTATTCTCTTATCAGAAGGATTTAAGATTTTCCAGTACTATACATTCTTGTTAACATAGAACATACAATATTGTTCGACTCTTTAATTCATCTCAAACTGGTAACTGATATAGCATCTCATAATTTAGTATTCATTTTTATAATGTCAAATAATTTTGAATATACTTTATACATTGTTGGAAATATTCAGCTCTTCTATTATAAAAAAAAATTCAGATGTTTTAGAGAATTTTTATATAATATTCTACTAATATTATATGTTTTAGATGGTAACTTTATCAGTTTAGCATGCTTAAAATATCATACACCACCTACAGGCTTATTTTGTATGTTCATTTAGGTGTCATTGAATTTAATTAATGAAAACTACTAGTTTGACTGAAGTAAAATCATTTAATCTAGCCATAATTGGTTACTTAGTATTTAGGGTAAATAAGATAATTTTTTTCTTTCTACGTGGATACCCAATTCTCCAGCATCACTTACTAAGTCTTTACTGTTTCCCTGCAATACCACATCTGTAATGCCTTTCACATTTTGTATGTATAAGTTTGTTTCTATAATACTGATTATGTTTAATTGGTTTATTATTCTATTCTTAGGAGAGGAGATGTATATTTTAAAAATCTGTTGTGTTCTTAGTAACTGAAATGTTTCCTGTTGATTATCAGACATTCAATAAATATTTGTTGAATTAATAAAGGAAGGAAAGAGGATGAACCTCTGATAAATTAGGAATCATATCAATGCATATTAATTTGATTATTACAAGGGAAATTGACTACAAAAGTAAATGTTATACCTATTTCATTACAATATGAGATTTGCTGTTTATAATTGATGATGATAAATGAATTTTGGAAAGGAATATCTAAGTATATGATCCTGGTTAATTAATGCCATATCACAGAACAGAGTATCCATTAGGAATGTTCACTGAATTTGATACAGATTGGATATATGTTAGAACTCACATATATCTCGATTGATTCTGGACCTAAAACAAATGAGGCTCATAAAAATATATTTAAATTACTAGTTTTACCCTTAGAACTTTATAACTCAAAGATCTCTAAAAGTTAGTCAAATTTACTCCTTTTGTATAGTTGAAGAAAGTTATCTAAGATGATTGAAATTACTTATGCAAGTTTGCATATATATTTACTAACAGAATCAGGACTAGAACACTCTTTTTTGCATCATGGTTTTTGTATCACACAAATTCATGTCAATTAGATTTTTAAAAAAATCAAGATTGAGATAATAATTTAATTTTAAAACAATTTTTTAAATCTTTCAGTTAACAGGAGATGATATAGTTTATTTATTTTTATTCTTTTTTTCCTAATTATTATTAGTAGTATTCCTATGGCCACTTGAAATAACTTTTTTTGTAACTTATTGGACTTGAAGTCAGGAAATTGCTGAAATTGTATTTTTATGTATATTTCCAAAGCTCTAGAACCGCATGGATATATAATTGGTTTATAATATAGCAAAACAAATACAGTACTTTCAAATTAAAATATTGTTATAAACCATTAATTAAAGTTCTCTGTATTTATATAGAATCTTTATAATTTTAGTGTATTTACCTCCTAGCCAATCTACCTCTCCTCTCCTTAAAAATTTTTAGTGAGTCATTTGTTAACACCCCTTGTTTATAATGTAACTTCTTCCTAGATGCAGTGCTAATTGTATTTTTGGATTAACTTTGCATTTTCGCTTAATTGGTTCTGCTTTAATTTGAAGTGGTGCAGTTTGGAATTTGCTAACAATTTAAAGCTCTTATCAAAGACTTAAAAAGAAGACATAAAAAATGCTTTCAAATTAACTTGAAGTTCAATGACTTGTTATTGTATTTAAAAACTTGGCTGTGAATAGTGAGGTAGAATAGTTACTTTAGGCCTTCAAAAATGTGAGAGTATAATAATTAATAAAAGTGCTTTTGTAAAAGAAAATAAAAAGTAAAATGTTTTTTGTTCTCTTTTTCTCTACTCTGTAACCTCTCTATTCCTCTCCTTCTCTCTCCATTGACTTAGAAAAAAATCACTTATAAATCAAGTGACTCATCCCTTAATTTCTTTGTTTTGCATGTTTCATGTACCATCAAACTTTATGGTGTCAAGTGCTAAGCAATATGTCTTTGGCCTGCATGGAGATAGAAACTAATATTGTTCTGTTTTTGAAAACAATTTTGCTACATTAAATCATCGTTCTCAAACCCCATTCTTCTCTTCTCAGTGACATCTATTGAAATTTCTGCTCTCGTTTCTTGTCTTCTACTGTTCTTGCTCCTCCAAATTTGAAGTCTAAAATACTGAATTTGGATGATATAAGGGCCCACTTTCTAGTTTGGTAAGAATTACAGATCAGAAAGACATTTTATCTTTAAAGAAAACTTGGGGGGGGATAAATTTGAATGAGTCTGAATTATACACAATTCTTCAAAAAGAAGAAGTCACAAAACATGTTGTTTATTTGAAAATTTGTCAAACATCAATAGTATTATTGGAAATATATTTCATTTAAACTAAAACATTGAAAGAGTCACCAAACTTTTCACCCATCTTATGAACTTGAGATTCAGAAGGAAAAGAAGAGACAAAGAGTTTCCCAGCATACTATAGCCATTGTCAGCTTTAAGCCATATAATCTGTATAGATGTTTCCTGGATATAATGTCTCTAGGCTAAAACAATGTTTCTATGAGTCTGGATAGAATGGCATGGCATGGCAATATGGATATTGGAGTAAGTATTTTTAGAACATTGTCCCACTATAGTACAGTTTACTTGATACATAACCAAAATTTGTATAATTTTCTCTCCCAGTGTATTGGATCGATTTTATGATTTCCTGAAAAAAGGTGTAATACCAGTTTTTCCATGAAGCAACAGACATGCCATAAACTGGGGTATAGTAAGAAACCTACTGGAATAATTTAGTTGAACAATACTAGTCTTTTGGTCCAAGACGAGATTTCTCACCTTGGCTGTATGGACATTTGGGGCAATAATTCTTTGCAGTGTTGGTCTTGAACTGTCCTGTGTATTGTAATATGTTCAGAAACTTTTCTGGCTGATAGTAACTCTATCACAAAATCTGAGTTCAGAATTATTACCAAAAATTCTAAATCCTTTCCTATCTAGTTCAATGTCAAAATATAGTCTCTGGGTACTAGAGTTCACTACTGGCTGAGAGTGTGAGAAAATGAGAGGCCATCCACAGTTTATACTAATCTACTGTAACTCCCAAATAATCAGGAATGAATTATATCAGGTTGCTCTCCAGAACCTCTTTGCTGGCTGGGTGTGATTTAAGCCATTCTATTCTGACTTCCTACATCATCACATATAAAGAAAAATAGATCAATCAATAAATAATGTCAAGGTCCTATTTCTAATGCTTGAAATTCCTTAGCCAGGGATAAAATTTTACTATCCAAATTGAGAGAGTTGAACTTTAATAAGCCAATAAATCCAAAGATTAATAGGCTAATTATGATTATTCCATTTTGGATAAAAAAAGAAAGAAGGAGTAGCATGAAGAAGGACCTGAGAGTGAAGGACTGAATAGAGAGGGAAAGAAAAGGGCAGAAAGAAGCATGTATATTTATTACTGACTTTAAGTAAAACTAGAATGGATTCTTCTAAGTCTCTTTTGGGCAATGACAAACGTGAAGCAGTGTAATAATTTTCAGCTTGACAGTTGTAAATATAAAAAATACTGTCTTATAGGATTTAAGCAGATTTATTTAAACCTAGGAGATTTAATATGTGTTTAGTTAAGGAATTTTTGTTGAGGAATTGCTGCATATTTAAATTGATATTTTATTACAAATAGTATTTCTTCTATGGCTTCCTTTAAAGTGCTGTAAGAGTATCTGGTAAACAGAATATTTTCCATCTATGGCTATCCTGGATAACAGAAGAACTTCTTCAGTACTCAAAATTTTCCTGTGGGCTTTGTGATGAAGCAAAGTAAACTTGCAAAATAAAAGTGAAATAGAAACTGTAGCTAAAAATGAAAACCCTTTCAGTCAATAGTTCCTGTGCTTAGAGGATTTCTACTCCATACATATTTGGTTTCAGCCTGAGGTGATGAGAGAAAATAACATTTGACACTGCAACAAGAAAACTGCCTGAAAGATTATTTTTATTTGAGAGCTGGAAAATTGATAATAGGAACTGAGCAATAGTGGAAAATTGGGTAGGATATGGTAGTGATTATATTCTGGTGGCATCCTGTCCTTTGAACAAGTGAACAATATAACTCAATGCCCTTCACATTTCCCCAGCCACTATATTCAAGAAAATTAAAAAATAAGCATTATCTTTAGAAATGGTAGAAGAATGGTGTAGTTATATGTAGAAAGTTAATTCCTGGAAAACATGTTGGTTTTGGAATACAGTGTGGGACTTGTCAAACAGTCCTGAGTTTGCATTCTGACTTTAGTACTTTCTAGAAATAGGGCCTTAAGAAAATTAATTTATGTACTGATTTCCTTCTCCTTACAAGATGTGCAAAGTTGTTATAGGATTTAGAAAGAATGTGTATGTGTAAAAACTTGTACTTTACATCAGTTCAATAAATAATACTTATTTATTAATATTTTTCCTAGAATCAAGGGGTGCTTACTGAGAAAGAGATCTAAAGTAAACTCATTCTGTAGTGCATTTGCCATTCATTTCTTGTACAGAATATTTTCATAAAGAAAGTTTTTTCAACAAGCATTCCTATCTGATTGTAAAATTATTTTGACTTATTATTTTTAAAATACAACTCTCTCTGGTCTAGAAAGAAAATTGACTTTTAAGTCATAAATAACCATACAACTGAAGCATGGCATAGTGCAATGTGGAGAGACCCCTGGGTAAACTAATGTGTAATAATTTAAAAATGGAAATGCCGTGACTACATTGCATTTTATTTGTTGGTACCTTTTTTTTTGTGGCTGTTAGCTGCGCTTAAAAGTGAAAAACTGCAAATATGTGTGTAGCGTACACTGCATAGGTTTCATAACAAGGATATTCTGTAATCAATGACCTATGGCAAAAATAATATTAAAATGTCTCTAATATGAAAAAATACTATTTATAAATTTGATTTTAAAAAGACTATGACAGATCTGTTTTAGAACCTAAGTTTTGTATAGTTAGTTTTTGTTCAGTTTGTATGGTTTGTTCTCTAATTCTTGGATTAATAATACACAAAATATTTTTAAGGGATGACAGCAGAATGCATTACAATTCTTATTACACATATAGAGCACAATTTTTCATATCTCTGGTTGTATACAAAGTATATTCACACCAATTAGTGACTTCATACCTGTACTTTGGATAATAATGATCATCACATTCAACCATCATTTATAATCCCATGCCCCCTCCCTTTCCCTCCTACCCCTCTGCCTTATCTAGAGTTCATCTATTTGTCCCATGCTCCCTCTCCCTACCCCACTTTGAATTAGCTTCCTTATATCAAAGAAAACATTTGGCATTGGTTTTTTGGGGATTGGCTAACTTCACTTAGCATTATCTTCTCTAACTCCATCCGTTTACCTGCAAATGCCATGATTTTATTCTCTTTTATTACTGAGTGATATTCCATTGTGTGTTGAGAGCCACAGCCGAAGGGGCCCCAGCAAACTTCCAGCTGCCAGTTGATGATTGGCTCACAGCGGCCCCAGCAAACTTCTAGCTGCCAACTGATTGGATCCTCTGCGGTGATGCTCATTGGGCTGTTTCCCCGTCCTTTCAGATCACAAAGCTGTTCATTGGGGGACTTTTTTGGCTCTGCCCACGCAACCCAGCCAATCAGCCTCAAGAGCAGGAGGAGTGGGGGAGATTGAGAGGCTTGTGGGAAGCCGGTGGTGGCAGTTAGGCTCTGAAGGGTTTTCCTGAGGAGCTGTTTTGTTTGGCGTATGTGGTTCTAAAAATAAAGTTCGTTTCTTTTGACAAGTGGCTCATGAATTGTGCCCAGCCAGACTGCAGCAATTGTATATATATATATATATATATAAATATACATTTATATATATAATATATATACACATTTATACATAACATATATACATATATATGGTACATATATTACTTACAATATTAATTATACTTACTTTTAAAGCCACTAGAGAGAAAGTGAAAGATGAAAAACAGAATGAAATAGCAAGTAGCTGAGTTTTCTTTTCAAAATATTCTTAAACATTAAATCAAGTACCAATTTTATGTAAAAATTCATAGCAACAAGTTGTTCTATATGAAATCTGGAATTAAAGAGAAACTGATAAGAACACAATGAAAATTCCACCAAGGTCCTTCATTGAAAGTTTGATGTAATCTCCATAATATTTATACACAAATTATGTGTTTCTTTTTTTTTAAAGAGAGAGTGAGAGAGGGGAGAGAGAGAGAGAGAGAGAGAGAGAGAGAGAGAGAGAGAGAATTTTTAATATTTATTTTTTAGTTCTCGGTGGACACAACATCTTTGTTGGTATGTGGTGCTGAGGATCGAACCCGGGCCGCACGCATGCCAGGCGAGCGCGCTACCGCTTGAGCCACATCCCCAGGCCAAATTATGTGTTTCTATCATTGGATAAGATGTGGGGAGGTTCTTATCTGATGGTCAATGTTGGACCCCTTAGATCAGGTGAATGAAGTTATATACCAGGTATGGTTACATTTCTGGATTCCAAGCATCAGCCTTCGCCGCCAAGTTCCTAAAACCTACCTGAGATGACAGGTGACCTGAGTATATACTTTTCTAAGAATTCTACAGGAGAGCTATGAGCTCCCTTCCAACTGGGATGGTAATTACCCAAAACAGTTTGTTTGAGCTGAATTCTAAAATGACCTCTGAATTCCCTGTCTCTATGTGTGCAATACCTATGTAATTTCCTTACCTTGGGTATGAGTGGAACCCAAGTGTATAATTGGATATTATTCCCTTGATAAGGATCCAAGTGGGCTTTGAGGATACTAAGCCTGGGTGGTACAAAAGTTTTAAAAGAGCATTTAAAAGAAGATGAAATGTCAGAGGGATCTGATCTTGCAGATTTTGAAAACTCAAACTTTATGAGTTCTAAAGATGAAAGAGAAACCTGGATTCTACCAACATATGAGCCTAGAAAAGAAATCTGAACCTCAGTTTAGATTCCACTCCTGGCCAACAACTTTCAACTTCAGTGTGGTGAGACCCTGATCAGAAGACCTAACATATACCTAGATCCCTACTCATGAAACCATAAGGTATTGAATATATGTATTTTAAACAACAATTGTCATAATTGTCTATGCACCAATAGAAAACTAATATTCAGAATTGGTGCTTTGTTACCAACTCAGCGAGACCCCATCTCTAAATAAAATATTTAAGAAAGGGCTGGGGATGTGGCTTGGTGGTTGAACACCCCTAGGTTCAATCTCTGGTACCAAAAAAAAATAATAAAAAGGAAGTTAAAATGTAAAAATGTAAAAATATTAAAATGTTATACACAAGTGTAAATAAGAATGTGAAGTCAAAAAAGAGAAAGTAGGTGGGAACATGCCTGTAAACCCAGAAGCTGAGAAGACAGAGGCAGGAGGATCACAAATTCATAGCCAGCTTGGGCAAATTAGGAAGACCCTGCCTCAAAATAAAAAATAAACACATAAATAAAAGGAGAGATAGAAGTAGCTCAGTGGTAGAGGGCTCCTGGTTTCAATCCCCAGGAGAGAGAGAGAGAGAGAGAGAGAGAGAGAGAGAGAGAGAATATCAAAGTAAAGTAGCCAGAAATACTATGAAAAAAACAAAATGAGGACTCAAGTGAAAGTCAGAGAGGCAAACAAAGACTAGAAGAAAGTCTGGATTTATTCATATCTATAGTGGTGAATAAATATAAATAGTTATTTTGAAATATTGACATTATATATGTAATTTTTAAAAATTTGTTTTGGTACTGGGGATTAAACTCAGGGTCACTCAACCACTGAGCCACATCCCTAGCCCCATTTTGTATTTTATTTAGAGACAGGGTCTCACTGAGTTGCTTAGTGCCTCACTATTGCTGAGGCTGGCTTTGAACTCGTGATCCTCCTGTCCTAGCTTCCCTAGTCACTGGGATTAGAGGCATGCACAATTGCACCCAGCTAACATAGATGTATACTGCTTTTATTATTGATAATTACAACAATGAGGTCATAAATTAATATGTTGTTTGAGAAAAATAAATAGATGGGGAAATACAAATACTAATGAAAGAGTAAAAAAATGTGGAGAGGGGAGAATTAAGCATAAAAGAAAAGAGATGGCTGCTTCAAAATTTTGAAGAAAACTTAGAATGGGCCATCAAATTTGCAGGACATTCTTATAGTAAAGATGATATAAATTCCATTGTTTTGCTGGGCACTGTGGCTCACACCTGTAATCCTAGTGACTGGGGAGGCAGGAGGATCTGTTTCAGACCAGCCTCAGCAAGTTAAGGAGAGCCTAAGCAACTTAGCAAGACACTGTCAAAATAAAAAATAAAATAAAATTTTCTGGAGGTCAAGCTCAGTGGTAAAGCAACACTGGTTTAAATCTCCACCACCACAAATCATTATTATTTCTAATTAGTTATTTTCCAGCACTTTACTTAGTCCCTGATCTTTTTTTAAAACAAATTTGAGACCCTTTTGCAAAACAACAAACCTAACTGATGTCTACTGCCTATTTAATAGGTCTTCGGAATACTGTTTTCCCCATATTTCCCATCACTGTACTCTAATTTCCCATTACTGTGCTCTAATTACCTATTCCTTACAAAGTGCATGCCTGGAGCACAAAATCCTATTGCCATATATTCAGGGATGCTATATTTTACTCAACAGAATAAAATATTCTTCAATTTCTACGTCTGAGGCTGTTTATCCAGTACCTTCCATTCCTTAGAGGATACATATACATTCACTTATGCTGTGTTAGGAAAATAGGCCATACCTAACAAACTGCAATTCATCATTTTATCTTCATTTACAAAAATGTAACTATTTAAATAAGTTTCCTGATTTTTTTTGGTAAATTAAACATAATGCTAATCTTTCTAATAGCCTGTTGATTGAAGACAGCATATGTATTTAGTGAAAGTATGGGTTTTATTTAAAGACCATCAAAATCACTTGTGGATAACTGGATATAGATGTAAATTTTCAGGTCCTGACGTGATAATCCTTAATATTGTATGCAGAAAACTGCATTTAGACTGGGTGGGGTGGCACATGCCTGTAATTCCAGTGGCTCAGGAGGCTGAGACAGGAGGATCACAGTTCAAAGCCAGCCTTGGCAACTTAGTAAGGCCCTAAGCAATCTTAGTAAGACCTTGTCTCAAAATAAAATATAAAAAGGTCTGGGGATGTGGATCTGTAGTTAAGTGCCCTTGGATTTAATCCTTGGTAGAAAGAAAGAGAGGGAGAGAGGGAGGGAAGGAAGAAAAAGGAAAAGAGAGAAGGGGAGGGGAGAGGAGAGGAGAGAAGAGAAGAGGAGAGGAGAAGAAAATAAAGAAACTGAATTTAAAACAGGCTCCTCTGAAGAAAGACCTTAGAAGATGGAATTAATATTGTCAAAATGGTCATAGAGTCAAAGCCTATACAGATTCAATGCATTTCCCATCAAAATTCCAATGATGTTCATGGAAATAGAACAAGTAGTCATGATATTCATTTTGAAAAACAAGAAATCCAGAATAGCAAAAATAATCCCTAAAGAGACAAGTGAAGCAGGAAGCATCACAGTATCAGACATTAAATAATACATAAAATTACATAGTTATTGTAATAAAAACAGCATGGCATTAGCACCAAAACAGGCAAATAGACCAATAGAATGGAATAGAAGACAGAGAGACAAACCCACAAAAATACAGTTGACTTGTACTAGATAAAGGCACAATAAACATACATCTAAGAAAAGATAGCCTCTTCAACAAATGGTGCTGGGGAAAAATGGAAATCCATATTTAGAAGAATGAAATTGAATATCTGTCTCTCACCCTGCAAAAAAATCAAGTCAAAGTGGATCAAAGACCTAGGTAATAGACCAGAAATTCTGTACATACTAGAAGAAAATGTACGCCCAACACTCCAACACTCCATTTATTGATTTGATTATATATCTCTGATATGTGAAAGCTAACCCTCAGTAAGGGGATATAAGGGGAATGATAGAAGTTCAGTAGATTAGACAATGGGGAATGGAGGGAAAACAGAGGGTATAGGAAAGGGAAAGACAGTGGAATGGATCTGAAATAATTTTCTATGTACACATATGAAAACAATACCAGTGAATCCCATTATCATGTACATTCCCAAGAATGGGATCCCAAGCAGAATAAGGTATGTCCCATTCTTGTATAGTTATATCAAAATGGATTCTACTTCATGTATAACTAAAAATAACCAATAAACCAACCAACAAAAAAGAGGGGGTTGTCCTCAAGTGATTCATCAGAAAGAAAAAAATTGAGAACCACAGGATTGGATCATTTTACTGATATAAAATTTTCAGATGCTCTTTTGCATTGAAATTGCAATAAATTTTGATGGAGTATCTGTAATGTTAATGTGTTAATTATGTTCCCCTACCCATTTCATTATTCTCATTCAGAGTTCCAGTTCATGGTCTATGGAAGTATTCTTTCACAATATTATATATATATATATATATATATATATATATATATATATATATATGCACACATATATGCATATATATGAATAGTGACATCAAATCACCTTTGGAAACTGGTTTTGTTCATGCTTCACATTTATATATAAAAGACTTGTAGAAAAAACCATAGTAATGATAATGCTATAACAATATTAAGTAATTTTAATTTGTCATTACAGCAAAGGTTGGTTCCTCCCACTCACTTATAGGAAAAGGTTATTTGTATCTTTCTCTACTTGAATAAACAAGTAGAAATCTCAAGTTTTCAATTCTGCAAATATTTCAACCATACCAGTATCAATGGTAAAGAATATGACAGTAAGAAAAGGTGTCCTGAAGCACATGATCACAAAATTTGGGAGGGAACTTTCATTGATGATCTCTCCATTGTCTGTGGAACTATACAAGCTGGTGAAAGATGATAACAATGTTGAAGATGAAAATGAATGTGAAGTCAAAGATGAATGTGTGAATGTGGTATACATTGATGTTGTGGTGCATCGAAGTTGGAAGATAAAGTTCCAGATTCAATAGTGATTAACAATCTGACTTTCAGTAAGGTACAATTCCTCTGAACTTTCTTTTGTGTAAAACAGAAGCAATAATGCGCATATATTCAGATTTTTCAAAGCTGAAAGTGAGAAAATGTATGTAAAATAATTTTCTGAATTAAAATTTTCAGGTAAATTTCTCAATTTATATTACTAAAATTTAGGAAATAGATTATTAAACCTTATCTGAAATCAATTTGAAAATTTCTCCAAAGCCTTGGATAGTAAACCACTAATATGTATGATAATGTTCTAAATTTCATGGGATTCCAATAAATGTCATATTTAAAAGGAGTTTCAATGTCCTATGGCTATTGTATTGTTTCTTGAAATGGGCTATTTAATAAATTTTGTTCTAATTACAATCCATGTCATAAATTTTATTTTAAGGTCTTATTGAATACCTTCAATTCAGTAACTACTTTCATGCTTACTGCACTCTGTAGGATTTTGTTTTTCTCAGTTTTTATTATTGAGAATATAAATATACATTACTAAAAATTTAATTCCATGGTTCTCTTGGGCAACAGATAATTTTATTTCAGGTATTTAAAATGACTAATTTTTAATATGGAAGGTCGTTAATGCTTCATCAAAATGAGTTTTAATACATAGAATTCAGTATTACTTATTCAATTATTTGATAAAATGGTGTGATGAACACAATAGAACCTAGCAATGATAAGTATGCATTAAGTAACTCACATTGTAATATAAGTAATTGAATCCCCATGACAAAATTGGTGAATTCTAATCTGGAATAAAGTATCTAAAAGTGCTGACTAGTTGGACAGATATCTTCAAATAACAAGTTAACATTTGAAAAAAAAGTAAAAAGCAATATTTTTTTCTTTTTTAGAAAGGCATCTTTCAGTCTCATGCAGAAACATAAATAAGTCTTTTCCTTTACTATCTGAGTTTTTAATTTGTATTTTTATAACTTATTTTATTTTTACTGTACATCTGTATTTGAGGTGACTCATGGAAGGAAGAAAAGAAAATTATAAAGAGAAGAGCCATAGAGCAATTAAAAACTAGCATTATTTTGCCAATGGCCAAAAATAGCCAAAGTAATGCTAGTTTTACTTTGTGGCTTATCTCTCCTTATTGTTGTAGATTACCTGAGTTACCTATAATTCAGTATGTGAGTGCATAACACTGGCAAGAATTAAGTTAATTATGTCTCACCAAATTAATTTGAGATTAGAAGACTTTAGGACTTTGCTAATAGCAATGTGTTATGGTTATAATAATAATAATGGCCACTAACATTTACTGAATGCTTAGGTAGTGTTAGGTTTAGAGTACTATTATTCTTATACTCATTAATCCCATGAATCATTTGTTCATTTAATATTCAAAGATACCTGTTATGGTTTAGATATGAGGTGTCACAGCCTTCAAAGCTCATGTGTGAGACAATGCAAAAAAGTCAAGAGGTAAAATTCTTGGATTCTGAGGGCTTGAATATAATTAGTGCATTTATACTCTGGTAGGGCTTAACTGGGTGGTAACTGAAAGCAGGTAGGGTGTGGCTGGAGAAAGTGTGCCTCTTGGGGGCATGACTTTAGAATATATATTTTGTCCTTGGTGAGAGCCGAAGTTGCTTTTTCTGATTTCTGTTGCCATAATTCTCAATTGCTTTTCTCCTTCTGTGCCTTCCGTCATGATGGTCTGCCTTATCTTGAGCCCAGAGCAATGGAGTCAGCCATCTATGGACTAAAATCTCTGAAACCATGAGTTTCAAATAAACTTTTCCTCCTCTAATATTGTTCTTGTCAGGTCTTTCAATAACAGCAATGAAAAAGCTGACAAAACACTGAACTATACAGTTCCTATATTACTATTTTCTTTTCCATACAGATTATACAAATTTGGTGCTTGGAGAAATTAAATGATTCATTAAATATCACAAAGCAACTCTTAACTATATACCATAGAATATTATTAAATGAGATATGACAGAATATTATTTATATCATATACTCTTACTTTCTTCCAAGCATTGTAAAACAATTGACTTATTAATGCTTAAAAAGTACAATGAAGCTAAACCAAATATGTTTAAGGATAACTATTAGAGAGATCTTTAAGATAAATATACTCAAATTAAACATGCTCCAGGATTGTGTCTATCATCCAGTTACCACTTCACATTCACTTTTTTAAAATGAGTTCATGCTACTAACCCTGATGGAGATAATATTGTTTTAATTCACAATAGTAAAATGTTTGACACTGGTTCAAGTTACACAATCACTGTGGACAATGGAGACTTATCTAGGTAGCTGCTCTAAATTTAAGGACTATTCTATGAATATGAAAATTATGAACCTCCTGTTTTCTGATTTCAAAAATTGAGTTAAACAGACAAAACATTTCTGTATCTTGCATGAGATATAATTTGTGAATGCTACATAAATTCCTTTTTTGTTGTAATGGCTATCAAACCTAAGGTCTTGTCTTATGCTTGCCAGGCAAAATCTCCAAGAATAAGATACACATGCAGCCTTATGTGAAAATTTTTGAATTAATGAAATAATTTATTTGAGATTCAGGATATTACATACACATGTAAAATATTAAGCATGAATCACTAAAAAAATACCAACCAATCATGACATGATACATGTACATATGTATTTGTGTTGAACTAGAATTTGTGCAAACATTTGAGAAAGTATAGTGAGACACTCTTCAATTTCCTTAAGTATTGATTGTTCTATTTTTCCAATTTTATTGAGATTAAATGGATTTTCCTGATCTGAGACAATGATGAAATTATTATTGTATATTGGTTTGACTATTAATGTTAGAATGCATTTAAAAAGCCATCTAAGCTTTGTACAGCACTGTACTGTCATTTTTATGAGGGTCAGGAATTAGGCATTTTTGCTAAGTAGTTTTTGGCTTAGGATCTCTCCTGATATTTCAGTTCAGTTTTCAGCCATATATGCAATCTAATGCCTTGTTTGTCTCTCACATTGCTGGCATGTTACTGTTGACTATTTCCAGAGAACTTAGTTCCTTTCTTTATAGACTTCTCCATAGGACAATGTGAGTGTACTCACAATACAGTAGCTGGTTTCCCGTAAAACAAGTGATTCAAGAAAGCAAAGTAAAAGTTGTAATGTATTTTATAAACCAACTTCATGAGTCAAAATGCCATTCTTCAATAGGCTATTAATTACACTAGTCAGTTATATTCTATATTATAGAGAAGTACACAAGAGAATAAATAATATGAAGTGACCCAATTCCTTATCAGTATGAAGTCCACATAAAATTCAGTGTCTTATTTTTTTTCTCATGATTCTATGAATTGGCAAGGAAGTTATCATCTACATGTTAGTAGCTGATATCACTCATGTGAGAGTTGCCTGGGATCCTAATTTACTTGGTCTTTCCTACATGCTATTTTATATTCCAAAACAATTCTATGTGGTTTCTCCTTCTCAGACCAGATAGCCTGTTGTCCCTTACAGTATGGAAGCAGAGTCACAAAAGCAAGAGTCCCCAAAAGACAAGAGAAGATATGCAGTTACCTGTCAAATTTGTTTGAGTCACATTTGCTGGCCCATTAGACAAAGTGATCACTTGGTCAGGCCCAGAGTAGAAGGGGAATACACATGAGTACTTATTCAGGGAGCCATGTTTTATTTGGAACAACCAATATAAAGTACATTAAAAACAGTAATAATATGTCAACAGGATGTTAAGAAGCATTAGAAATATATACATATGTGTAGTATACATTCAATAATTAGTAGTTTTGTCAGGGAGTTATTTATAAGAGCGCCATACAGCCTGAAAGAACAGATGCCAGACATAGAAAATACACTCTTTTTTTTTTTTAAATAGTGCCAGGGTGGAGACTAGAGACTTTCACTCTGCATTTCTGAGAACTGGTAATAAGGGAAATGCAATGCAAATTTGGAATAGAAACAATGCCTTGGGAAAAAGTGTAAATTGTAATAATATGTAAACTATGATAATGTCAAGGAGAATTTTCACTTTCTTAAAACAGAAAACATGTTCACAGTACATAATAACTAGTTCCACCCAATCCAACACTACTCCAATCTGTGAGCAGTCTGGCACCACTTCTTCAGGAGGTAATTTTTTAAAAATGCATAATATAGTTTTCATTGTAAATAATATATGAATTGTTTTATGCCTTATGTTTGAAAATGTCCTAGTATTTTTTTATTTTTTTTAGATATACATGACAGCAGAGTGTATTTTGACATATCATACATACATGGAGTATGACTTC
This sequence comes from Spermophilus citellus, assembly GCF_964194105.1. Classification (NCBI taxonomy): domain Eukaryota; kingdom Metazoa; phylum Chordata; class Mammalia; order Rodentia; family Sciuridae; genus Spermophilus; species Spermophilus citellus. Next base: position 123,884,429 of record NC_138190.1, on the reverse strand, counting down.
CCATTCTTGTGGTCTTACATGATGTGGAGTTACACTGGTCATGTCATAGTGTTAATGTATATATTTCATGGGGACAGTGGTAGCTTAAGGAAAAATGTTTCACTTTTTTCCAACATGAAATAGGTGGCTGCTGAATCATGGTTCTAAGAATCAAGGGAAATTTGTTGGCGGCACTTATATAATACATTATGATTTTAAAGTTAGAGATTTTTCTCCCTCATTTCTTAAACAAGTGCTTTTTGTTTGTGTCTTTGAAAGTTGCAAAGAAATTGGAAGAATATTTACACATTCCGCAATCAGCTAAGCTTACGTTCTTGGAATGTGGCAAAAATTGAGCATATTACAATTATAAAGTTCATCATATGGAATTTTAATTTTCAATAGAATAGTTGCTTCCATATGAAATATATCCAGGAAATAAGCCCAAATTCTTCATTCAGCTAACATTTGTTTTGATTTTCTGCATTTTTTTCAGTTGGTCTTTCCTAAGAATACTATCTAAAACTGGTATAATGAGGAATCCACATGTGGGACAGCTGCAGAGAGGAGAGACAGCAGGTGTTGTTTAGTGAAGTTTGCCCCAGATGAAATAATTACAATTCCCACCTTTTACTTTTTAATGTTAAAGAACAGAAAATAGAAATAGGCAGCTAAGCTGTCTCACTTAAATGAAGCTTTTGAAATGAACAAGTACTTTCTCTTGGTCCCTTCTCTAGAAGAACTAGAATTACTGATTCTCAAGTTTCATTATGCTTCACAATTACTGGGGAAACATATTGACAATGGACATTCCTAAGCCTGAGCTGAAGATTCCAAAGGAAGAGCTAGGATGTGGAACCTCAGAGTATTCCTTTTAAACAGGTGATGATGTTCTCAGACCTCCTTTTGCCCTGAACAGATCTTCCTGTTGCCCAAACATCTTCAGGAATGTGGACTCTTCTTTGATATTTCCTACTTCAGAAAACAACCCAAGAAATCAGCTCAAATATTAGCAAAACAACCCAGGAAAGTGAACCCCCATGCGCTTCAAATGAAATAGGTGGTTTGAAAAGAGTCAGAGATCAGTGTTACTGTCAGATTGGATGGAGTGCTATGATGCAGAAGCTGGGATAAGGTTTCTATAAACAGAAGACAGAAGGAAAGATATTCTAGGGTGAAGCATCAATTTGGGCAATGATATAATAAAGAGTTTCAAAACTTAGGCTTTAGAGTCAGAACTAAACTTTAGTGTTCATATCCCAGATCTGCAATTTAATAATAGCTTTAACCATTTCTCTTTTTTCCAGATCTTTGTGAACCTCTTATTTTCATAACACACACTATCATGCTATGATGGCCCTAAGGTATAGTATCATAATATCACATACTTCATTAGGATGTTATCTATCTTCTTTCAAGTACTTTACCACTATTTCTCTCTCCTTTGTGATACACAATTTTGTCCAGAAGGCTATCAATTTTCCTCACATTTATCCTGTTTCCCTTTTGAAATTGTGGCACCAACTTCCTTCTCCAACACATATTTCTATGTAGTTAGTTACTTATTTATTATAGATTTTTCAGTTCATATTTCCAAATGAAAGCAAAAAAAAAAAATTAAGAGCAAACCTTAGATTCTTCCTACTACATTTCTCCTGGATGACCTATCACAGTTCTTTCCAAACCTTTGTGTACTGTCGCGACCCCCTTGCCCGCAAGGAAGACGCAACACCGGGAATCTTCTTACAGCTGTTTATTCAGGCTCTGCAGAGTTCTTCCTCCCCCGGAAGCCCCTCCCAGCCTTAATAAAGTATCCGAACACCCAATGTGAAGCTGCCACGTGGAGCTTTCTCATAGGGTGTCAAAGAACCAAGTGCCAACTCTCCCAAAGAAGGAGTTGTTTGTCACAGACCACAACGAGGCCGGCGCCATCTTGTAATGGCGACCGGTCTGAAGAAACGGCTCACCACAGTTCCCCCTTTTGTTTTCTAAAAACAACACAGGCGAGAGTAGAGGTCCTATCCCACTGTGCAGAAGTGGCTGCATAGTATGGCTCAGCACATACTTATATATTTCTTGCAGATAGAATGGAAAGTTACCAGTAGGCGGGAGCAAGGGCGGGGGGAGACAGAAAGTTCTTGTTAACTCATACCAAGCCTTCAACCAGGAACCTTATCGGACCCAAGCAGGTCAAGACGTTCCCACATGACCGTTATAGGCTGAATAATATGAAAACAGACACCACAAGTCCTTCAAGGCCTGGTGAGCTGCCTCAAGGCCTTGTGAGCTGGCCTCTTTGACATGCACAACAAGAAACCAGGGCTGGATCCAAGCCCTGGGGGCCGGGGGGAGTCCGTGCCAGCAGTTCCCCCTCTTTTGTTTGTGGCACGTCAAAGGGAATCAAGTAGCCCCTGTCTTAGGTCGTTCACTGCCCTTACAGTGCTTACCCGTCTTTGGGGAGGCCCCATTCCCCTGTCTTAGGTTGCAGTGCAAGCGTGAAAGTTGCCCGTCTCTGGGTACTACAAGATCAGCTCGTTGTTGCCAAGGCGTTTAGTGGTATCTATTCAGCCAGTCATTATTAGGTCTTTAATTGGTTCCGGTTCAACAGGGCATAGAGTCAGAGGAGAGGAATAATAAAAATAAGGAAGAAAAGGGGGCAAAAGGAGAAAGGCATGAAGCAGGAATCATTGTAGAAAAATCATCTTCGAATTGGTCGGAGACAAACTTCAGTAAGATCATCTTTGGTTTGTAGGCGTTGATAATGGACCTGTATTGGCTTAGAAGTCAGAATGTTAATTTGGTCTTTAATAAATTGTGTCATTCTCTTGACAAGGCAGGGGCCTACAGCAGCTACAAGAAGGAGACCGAAAAGCGGTCCCATTACAGTGGACATCAAAGGAGTCAGCCATGGGGTATTTTTAAACCATTGTTCAAACCATCCTTGTTGTGCTTCAAACTCCTTTTGTCTTTTAGCCAATCTTTCCGTGACCTTTTCTATAGTTTTAGGATTACCCCAGTGTGATCTGCATAAGCATAACACTGTTCCTATAAAGCTATACATAGTTCTCCTTCCCTTACGAACAATAAATCTAGTCCCCTCCTATTTTGTAACACAACTTTTGAGAGGGAGGTGAGGGACTTTTCCAAGGCGGTAATTGATTTGGCCATGGCTGTTAAATCCTCATTCATAGCCATTTGTAGATTTAGTAATTGACCTCCCTGGACATAGGTGGCTGTCCCTGTTCCTATTCCGGTTGCTATTCTGCCTATGCCCAGTAGGAGGGCAATAGTCATAGTTATGGGTTCTCTGGGGAGCCGAGTATGTCCCTCAAGGTGTCCCAGGGTGTAGTCTGACCCATGATAAGATATCCTCGGCCATAGTTGTACCAACAGACAGAAATCAGTAGTTGTATTTAAGACTGCCATGGAAACACAGGGAGTTAACCCAGTATTGCAAGCAAAATAGGACCCTTTGGGACCCCACAAATAATCAGATTGAGATTGATTTATTGGTCGGGTGATGTTGCAGAAATGTTGGCGTGAAAGCGGCACCTTTCCCAAGCAAACCCCTTGCCCCATGACCTCCGTGATAGTCAACTTATAGCTGGGCAGAGAATAACATTTAGGATCTGCAGTGGTATTAGAGGATAAATTAGACAGTATCGTTACCCCCTCATAATAGGGCGGCCTGGAGGTCAAGCATAGCCAGCAATCTTGGGTCCTGTTAGGATTAGTGGCATTGAGAGCGAAGAAGGCTCCTTGGACCAAATTAAGAAGGCGATCTCCAGTTCCAGGGTATATGGGCTCAGGGGCATAATCAAAGGTTTGATAGCCCATAGTTTTTGTTTGACCGCTGGGGGAAGGTTTTACTGTTGGGGCTATGGGCTGCTTGGGTCCAGATGGGGCCTTTTGGTCTCCGAGCACCTGATTAGGTCCTATTAGACTTCCAGTAGGCTGTTCTGTGGTCAATTTGAGCCGAAAAAGCAGGCCAGGATTGTACTGTCCGGGGGTGTAAATACTCAGCCCCCAGAGATATCCTTAAGTCCAATCTGGTTGTTGTCTTCCATTGGAAGTAAACTGAATAGTAATATTTGTTTGCCAGAAATGGGCATAGTCATTCCTAGGTGAATTCTTAAGTCAATACCCATTACTAGAGGTTTCACATCCCCAGGAGGCACAATAATAGGCCTTAGGTCCCTGGCAGCATCTATATATTTTCCCCTCCTTTATTTTTTGTAGATAAATTTTTAAATGTTGATGGGCTCGTTCCACAATAGCTTGTCCCTGGGGGTTATAAGGAATACCTGTTTTGTGTTCAATCTCCCATTGGGTGCAGAACCGTTGAATTGTTTGGCTTATATATGTGGGTCCATTGTCTGTTTTGAGACAACGTGGACTGCCCATGCAAGAGAAAGCTTTTAAGAGATGTCCAATAACATCTTTGGCCTTTTCTCCAGTGTGTAATGTAACAAAGATATAGCCAAAGTATGTATCAATAGAAACATGTACAAAAGACAGCTTACCAAAACTAGGGAAGTGGGTAACATCAGTTTGTCAGATATCATTGGGGTGTAAGCCTCTAGGATTAACACCCAAACTGGGGAAATGAAGAAATGGAGCACATACTGGGCACAGGGAGACAATTTGTAAAGCTTGATCACGCGAGCATCCTGTGCGGAAGCGTAAAGATTGTGAATTTAGATGGAATTTAGCATGGAGTTGTGAGGCCTCATCATACTTGGTTATAGTGTATACTAGGCCCATATTATGAGTGGCAGCATCTGCTTTAGCATTACCTTCCGCCAGAGGCCCAGGAAGCTCCGAGTGTCCTCGGATATGTCCAATGAATAAAGGATCTCATCTAGCCCAAACAAGGAGCTGAACCGTTTGTAATTGTTCCATGATAGTGGATTGCCTGCCAATATAAGGGGCTGTTTTAATAACTGAGGCTAACTTAGCAACATAGAGACTATCAGTATACACATTAAGTGGGATGGAATTGTATAGTTTAAGGGCCATAATTAGAGCCTCAACTTCTGATCTTTGGGCAGACAGTTTAGGAACAGGGTGTCAAATTACTTGAGATCCATCAAAAACAACAGCAAACCCCCCTTTTTGCTCCGTCTGTATAAACAGTTTGAGCTCCCGAAATAGGCTCTCTTTTAATAATTTTAGGAAAAATGATAGGACATCTCTTAAGGCCTTCTAGAAGTTTATGTCGGGGAAAGTGATTATCAATTTTACCTTTGAAAGTACAAAGAAAAAGACACCAAAGATCATGTTTTTGTTGTAATTTTAAAATCATATCTTGGGTATAAGGTTGAATGAGAATGTCAAGAGTCTTTTTAAATAGTGCATCACCCAAATATTTGGCTTTCCAGAGCAGATTTATCACCAGTTCATAAAAGGGAGTTATCACCCGAGAGTTAGAAGCAGGTAAATGGACCCAATAGATGGGACTAGTCTGTCAAAACACTCCAGTAGGAGTTAATTTTGATGGCAGGATTATAAATGATAGGGGTATAGAATAATCTATCTGGGTAACCTGCATCTCTTGTAAGGCTGTTTCTATTAACCTGAGTGCCTTCAAGGCTTTTGGAGTAGGTTTTCGCAGGGAGGTGGGTGAGGGGCCTCCTCTCAAAAGGTCATACAGGGGTTTAAGTTAGTAGTTTAATATACTTAATGTTTAATCAACAATGTGAATTTATTTACCAAAATTAATCCCTATCTTAAACAGTAAGAATTGTTAGGCAACAAGGATCTTTCTGTAAAGAAATAAACTCACATTCCAATAGGTGTTTGTCATGTCAAAATATGGACAAAATTTTAGCTCACATTAGTATGGTTAAATTAGGAAAATAAACTGAAATATCTTTAAGTTAATTATAGTCAGTTTAGTATATGAAATTTTTTCTCTCTTTTTTGTTTAGATAACAATATAAAAATCTTTTTACTTAGGGAAATGAATAGAAAGACCTTATTTTACCCAAAGATGATTTCTTTCTTCTTCTTAGGATCCATGTGTGCTTTGTCTTTGTTGGAACATCTTGTTCTTTAAAAAAAATACACTTTGGAACAATTTCTGAAAACCTTAGGATCCATAAACAAATTATTATACTTTGATAAGAAATATCAATGAAAATATAGTTAAAACCCTTAGATATTTTGTAGAAATAATTATAATAATTTATCATCTTATGAGTTTAAACAGTAACTTTGAGAAGGAGAAACTACGTGATTGCATTTTCACTTAAAAGCAAATTTACAGTAAACACATTTATCTCAAATATCTGTAACTGAAAAGGCAGAGTATCTGATAAATGTAAATATAAAACATAAATTATGGGTTTTCTGTTGAAGAAAAACAATTAGGCAAATATATATTAATTAATCAATTAGGCATGTGCTAATTAATTTATAGATTAACAAATATAGGTTATTTAAATATCTAAAAAATATATATTAAGAATAAGAACTTAACTTATAATTGTATTAACTTTATGTAACCACGTGGTCTTAAAATATTTGGATCCATGTTAATTTATTTTTAACTAGGAGTGCACTCTTCTATGTGACGTCACTTGATGTACTGAAATAAGATCCTTGAGTATACATTTTTATTTTTATAGTTAGCAATTAGAATAAGGATTTTTTGGTCATCACAGGAACCTTGCCGGCTTGTTCCTGTGGCAAGCAAATGCATCCTCATAACTTCCAAAATTAAAAGTAAAATATAAAGAAGCATATTTGATATCTCTCATCAATAGAACATTATTTAGTAACACAACTACAGAGAAAAGTCAGGTTATTTAACTTGGAACTAGCTTAAATTTAGGACTGTAACATAGAAAGCTGTGGAATTAAATTTTGTCTGAAAAAGATATCTTTTGTTAGCATTGATAGGCAGGCATGTTTCAAAAATATAGGCTCTGAGTAGCTCCGGTAGAAATCTGAAACACAGCAAAACAGGTCAGTGGCTGGAAGGCGGGACTAGAAGTCCTGTCTGAGTGACTGTGGAAGAACCAATCGGCAGCCCCCAAAAGTGTGGGAGGTGGGACCAGGAAGCCGCTCTTCTGGCTAGGCACCCCATGGTTACCATGGTGATGCAAGCAACATGGAGTCCGCTGCTCATTTTGGAGGCAAAAGTTCCCCAAGGTTTCCTAGCCGATTGCATTTTGTTTGATTTTGTCTGCATTTTTCCCCGCCTGGCCAAGATCTTACTGCGGTAGCAGCTTGTTCTGTCTCTGGACCGCCCCGTACACTCTGGCTTCCGGGGCCCGGGGTGGGCCCCTGTTCCCGTTTCCCGGCTGCAGTGGGCGTCCCTGAGCATCAAACTTGGAATTACGCTCGCTGCTGTAGCTATCTGAGCATAGACCCCAGGACCATAATTAATTTGCTGATTTATGATAGCATATTGTCCTGAGCCTGTTAAAATTTCAAGGTTACACTGTGGGAAGCCGGCGTCCTGATTGACTCAGGCTAGCTCACGACACCTCTCTTGATTTTCACTTGTCCACAACAACAACAACAACAACAACAAAAAAAATCCCTCCGGACAATACAGCCCTGCAAAGTTGTTGCCAGTCACTAGGTGTCAGCTGATTGGCAGAGAAAAACTCGAAGAGAGTCAATGTAAAGGGGGCGTGGGGTCTGTAATTAGTAATTGCCTCCTTTAGTTGTTTAATGTCCTTAAAGGCTAAAGAAACATACACTCTGGCCGGCTGTCCATCGGCATCCAGGTTTTCAATTACTGGAAAAGTTTGGGATATCTTAGGCTGCCACTGAACACCCCCCCTGCCTTCTGGGGTTGTCCTCGTTCCAATCGGGGTTATAAGGAGGGAGCGCAACAGGGATCGGGGCCGTAGATGCTTTAAATCTTGACTTCTTCATTCGACCCTCCAGTTCCTCTATCTCCCTTTCCAGTTCCTCCTCCTGCCAGCTGTTACCATGGAGCCCAGTTAGTAACTCCCTTATCTTAGAAATGTACTCAGCACTGTGAAGCCCAGCTCAAGGCCAGAGGCCTTGTTACATATTTGTGTGAAAAACTAGTAAGGGAGTGTCTAGCGCCTGGAGTGCTGATCTTTTCAGACAGTAGCCAAATAAAACAGGACACAGCAACAAAAGAAACACAGAAAACAAAAGTGAAAGTACACAGTGCAGCTGCAATAAAATATGAGGCTCTCTCTTTCTTAGTAGAGGAGCTGATTCCGCTTTGGTCGCGGGTCCCACTAACCGGGACTATCAGGTCCCGCCCACCGGGACTATCGGGTCCCACTCACCGGGACTGTGGGGTCCCACTTACCGGGACTGTTCAGTGCACCACCTCTGACGACTTGCAAGTTTTGATTTTCCCGGGTCTCGGCACCACTTGTCGCGACCCCCTTGCCCGCAAGGAAGACGCAACACCGGGAATCTTCTTACAGCTGTTTATTCAGGCTCTGCAGAGTTCTTCCTCCCCCGGAAGCCCCTCCCAGCCTTAATAAAGTATCCGAACACCCAATGTGAAGCTGCCACGTGGAGCTTTCTCATAGGGTGTCAAAGAACCAAGTGCCAACTCTCCCAAAGAAGGAGTTGTTTGTCACAGACCACAACGAGGCCGGCGCCATCTTGTAATGGCGACCGGTCTGAAGAAACGGCTCACCACAGTGTACCCCATTTCTGATGTCTTCTGTCATCTTGTGCCATAATTTCAGGGAGGACCACATATGTTGAAAGGAAGTGAATCAAGGATGATTTCATGCAATTTGATGCATTTCAGTTCAGTTTTATGACATAGGTAGGATTTCTGTAGAGAAAAAGATATTCAAGAAGGAGGCAATAATATGAGCAAAGGCAGAGTCTTCAGCAACTCTCATCTAATAGATCTAAGTAAGTGTACAGAAATCTATTGTTTTCATTAGTTCTATAACAAAATCTCAAGTATAAGACTCTACTCTCCAGCTTCATGTAGGCATGCTATAATATGCAAAACTATAGTTTTCGTCTGATGAAAGAAGAGTATGTGAAAGCGACTGGGGCAATTATACATTTTTTGAAAGATTCACAAAATAAAGGGATATAAATAGATAGCATTTAGTCCAAAGAGAATTCAAAGTGAAATGTGTGACACTAGAGTTTCAATCATTATTATTTAGAATATTCCAACTTTCTAACAAAGAATTGTTCTGTTAGTTTAATGCATACAGCATATTGCAAAAAGAAAGAAAGAAAACAAGAAAGAGAAAAGAAAAAAAATGTCTGCTCTTCAAGAGAAACTTACTTTATGAAGCATGGAAAAAATACTGGTATTTCTCAAAAGTGGTTGAATTAAAGAAATATTTGCTTTTCATTCTGGAAAGGCAGGGTCAGAAAGCACTTTCTCACGGTTTTAAATTCAATTGAGGTAGAAGCCCTTAGGAGGAATACAGAGCATATGAAAAACAGAAATAAAATTCACAGATCTACTCATTGTCCAGTTTTCAGAAAGAAGCAATGTAAAATGCATTCACTAGCAGAGAGACAACCTGGCCTTGGGCTTTGAAAAAGGACATCAAAGATGAAAGATGCTGCAGAACAGGAGTGGTATGAATTGATGTCAGGATGACTTATTATCTGCCCCCATTTCTGGTTCATTATAGAACTTCTGTATGAATTCCTGTATAAACCAAAGAGGGTAGAGTAAAACAAAATTTCTTACCTGGAAAAAAAAATCACAAAATTGTCTAGCCTTATTATTGCACAATCAACACATGTGTTCATCTACAAAGACAATTTGGACTTGGTTTCTATTTGTTTTTCACTTGTCAGCATATTTCTATGTAATTTTCTTTAAATTGTTCTTCTGAGACTGAATCTGCTTTTTCCAACTGGACTGCATACTCCTTAGGGCCAAAGGTGATGCCTGTGATTTCTTTGGAATCTAGCACAGCATGTTATGCACACACTGGGAGCTCAAGATGTGCTTAAGGACTGCCTCAATACAATAGAGAAAGGCAAATATAAACTTTTTGCATTTTGTGCAGCTGCCAAAATGTGGGGCCTAAGGCTAAATGGCATATTTTGTATTAATAAAGTTGCATACTTTCCAGAAAATACTTCAAATGAAAACTATCTTTCATCATAATAAGATTGTTACAAAGATTAATTTATTTTTTTCTGATTGGCTCCCGACAGTAACTTCAATAACGATATTTTTTGTGTCTACTAATGCTAATGAATTTATGGAGGTTTTTCAACTTACTACATAAGAAAAACCTTCATTTTGGGAAAATGCTTTTTTACACAAAATGATAGGAAATTATCTAGGAACTCTGATTGTTTTCTCACCCAAAATGTGACTCCATGTTTTCAGAGTTGAAGCAAACATATAGAACACCATGTAAGTCTTACATAAAAAACTCCGAAAATTACCTAGGTTCCAAAGAATTTCATCATTGGCTCTAATTGCATGTAATTATTATTATTATTCCATACAGCTTGTGAGATTAAAATGATAATAAAGCATGTTTTTACATAATAACTTTATTTAATTAATTATATATTTTTATGTGGTGCTAAGGATCAAACATAACCCAGCTCCAAAGAATATGAGTTTTTAAAAATTTTTTATTTTTAGATATTGATGGACCTTTATTTTATTCATTTATTTATATGAGGTGCTAAGAATAAAACCCAGTGCCTTACACGTGCTAGGCAAGCAGTTTACCACTGAGCCACAACCCCAGCCCAGCAAATACATTATTTTAATATGTTTATTTTATTTTTATGTGGTGCTGAGGATAGAACCCAGTGCCTCATGTGTGCCAGGCAAGCACTCTACCACTGAGCCACAGCCCAATCCCCCAACACATGTTTTCAAGACAAAAATAAACCCCACTTGAAAAAGAAAAAAATGACATGATAATACTGTTTAATAAAAGTTAATTGAAAGACTATTTGTAAAAAGATCACCAAAAATATTAGCACCTCAAATCATACATATAAATTCCTTCTGAATTTTATATTTTATATAAAAATCCCATGTATCTGCATTTTATAGTAAAATAAAAAGACTTTAAAAGTGTTAACTTGGGAGTGTACTGAATAGAAGTTGTTTGGAGAGAATTCAAATTCTGGAAACATTTCTCAACAATTGAAAAATTCAGTATTTCTTTTATGCAGAGAAAGCCTTCAAAGATCTTCCCATCAGTAGTATCTAGCTCTGAGTGTGTTAATCATATGTAGAAATGAGCTATCATCTAAAGAATTCACTCTTTTTTCTCTCAATGGAAAATGGAAAATCAGGGGGAGTATATCAAAGCATGTCTCTGTAACTTTGACCTTTTTTAATATTTATTTTTTAGTACCTTTATTTTATTTATTTATTACGTGGTGCTGAGGATCGAACCCAGGGCCTCACATGTGCTAGGCGAATGCTCTACAACTGAGCCTCGACCCCAGCCCTAACTTTGACATCTTAAATACAGCATCATTGTTATTTCTAGGACAAAGTAAATTGCAAATGTGTGAAAAATCTTTTTGCCTACTGAACCCTATTTTATCCTGAGCCTGAAGGTAGACACAAAGGGGTTGACATTATAGTCTAAAACAAGCCTCTTTGTCATGGATTTTTCAGTATTTGTTTTCTTCATAAGTACAATCAAAATAGGCCATGGGTAAAGTTATACAGTCACTGTATCTATGTTGTAAATGTCCTATATTTCTTATGTGAAAATCATTCACTAAATATGACAATAAAAATAACAATAAACACACAACAGCAGAAGCAACATGGCACAACAATAACAACTAATGTTTGCTAAGTACTTACGGTGTAGGAGGATGCTATTCCAGGAAAATTGTACATATTAATTTCATAATTCTATGTAATACATTTAAATTTCTTTTGTCTTATATAATTATAATACCTAAAAAGCCTCATGGTGTATTTCTATTATTATCCTATTATACAAATAAGAAATCCCCAGGCCTGGGACATTCACTATCTAATGACACAGCCAAAATATAAAATGGAAGGAATTTGAAAAGGCTTTGCCTCAATGGTACAAAAAGTACCATAATTTTTTTTCTTTTTATTGGATTAAAGTGCCTTTGGTAACTCCACTACAGTGATATGGTATCCTGAGTATTATCCCAACTACCTTTATGGTGATTGTCCCTTACAAGTTATGGATTTATAGATTGGTATGTTATACCTAAGGTATATTCAAATCTCTATAGCATATTTACTATTATAATATCATTTTCCTTTATGTAATTGAATTTCACAAACTGTTCATATGTTTCCTTCATTCAAAGAATTTGAGGAAGTAAGCAGTCAAGAACAAAGCTCTGCTAATTAGCTCTGAGCCTATCTGTCCAGTGGGGGTCATCAGCAAGGAAAAAGAGAAACTATCATTGATGGGACTTATGTCTGAAAATCACACAGAAAAGAGCTGGGGAGATATGAACAAATTCAACCTAACAGCCAAAATTCAAAAACTTCTATGTATTTCAAGGAAATTTGGATCAAAATATCATACAAACTATGACTATATGAAGGACCACTTACTAAAACATTTTTTAGTATCTATAATATTTAAATCAATCTCATTTGACACAGGAAAAGTGATAATTTGTAAGACATAACTGACAAAAAGCCAACAATATTTGAACACAAAGTCCTCTTTATCAGAATTCAGTTAGAAAGGAACAAGATAAAAAACTATTTGCATCATGGTAGGTCACAGAACATCAAGCAAACATGCACATATTTTTAGTGAAGATAAATTAATATTAATAACCTTATATTTACAATTTACATTAAAATTTAATGTGTGTAAAATATGCTCAAGAAAATTATAGATCAATCCCATATATGTATACATGAAAACAAACTCCACAGTTTCAAAATAAACAAAAAATAAGATCTAAAAGACTTTAAAAAATTAAAACAAGATAATGGGGGGAAAACAGCAAAAACAAGTGAATAAATTATGTAAGAGAAAAAGCAGAATTAATATTTTGGTCTTGTTAAATTGAATATATGTGAGATTAATGTTTTAGTTAATAAACACATGCACTATAATACTGTAAATAATCCATTTTATTCTGTGAATTAAAAATAAATTGATTGTAAAAATTAGGTTTAACCAATATAACCAAGAAAGGTTTTTGTCTACTCTGAAGAAGATTGTGTACAATGAAATTAAGTTCATGAATGTCTCCTTCCTCCACTCTACTTTTATTTTCTCTCTCTCTCTCTCTCTCTCTCTCTCTCTCTCTCTCTCTATATATATATATATATATATATATATATATATATATATATATATATAAAACGAAAATAAAAGTAGATTGAACCCAGTGCCTCATGCATGCTAGGCAAGCACTCTACCACTGAGCCACAACCCTGGCCCCTCTCTACTTCTATTTTCATTGGGACATTCCCTTTTTACCACTTATTGTGCTCAGAACATTGTACTTTGATTTAAGTAGGTAATAATGGCTAAGTTTGTGAAGAATTACAAGGTCTTCAATATGGAAATAAAACAAATAGGGCATGGTTTAGTTTCCTTATCCTTCATTCATATTGTCACAATTATTTCTATTTTTTATCCAATTAAAAAATTACACATTTCACTTTATAAATCTCCACTTGACACTTTTCCATTTTTGTTCAAGCAAAGAAAATTTCCAACTCAAAATAGTGAGCCTTAAAATTCTCTAGAGATATCAGGCTTCAGGCATGATTTGAGGAGAGCTCTAAATAGCTGTTTCTTTTCTCCATCTTTTTCTATGCATTAACTATATCAACTCACTTCTTCCATGACCTCTAAATGTGATAAGCAGTTCTATTCCTCAAATCCATACAACATGCCACCCAATAATATAGTTCTTTTTTTAATTGGTGAACATTATCTTAATTGTTGAACAACAGACCTGGGATTTGATGTGTTGCTCTCAGACATTCCAGAGGGAAGCTATTTTTAAAGTTTTATATTTGGAAAAATTTGGTAATTGACCATATCTAAACTAATCATGGCACCAAGCAGAATAAAAATTCTAGCTGGACAGCCAGGAGTGGACTTGGGTCCTCAATGCTATTATACATGTGCTGAGTCTGGGACAGGACTAGAATACCCACTATAACTTCTTATTTTTCATAATGATGCTACAAGCCATGTGCCGTCCTAGATGCTTAATGATGAAGAGTTTTACTGAATGGGAATTATGTAAGTACTAATGCCTAGTGCTCTCTATTTGTTCTTTCATTTCCTAAGATCATTCATGAGATGCCACAGATGATTTACTTGATTTTACATCACAGGTTTTGCATTATAATTTTGTATCGTAGAGTTCCAATTACCTGTCTGTTATGTGTGTGCTTGTGTGTGTGTGTGTGTGTGTGTGTAAGTGAAAGAGATGTTATTGCCCTTTAAAACACAGTGATTGCCATTTTATGATGATTTTACTTATTTTTCTCATATTTAACTTATTCAACAAATAATTTGTTATCAAAATTCATGTGGAAAATACAGCACTAGTTATGGAATATAAGCTATTGTTTAGATCTTAAATGTTCCTGAATGGCCATGTGTTCAAGGTTTGATCTCCAGCTCATGATGTTATTTGGAGGTGATGAAATCTTTAGTAGGTGGGGATTGCTAGATTTAGGTCACTGGGGACTAGCTGTGAAAGGGGACCCTAGCCCCTTCTTTTATTTTTATATTTTCTTCCTGGACACCATAAAGTGGGCAGATGTAATCCACCATTCATCGGGGCCCCAATTCTCTGCGTCACCATTGGTTCAAACACAATGAAGTCAACCAACCATGCACTGAAACCTTTGAATCATTGAGCTAAAATAAAACATTCATCATGTTAAGTTGTTTACCTCAGGTAAAAATTCAGTTGAGAAGAGACAGCGAGGGACCCCTGCTTGCAGAGGGGGAAGTAGGAATTTTTTCACATTGCCCAGCAATCAGGACACTCAGTGGCTACTGCAGGATTAGTTCTAGGAGGCTTGGCTACTGCTTAAGGTGTTGGCAGACCTTGACATAAAGAATATGGTGCTGGTTCTGCAGGAATGCAGGATGTTGGAGTTAGGGGGTCATGATGGCTTGCATCAAGATTTCAAAGAAAGGCCTGAGATACCAGGCAAAGTGTAGGATGATTAAAACCCTTGAAGACTTCCTCTTAGATGTTGATGTGTGAAGATGTGAGAATGAACCTGAAGTTGCAGCAGAGACCTTCAAGATTAAGAGATACAAGTAACATGGGATGTCTGCTCCCCAAAATGCTGCAGGATTTAAACTACACAACCAACTGAACATCACAAAACCATGTCCTTCAGATACAGTTACAGGACTTGGTTTCCCATCTAGATTTTGGTCTTGTTGGGTCTCATCCCTTCTTCTTATGTCTCTGTTTCTCCCTTTTCGAATAAAAACGTTTACTTTATGCCATTATATATTGGATACATGTAACTTGTTTTTAATCTTTAGGGGTGAAAGTGCTGAGATTTTTGCCTTAAATCTCAGGGGAGACTCAAAGGACTAGTGGAATAACTGATCCAGGAATATTTTAAAATAAATACTGGTGTTTAAATGCTTGCATACATAAAAGTGGCAAGATTTTGGATTCCTGAAAGGCTGAGAACTCAAACGGTGTTCTCTTCAAAATAGTAGGAGGCAAATTTCACTAAAATAGGCATTTAAAATATCTCTGTCTACTGTCCTAGGGACTAAATAAAAAAGATGACCATTTTTCACAGTGTTGTCAAAATTACCTACAACAATTTCAGAAGCCAGATACAGTGTCACATGCAGAAATATGTTCAATTAATAGTATAAAAAGATAATTAAAATTGAAAATCAGGAATTTAATATTAAAGTAAATTTAGAAATATTGAGATCCACAGAGCTTCAACAGAAGCAAATATTAAAATACTTGAAGGAAATCTGCATAATCTAAGGTAAAGAGAAATCCTGTAAAAATTTGTAACATCTGAAGATAAGGTTACAGTTAAAATTGTATACCACACAATCTAAAAACAGTAAAAGAGAAACAGAGCATGTAAACTTTTGTGAGTAATATAATAAAACAAACGAAATTAAGAGGCTTTAAAGAAATATAATTAAAATAATGAAGAGCAAAAGGAAGCATAGATAACAGGCAAGATGAGTACAACATATAAAGGTTGAAAAATTATCAAATACAAATTCTTGATATTGAGATACAGGCATTTGAATAAAGAGTTTGAGGGAAAGGAAAAACAAACTGAACATAGTTGAAGATTTAGTGAAATAGACTATAGATCTGAGAAAATCAGCCAAAAGTGAAAACATAAAATACTTAAAAGAGAAATACAAATTATATGGAGAACATGACAGGGGAAGATGCAATTAAGTAATATCTAATAAGAATTTCAGGACAGAATTAATAGAAAAATGGCAATTTTCTAAAAATAATTAAGAGAATTTTCTGGATTTGAGAAAACACAAAAATTCTCAGTATTAAATTATTGAAAAGATACCCAAATAATCAAAATTACATCTATACCCATCAATTTATTAAATCATAAATTAAAAAACAGAGAAGAGATTAATTATCTACATAGAAACTTTAATCAAACTTACATAAGGTTTCTCATCAAAAACAAATGTCAGAAATAAATGGAATAATTTCTTCAAAGTGCTAAAAGAATAGAGCTTATAGTTTAAGATTATAAACTCATTTTAAAGTTCCATTTAACATTGATACTGAAATGTTTATACCTACAAAATTACAGAATTTCCTACTATAAAGAGTTCTTCAGTGTCAAAGAAATGAAAGTTGGAAGGCAAGAGTGACGTTGAAAAAAGAAAATTGGAAAAAAATATGTAAGTAAATTTTAACAAGTAATAGATAATTTTATATAGAATGCATCAATTAATAATAATAATTGTTATTGCAGGATATAATAATAATATTTACTTAATATTTTAGACAACAAAATTATGAAATATGGGAAGAGATATATTTTAATTGAATTATTCCAAGATCTTTGTCATTAGAGGGAAAGGATATGAGCATTGATTAATAATTTCAAGATAAATTAATGTTTTATTTCTCCTTTAAAATATCATAAGAAAATAAAGGAAATAAAGATGATATTATGTGTATTACTATTTATTCAGTATTTAGTCTTGTGCAGGCACTTTTCTAAACATTTTAGATATATTTAGTCGTTACAATTTCATAGCAGTTCTAAGCTATTGATTTTTTAATTCTGTGTTTTATTATACCTGGGTATTTTTAATATTATAATCTATCCTCTTAATGTGTTTTATATATTTAATAATGATAACAATAGTAAAATAAAATATTCTAAGAATTAGGTTACTCATCATTTTTTGATTTTTAAAAAAAGTGAAGTAAAAAATGTTGGAAAATAACAACAGTAGTTTTTACTCACTTAAGTTTTATAGGATCTTTTTTCTCATAAAAATTTCAGTATAAATTTCAAGTAAAGAGCACATTTTACGCATAGATTTTTTTTTGTTTTTGTTTCCATGTGACACTCAGTAATGGACTCTAAATCAAAGTGGTCTCAATAGATGTTGATTATATAAAAATAGAGGCAGATTATATATTTTAAGCTCTATGCAAGCAAATTAGTAACTTTTTATAGACACTTGCTACTTTAAAAGTCAATTTTTTTCCAAAAATGATATAACAGGATAGTGTGTGTCCTCTTTCATTCATGAAGGAAATTCTGTCCATCTACTTGAGGTGAAAATATTAATATCAAGGCATTTCTCAAAGACCATTATGATATTATTTTTATAATATACCTATATGGCTTGAGATCTAACCTTTGCCAAGATATTAAGCTATTTCAACTACACCATAAGAAGCTAAATTCGCTGTCAACACATTTTTGTAAAATATTAACATTAGGTACCTTACATTAGTACCTTACTCTGTACTTATTAATATGCACTTTACCAAGTTGAGCTCATCAGTTAGAATTTGGCTTGATGGAATTTGAAATACTTTGCTTTGGCAAGATCAGCATATTGGTATTCCTGGTAAATCTACATCACAAATATAATTTTATAAGTCTCAGTCAATAATCCTTATCATATTAGGAAGCAATGGGACACACAGGCATCCTCATACCACAAAGTTCTGCATACTGTAAACTCAAGCAAGTTACTTCTATTCAGTATTCCAATTTCTTGCTTGGAAACTGAGGAAATAAAATTATATAATCCTGAAGTTTTTGTGATTGATAAATTACCAAATAATATTTTTAAAATGTTCATTCTTCATATTAAATTTTATTTCACTGTTTAAAACTAAATGAAATTTTATTTTAAAAGTGTTGTGGGTTACATAAAAATAGGAGAGCAGAACCAGAATTTTTAAAAGATGTAACAGTAAAGGAGATTTGAGAAGTTGGCAGAAGTTAGCTGGGCAGTGAGTCCTGATCTCCTCACAACATATAAATGAGGCACTTAAGGAAAAGCAGAATTGAGAGGTGGTGACAAAATAAATACTATAAGACTCAATATTACAAAATTTGAGACTTGGAGAGACTTGAAAATTGGTTAGCAGTGTAGAAAATAAGCACAGAGATCTCTAACCCTGAAATCAAACCAGGTGAAGGAACACGGGAGAGGCAACAGAGAAAGAAGGAGAAGAAAAACTCTAAAACTTACCCACTTAAAAAAAACATTTGGAAAAGCAGAAAAAAAATTAAAATGTGACACAAACAGAAATGTGTTTGAAGCAGAATCAAAAAGCCTGACACCAAATCTTGAATAAAAGCTGTGCCATGTTCTACAGCCATTTTATGGAGCCCTTAGCCAACTAGTTTCTTCCTTAAATCAACACAGTATCTTCTCATGTTCAGACTGCAAATTAAACCAGAAGAAAGTTTCCTCCAGTGGGATCTCTTAAGAATCCTGCAAGAAAGAAATTCTAGAGGACATTATTAGCTGAAAGTCATTTAACCTTTCTGATGTTGAACAAGGGGAGTGGGGTGAAGCAGACCTGTGGGGAGAATAGCAACTAACCCAGCGCTACACTCATCCTCAGAAAGACAGAGCAGCAAAGCACTTTGGGCCCTGAATAAAGAAAAAGGAATCCATCAGGACCACACCAACCCCGAACAATGACATTGGGTGGGTGCACCATGGGAAACTGTCTGAGTCCTAAGAAACCTAGAAGGACTGTTGCATTTCACCACACCCACAGTCTGAGCAAGGCCATATCAAAGGGAATGTGCCTGAATTATCTAATGACATAGAGGTCTGCTTCTTGGATAATGGCAGCAGCCCACAGAAGCCACTGGAACAAGGTGCCTGAGTACCCCAGGTAGCTTAAGGCAAGGCATCCAAATCATTGCCATTGCTAGAGGGTAGACAATCAAGATGGAAAGTTGCCTGGTACAAGGCAGCAGAGAGCAACAGCTCCCAGCCTGATTTACCTCCAAGAATTACACATGGTCTCAACTGGTGAGTTATAGGGCATTGTCTACAAGAGACCCACCTCCCAAGCAAAGACATCCAGAGACTGTAAGTGAAAGTTTGGGAAAAGACACACCATTCAAATGGTAGTCATGAACAACCAACAGTACCTATTCTCATATCAGACATAATAAAAGATTCTACACAGCTAAAAAACACAATTAATAATATGGACCTAGCACACATCTAAAAAATCTATCAAATGACAAAGAAGATCATTTTATACTGCTTAATGGAATGAAACAACAACAACAACAACAACAACAACAACAAAATATTGTAAATATTTATGCCCCAAGAAATGGTGTATCTATGAACATAAAACAACTTTATGATATTTGCCAATAAATGGATGAATCTGAAGGCTATCATGCTAAGTGAAATAAGCTAGTCCCAAAAACCCAAAAGTTGAATGTTTTCCTGATATGTGGAAACTAACTCACATGGGACATGAGGGGAAGAAAAGAAATTCAGAAGATTAGACAAAGGAGAGTGAAGGGAATGGATGGGGGAATAGATAGGAAAAGAAAAGACAAGGGAATGAATCTAAAATAATTTTCCTCTGTACATATATGATTATACCACAGTGAATCTCACCACTGTGTGCATACACGAGAATGGAATCCTAATTAGAATAAGATATATTTCATGCTTGTATAATTATATCAAAATAAATTTTACTGTCATGTATAAATAAAAAGAACCAATAAAACCCTTCTTAATATTAAGAATTATTTATTATCTGATACAATAATACTGGGTGACTATAACATACCTCTCAAATCCCTAGAGAGATCATCCAGACATAATCAAAGATTCTACACAGCTTAAGAAAACACAATTAATTATATGGACTTAGCAGACATCTATAAAATACTTCATCCATCAATGATTGAATTTACTTTTTCTCAGCAGAACATGAAACATATTTAAAAATAGACCATATTTTAGGTCACAAATTAAATTTTAGCAATTACAAAAAAGGGATAATGATGTGTATTTTACAAGATCATAATTAAGTAAAATAAGAAATGCATGATAAGTTATAAAATATAAATCACTGTAATATATGGAGATTAAATAATACACTTTTGAATGATGGATAGGTAGCAGAAGAAATCAGGGGAGAAATTTTAAAATCCACAATGGTAAATGATAACAATGATACAGCATATCAAAATCTCTGGGACAATATGAAGGCAGTTCTAAGAAGAAAGTTCGTAGCATTGATCTCATATATTAAACTAATACAAATATATCCACTAAATAATCTAAATTATACCTCAAGTTCTTAGAAAAATAACAAACTAACACTAAAATAATTACAAGACAAATAATTAAAAACAGAGCCAAAAATCAATGAAATTGAGAAAAAAGTTCAGCAAAACAGAGTTGGTTTTTGGAAAGGATAAAAAAAGATTGATAAAGTCATAACCAAACTAAACAAGAGGAAGAAAGAGAAAATTAAATTAACAAAATTAGAGAAGAAAAAAGAAATGTTAATATAGATGCTACTGAAATCCAAAGGATCACCAGAAACTATTATGATAATTTATACTCAATAAACTAGAAAATCTTGAAGACATGGACAAATTCCTAGATATATATGACCTACCAAAATTGAACCATAAGGATGTAGAGAACATAAAGAAATGAATATCAAGCCATGAAATTGAAGCAGCTGTCAGAAACATTCCAAAAAAGAAGAAAAGTTCAGGATGGAATGGATTCCCAGATTTATAAATCAGAAAAAGGAAAAAACTGCCAAATTCTTTTCATGAAACCAGTATAACCCTGATACCAAATCCAGACAAAAATATATCAAGGAAAGAGAACTTCAGGCCAATATCCATGATGAACACAGATGCAAAAAGTCTTAATAGTGGCAAACCACACACACACACACACACACACACACACACACACATACGCACACAATACATTAAAAAGATAATGCACAATAGTCAAGTGGAATTCTTCTTAGGGATGCAAGTTTACTTCAACATATGCAAATAAATAAATGTAATTCATCACATAAATAGTTATGAGCAAGAATCACATGATTATCTAAATAAACACAGAAACAGCATTTGACAAATTATAGCACTAAGTCATATTTGAAACACTAGAAAAACTAGGGACAGAAGAAACTTATCTTAACTTTGTAAAAGCTGTACATGATAAACCAAGGCTAATATTAAACTGAATGGAAAAAAAATTGAAAGCATTTCCTCTAAAAACAGGAACAAGGTAAGGATGCCCACTTTTACCACTCCTATTCAGCATGTTCCTTGAAACTTTAGAGCAATCACATAAGAGAAGGAAATTAAAGCAATTCAAAAGGAAAAGAAGAGCTTAAATTATGTTTGCTGATGACATGATCTTAGATTTAGAAGACTGAAATAACTCCATTGAAAGACTTCTAGAGCTGATAAATGAATTTAGCAAAGTAGCAGGATATATATTACAATAATGAATCTGATAAAAAAGAAAATAGAAAAATTATTCTGTTCATAATAACCTCAAAATATGAAATAATTAAGAATCATTTAAACAAAAGAAATGAAGGAAATTTGTAATGAAAACTATAGAACACTAAAGAAACAAATTTAAAAAGAGCTTAGAAAGACCTCTGCTGTTCTTGGATAGTCATAATTGATATTGTCAAATGGCCATATTATCAAGAGTGATATACAGATTCATGCACTTGCCATCAATATACCAATGACATTCTTCACATAACTTGAAAAAAAAAAGTTCTGAAATTCATTCGGAAAAGTAAGAGATCCAGTATAAACAAAGCAATCCTTAACAAAAATAGTGATTGATGATAAAGGAGTCACAATACCTGATCTCAAATTATTCTACAGAGCTAGAGTACTAAAAATAGCATGATACTAGCACCAAAACAGGTACAAAGACTGATGTAATAGAATAAAATAAAATAAATCAATAAGTGGAATGACATCATACCAGAAAGCTTCTGCATAGCAAATGAAACAAGAGCATAAAGAGAGAGCCTGCAGAATGGGAGAAAAATTTTGCCACCTTCTCCTGAAGTCAATAATACCAGAAAATTCAAAGATTTAAAAAAATCACAAAAAATCAAACAACCCAATCAAAAAGTGGGCAAAATAACTAAACAGACACTTCTCAAAAGAAGGAGTACAAATGGACAGTAAATATAGTTTAAAAAACTTTCAACATCTCTAGCAATTTTAGAAATCAAATAAAAACTAAATTGAGATTTCATCTCATTCCAGTCATAATGGCAATTATCAAGAACACAAATAACAATACACGTTGATCAAGAAGTGGGAGAAATGGACACTCACATATTGATGGTGGGGCTGCAAATTAGTGTAACTCCTTTGGAAAGCATTATGGAGATTCTTCAGAAAACTAGGAATGAAACCACTGTTATGACCCAGATATCCCATTCCTCAGTATATATCCAAAAGTCTTTAATCGGCATAATATAGGGGGGCAGGTAATCAATATTTATAGCTGCACAATTCACAATAGCTATATG
Organism: Spermophilus citellus; assembly: GCF_964194105.1. NCBI lineage: Eukaryota > Metazoa > Chordata > Mammalia > Rodentia > Sciuridae > Spermophilus > Spermophilus citellus. The sequence goes on along the minus strand of NC_138190.1, from coordinate 123,861,443 downwards.
GAATGAAATTTGCTTCCCTTCAATGAATGAATGGATAAAGAAAATGAGGTATATACATACATAATGGAATATTATTCAGCCATAAAGAAAAATGAAATTATGGCATTTGCTGGTAAATGGATGGTCCTGGAGACTATCATGAAATAAGCTAGTCCCTAAAAAGTCAAAGGTCAAATTTTTATTCTGATATGCATAAACTCACCCAAAATAAGCTAGATAGGGGAAAGAACAAGGAAAAAAGGAAGTGTATTTAATCAAAATAGAAGATCAGTAGAAGAAGGGGGCTAGGAGGCAGGAAGGATGGATGTGATAAGGGAAGAACAGTGCTATGAACCTGACTGAATTTCATATGTACACACATGAATATACCACAGGGTATCACAACATTAATGGGAGAATGGGAGAAAAATTTTGCCACCTGCTCCTGAGGTATATCCATCCATGTTGTCGAGGAGGGGTGAGGGGTGAAGGTGAAGTGCTAGGAATTGGATTAAAGCAAATTATATTCCATGCTTTCATAATTATTAAAAAATATGCCCTAATGTTATGTATAATTAAATAGAATCAAGTGTAAATGTTCTTTAAGAAATAGTGACTTAAAAGGCAATCTAGCCTACTTTATCCAGAAGAAGATTATTTCTTATGAAAGACACATTCATACACAGTATGAAAGATAAATAGTGGAGGTATGGGAAGGTAATATGGAGCATAAGCAATGGCATATACAAAAGGCAATACTAAAGGGTAGGTAAATGACATGATTAGGGAACATCAATCATTTATAGATAAACTTACAAATACAGGTCTTTTCCCTGTATTAATGTTCCCACTTATTTATTTTTGGAAAAGGTTCTCATATATTCTTGCTTTTTATTCTTATGAGAAAAATTATAGTCTTTTATTTGTATCCTAAAAATAAATCCAGTACAATTACTGAGCAAGATAACATTTTTTATAAATGCACAAAGAGTCACATATAGAAAGTGAAGCAATAAAAGCCATTGATATGTACAGAATATTATACACAATTTGAATACTTTCACATATTTTATTTTGGCTTTATAACCACTGTGGGGAGTTAAATAAAACAAATTTTCTTCTTTTTCTGAATTCAATCTTTTTTTAAAAATTTTTATTGTTGGTTGTTCAAAACATTACATAGTTCTTGATATATCATATTTCACATTTTGATTCAAGTGGGTTATGAACTCCCATTTTTACCCCATATACAGATTGCAGAATCACATCGGTTACACATCCACTGATTTACATATTGCCATACTAGAGTCTGTTGTATTCTGCTGCCTTTCCTATCCTCTACTATCCCCTCTCCCCTCCCCTCCCCTCCCATCTTCTCTCTCTACCCCATCTACTATAATTCAGTTCTCCCTCTTTTTTTCCCTTTCCCCTCACTTCCTCTTGTATGTAATTCTGTATAACCATGAGGGGCTCCTTCCATTTCCATGCAATTTCCCTTCTCTGTCCCTCTCCCTCCCACCTCTCATCCCTGTTTAATGTTAATCTTCTTCTCATGCTCTTCCTCCCTACTCTGTTCTTAGTTACTCTCCTTATATCAAAGAAGACATTTGGCAATTGGTTTTTAGGGATTGGCTAGCTTCACTTAGCATAATCTACTCTAATGCTATCCATTTCCCTGCAAAGTCTATGATTTTGTCATTTTTTAATGCAGAGTAATATGCCATTGTGTATAAATGCCACATTTTTTAACCCATTCGTCTATTGAAGGGCATCTAGGTTGGTCCCACAGAATTGCTATTGTGAATTGTGCTGCTATGAACATCGATGTAGCAGTGTCACTGTAGTATGCTCTTTTTAGGTCTTTAGGGAATAGACCGAGAAGGGGAATAGCTGGGTCAAATGGTGGTTCCATTCCCAGCTTTCCAAGAAATCTCAATACTGCTTTCCAAATTCGCAGCACCAATTTGCAGTCCCACCAGCAATGTATAAGTGTACCCTTTTCCCCACATCCTCACCAGCACTTGTTGTTGTTTGACTTCATAATGGCTGCCAATCTTACTGGAGTGAGATGGTATCTTAGGGTGGTTTTGATTTGCATTTCTCTGACTGCTAGAGATGGTGAGCATTTTTTCATGTACTTGTTGATTGATTGTATGTCCTCCTCTGAGAAGTGTCTGTTCAGGTCCTTGGCCCATTTGTTGATTGGGTTATTTGTTGTCTTATTGTTTAATTTTTTGAGTTCTTTGTATACTCTGGATATGAGGGGTCTATCTGAAGTGTGAGGATTAAAGAATTTTCCCAGGATGTAGGCTCCCTATTTACCTCTCTTATTGTTTCTTTTGCTGAGAAAAACTTTTTAGTTTGAGTAAGTCCCATTTGTTGATTCTAGTTATTAACTCTTGTGCAATGGGTGTCCTATTGAGGAATTTGGAGCCCGTCCCACAGCATGTAGATCGTAGCTAACTTTTTCTTCTATCAGAAGCCATGTCTCTGATTTGATATCAAGCTCCTTGATCCATTTTGAGTTAACTTTTGTGCATGGCAAGAGAAAGGGATTCAGTTTCATTTTGTTGCATATGGATTTCCAGTTTTCCCAGCACCATTTGTTGAAGATGCTATCCTTCCTCCATTGTATGCTTTTAGCCACTTTATCAAATATAAGATAGTTGTAATATTGTGGATTGGTTTCTGTGTCCTCTATTCTGTACCATTGGTCCACCCCCGTGTTTTGGTACCAGTACCATGCTGTTTTTGTTACTATTGCTCTGTAGTACAGTTTGAAATCTGGTATCACTATACTGCCTGATTCACACTTCCTACTTACAGTTGTTTTTGCTATTCTGGGTCTTTTATTTTTCCATATGAATTTCATGATTGCTTTCTCTATTTCTACAAGAAATGCCATTGGGATTTTGATTGGCATTGCATTAAACCTATAGAGAACTTTTGGTAATATCGCCATTTTGATGATGTTAGTTCTGCCTATCCATGAACAGGGTATATTTTTCCAAATTCTAAGATCTTCTTCTATTTCTCTCTTTAGGGTTCTGTAGTTTTCATTGTATAAGTCTTTCACCACTTTTGTTAGGTTGATTCCCAAGTATTTTATTTTATTTTTTGAGGATATTGTGAATGGAGTGGTTGTCCTCATTTCCATTTCAGAGGATTTGTCGCTGATATACAGGAATGCTTTTGATTTATGCATGTTGATTTTATATCCTGCCACTTTGCTGAATTCATTTATTAGCTCTAATAGTTTCTTTGTAGACCCTTTTGGGTCTTCTAGGTATAGAATCATGTCATCTGCAAATAGTGATAATTTAAGTTCTTCTTTTCCTATTTTTATGCCTTTAATTTCTTTCATCTGTCTAATTGCTCTGGCCAGTGTTTCGAGAACTATGTTGAACAGAAGTGGTGAGAGAGGGCATCCCTGTCTTGTTCCAGATTTTAGAGGGAATGCCTTCAATTTTTCTCCATTCAGAATGATGCTAGCCTGAGGCTTAGCATAGATAGCTTTTACAATGTTGAGGTATGTTCCTCTTATCCCTAGTTTTTCTAGGGTTTTGAACATAAAGGGACACTGTACTTTGTCAAATGCTTTTTCTGCATCTATCGAGATGATCATATGGTTCTTATCTTTAAGTCTATTGATGTGGTGAATAACATTTATTGATTTCCATATATTGAACCAGCCTTGCATCCCAGGAATGAATCCTACTTGATCCTGGTGCACAATTTTTTTGATATGTTTTTGTATCCAATTCGCCAGAATTTTAATGAGGATTTTTGCATCTAGGTTCATTAGAGATATTGGTCTGTAGTTTTCTTTCTTTGAGGTGTCTTTGTCTGGTTTAGGAATCAGGGTGATGTTGGCCTCGTAGAATGAATTTGGAAGTTCTCCCTCTATTTCTATTTCCTGGAATAGCTTGAAAAGTATTGGTATTAGTTCTTCTTTAAAGGTTTTGTAAAACTCTGCTGTATACCCATCCAGTCCTGGGCTTCTTCTATTTCCTCAATTGATATTGGTCTGTTTAGGTTGTCTATATCCTCCTGACTCAATCTGGGTAGATCATATGACTTAAGAAATTTATAGATGCCTTCACTATCTTCTATTTTATTGGAGTATAAGGATTCAAAATAATTTCTAATTATCTTCTGTATTTCTGAAGTGTCTGTTGTGATGTTGCCTTTTTCATCCCTTATGCTAGTAGTTTGAGTTCCCTCTCTTCTTCACTTCGTTAGCATGGCTGATTTCATTAATTTCAGCTCTGATTTTAATTATTTCTTTCCTTCTACTTCTTTTTCTGTTGTTTTGCTCTTCTTTTTCTAGGATTTTGAGATGAAGTGTGAGATCATTTATTTGTTGGTTTTTCCTTTTTTTAAGGAATGAACTCCAGACAATGAATTTTCCTCTTAGAACTGCTTTCACTGTGTCCCTTAGATTCTGATATGTTGTGTCTATGTTTTCATTTATCTCTAAGAAGTTTTTAATTTCCTCCTTGATGTCTTCTATAACCCATTGATCATTCAGTAACCTATGTCTAAGGTGCTTTCTCAACATTATACATAAGGTCTTAAACCAGTTCTTTTCATAAGCATGCTTTCAGCAAAAAACTTTGTTGTTCCATATTTCCTTTAATAGATGAATACATAACCATAATGCTTGATCACTGGCCCTTTTCTGCTACATGTTCTTTACTGGGAAAGAAAATCACACTTTATCATACACCCTTATAGTTAAATGAGTATGTGTGGAATGGAAGCTGACTATTTTAAAATAAAATTGTGTAAGGTTCTTAGAAAGTTACATGTAAGACATTCCACTATTGTCATGTATGCAATAAATAAATTAAAAAAGAAAGTTAAATGTAAAGAAGGTAAACAGGAATTATAAGATATACATACATGAAACTAGAGAATAATCTTGTGTTAGCAAATTAAAATACAGTACAAGTTAAATTCCATACTGAAACATTTGGGCTGTGAAAAGTGAGTCACATTAGTTTGTATATACATTAACAGTTTTGGAGGAAGCACAATTGATATGTTGTCCATAGGAACTGAAAGTCATGTTGACTTGTAAAGCTACAAGAAATTGTCAAGTGTTATTAACAGTAAGTCATGGTTATAAAAGACCTGTAGTTAAAGGAAGACCACCTCAGCTAGTTTATTTAGAAAAATGGGATCATATTAGACTGTTCAAAGTGATACATGTTGTCTCATGGAATTTCTCTGACCTATTAGAAGAAAGCACCATTTATTCCATTTATATTACTGCCTTAAAAATCTATTAGAAATTTTTCTTCTATCAGAAATAGAAAATAGCTTTATCTATTCAAAAAAAATGAAATAGCTCACAGAAGAATCAGTTGGGGATTTTTTCATTTCTGTTTTAAAATGGGTAATAGGATGAATTATTTTGAATTATCAACTAAAGACAATAAATAGTATACAATTTTGAGATACACACAGGGAAAATAATGATGGAAACTCTTTCCTCACAGTAACAGTATTACTAATTGGTTCCATCTACAGGAAGCAGTGAGTCCAAAATATGCTATCTTTTTTTTTCAATAACATAGGCTTTTAAAATTAGCAATGATATAAGTTGAGTTGACTCAGGGCACCTTCTTAGTATCAAGGGATCTTACTGCATTCTTGTTGTAAATGGCAGAGTTGCTGCCACTGCCACCCAGCTGTCCCCACAGGAGTGAGTGGTTTCAGTGAGTGAAGGTAGTTCTGAAAGAGCATGCATGACTTGACATTTATCTCTTGACTGTTTAGAAATGATTTGACACCAGTGGGACACATCCACCTCAGGTTCACTCTCATTGTTCAATCCTGTTCTCAAAATGGACAGGTGCAAGCATGAAAGGTCTTTATAAAAACCACCTTTGTCTCACGCTGAGGTCACATTTGCCTGGCCATGAGTCTATGGATAACAGAAACTATTTTTCATCGACTAGGACAATGGTTTTGAAAATTGTTTTCCCTTGGCCCATGAAAAGAATTTCACATAGAGAATCTATAAACACACTCAGAACCAAAAGTTATATTTAATTAAAACACTCTGCATTGGTCTCTGATATTTTGCATTTGATTATATTTTTTAAAATATAGCTGGTTGCAATTCCCCTATATTATTGCGGTTCCCCCTAATATATGTTCATTTGACGTTTATAATACATTGGTTTAAGAAGCTCTGCTTCTAGTAGCTCCACTGTTTCTAATACATTTCTTTTCCTTGGGAAAAAAATTTTTTAAAAAAAGATATGTGCTAGGAAGGTTCAGATAAAAATGTTATTTAAAAGTTCATTTTAAGTGATAATACACTAAATTTTTCTTTGATTTTGCTAAAAATATGTGATTTGAATGTTCAATTACTGATGATGATATAAAAATTCATGAATTATCACACTTCTACTTTAGGTTCAAATTCTACCTGTTATTTGCTCATGCAAAGAGGTTGATTCAGTTAAATCTGTGGAAAGACCCAATCTCTACTAAATGATTCAAAGACATTTAGAATATTTAAATAAAGTGAAATGTATTAACAACCATGAAATTCATGATATAGTTTTGCCTTTTAGAGAAATGATGAGTTTATTTGATAGACATGCAAACAGTTTTATTTCATGGCATTTGTTTTTTTGTTAACTCAAGTAACAATGACAAATTTATTTCATGTGAATAACACATTATCTTGACTTTAAATGCATATAGATGAATGTTCTCTATTCATCAAAACTGTCTACACAAAACTCATAAGAAAAATTAAGGAAAATAATATATTCCAAAAGTACACTATTGTTTATATTTTTTGATGCCTGTGTACTCCATCTTTTAAAGTTTTAATTTGTCTTCCTTAGAGGTATACAAGTTTACTCCTCATTATTTTGTTTTGCCAAAACAATTAACAATAATGTTAAATGAATAAATCCATTATGACTGTAACAAGAGGTGAAGAGTGAATGTTTGCTTTGTTGATAATCATATATAGACTGAGTAAGCAAACAATTCTGACTCCTGGAACTTTCCTTTTGTATTTTATATTTGTGGCGAAGAAAGCAAAGTTTTCTTAAGCAGAACTACATAAGCACTTTCCCAAATGGCCTATAATTCTACTGCCTCATATTTATCATTACAATATTTTTAAATTTCATGGATGCTCTCTTCCCTTGTGTTATGCTCAATCTCATTGTATGCATTTATTTTGGATTAGGAGACAATAACATAATAAAACATGACTGATGCAGGGGAACATGATTCATTATTATATTTCACATCAGCCTTGGAAAATTTGATCAGCTATACTTATAAAATTGTTTTTCAAGTGATACCTTGAACTTCAATGTCTACATAGAAACTGATACAATGCAGAACTTCTTATATAAAATATTTTATATAATTAAGTTTTTCAGTTCTTATATATGGAGAGTTTGAACATTTAAATATGACATAAATTATAAATGGAAGATCAAATATTTAATTTATGTCCTATGTTTGGTAAATCATATTAATTTATTTCTCTAAGTTCAAAAGCATGAGTTATCTTCATAGGCCATAACATTCAGACATATTGTAGTGAATAATGCAATATAGTAGGAATCAAACAGTATGACCTTCTGAAGACAGATTAATTTGGATTAGGTGAATTCAGTATATGAAGCTATAAGTAATACTGAGAATTCCCTTTAAATTATTGTTTTGCCTCGGAGTGAACTGTTCTTCACCCCATAGATTGAGAAGATACATAAGAGAGTATAGTAATATGTTCAAAAAATGAAACCTGTTCATTGCATGATAAGCAGTATATTAAAAAGGAGCAACTGGAGACATTGACCAGGATAAGTAACCATAAAAAAGATTAGTTGGATCTCAGATCTTAAATGGTGAGGACAAATTAATGAATCAACTTTGTGGTTATTTTCATGACAGTGGACTGCAGACTTAATTTGAGGCACAGCAGATCAGGCTGGAGAAGATTTTTGTTCAAACTCTGTAATAGAATTTTACAGGTGATTTATTTCAAATCAGTCAAAAAAGTACTCTGAGTCTAGCCTTGTGTCAATTCTGTGAGTTATTATTATAGAACAGCATACATTCTGGCCCAAACTGTTGATTTTATGTAAATCTGAATATATACAAAATGAAATTCGTTTCAAATTTTAAATCAATTCATCATACAATTTAACATAGCATCTGTTCAAGTGACCTGAAATTTAGTCATCATTTGAAATATTTGATTCCTCAATTTTAGTTATGGAATTTGGAAACCCAAAACAAACCAGTTTAGAAATAATTTGCATAATATAGGAGTGCTTTTCTGTAAACTTTTTAAAGAAATAATTCTAGTTGAATTTACTTTGAGGACACATTTTTAGTTGATGAATGCATATTTTATCTGACATACTTCATTTGTGCTCTTTTTACTACTTGTAATCATTCTTCTTTTTTTAATAAATTAAAAATGTTATTCAACTTTCAGTAACTAGTCCTACATCCTAGTCCTGACAAATAGAATTTATGTTAATAATTTTATTCACAGTAACTAAAATGAGAAAAAATTGGAATAAAGAAAAATGAGAATTATAAGGCAAATCAAAAAGCAAGTGACAAAAAGAATAATAGTTATTATATTTATGTTTATATGAGACATAAGTTTCATCACAATTATTTCCCTAGCTTAGTTTTATTAGCATCTTTTGAACAACACATTTTATCCTAATTCATGTTTCCAACCAAAGTAATAAAAGTTTATTTTTATGCAAAAAATATTGCAGTTTTTTTGTGGTTTTGCACTTTTCTGATAGGGTCTTTCAGTCTTCTTAATGCTTTTGTACCTCGCACCACACAAAAGACAGACAAATATTTTTTTCCAAATCAAAAAGTACTCACATAAGACCAGAAACAATACCTTATTATATACTAAGCCAAAATTAATGCAAAGCAGAAGAATAAACTTTAATGTTATGGTGACATTTTACTGACTTGTTCCATTTTCTTATATGGATTAGTAAATAAAATACATTGAGTAAAATGAATAAAGAAGATAATCTCTGATTTCTTGTCACCTACAATCCTCTCTTCAGTACACGAGTCATAATATTCACCAGAAAGCACACTGATTAGATGGACTTTCCATCAAAAGAGGGTAAAATGCCAGTGGAAAATAATTGTGGCTTTTAATGCACCTGAATCACAGGACCTACTTCTAAAATATGTACCTTACAAGTGTTATATAGCTTATCATCTGTCCACAGTATAACACTGAAAAAAATCAGAAGCATTCATGAAGATATGAGAAATACCCAAAACAATACAGAACAAATAATTTTAAATCATGATAATATCACTACTACAATATATTTCATGATATTTGGTACAAGAAATTAAAAATTATACTATTCATTTGATGTATTTGGGACACGTCAGTATTTCTTTAAAACTGACCTCATGAAATACAAAATAATTCTTTGGCTTGAATTTATATCTCAGGAAATTTTCTTTAAAATGTATGTTTACTTTGTAGAATAAATGGTATATTTTACAAATTAGTCAAAATTCAGCAGCATACAGATTTCCATAAGATTGTTGATATGGATGGATCACTGTTTTAAATCCTCTTAAGAAGAATAACCATTGTTTCCAATTCAAAGTAATTTACAAAAAGGGAAAAGTGTAATTTTAGACAGTTTTCATTTTATACTTTTTTTTAACTTTTATTATTTTTTATTGGTTGTTCACAACATTACAAAGCTCTTGACAAATCATATTTCATACATTAGAATCAAGTGGGTTATGAACTCCCATTTTTACCCCAAATACAGATTGCAGAATCACATCGGTTACACATCACATTTTTACATACTGCCATATTAGTGACTGTTGTATTCTGCTACCTTTCCTATCCTCTACTATCCCCCCTCCCCTCCCCTCCCATCTTCTCTCTCTACCCCACCTACTTTAATTCATTTCCCTCCATGTTTGTTATCCCATTCCCCTCATAACCTCTTATATGTAATTTTGTATAACAATGAGGGTCTCCCTCCATTTCCATGTGATTTCCCTTTTTTTCTCCCTTTCCCTCCCACCTCATGTCTCTGTTTAATGTTAATCTTTTCTTCCTGCTCTTCCTCCCTGTTCTGTTCTTAGTTGCTCTCATTATATCAAAGAAGACATCTGGTATTTGTTTTTTAGGGATTGGCTAGCTTCACTAAGCATAATCTGCTCTAGTGCCATCCATTTCCCTGCAAATTCTGTGATTTTGTCAATTTTTTAGTGCTGCGTAATACTCCATGTTGTATAAATGCCACATTTTTTTTTATCCATTCATCTATTGAAGGGCATCTGGGTTGATTCCACAGTCTACAAATTGTGAATTGTGCTGCTATGAACATCGATGTGGCAGTATCCCTGTAGTGTGCTCTTTTCAGGTCTTCAGGAAATAGTCCGAGAAGGGCAATAGCTGGGTCAAATGGTGGTTCCATTCCCAGCTTTCTCAGGAATCTCCATACTGCTTTCCAAATTGGCAATACCCGTTTGCAGTCCCACCAGCAGTGTACAAGAGTACCCTTTTCCCCACATCCTCACCAGCACTCATTGGTTTTGACTTCATCATGGCTGCCAATCTTACTGGGGTGAGGTGGTATCTTAGGGTGGTTTTGATTTGCATTTCTCTGACTGCTAGAAATGGTGAGCATTTTTTCATGTACTTGTTGATTGATTGTATGTCCTCCTCTGTGAAGTGGTTGTTCATGTCGTTGGCCCATTTGTTGATTGGGTTATTTGTTTTCTTATTGTCTAATTTTTTGAGTTCTTTGTATACTCTGGATATTAGGGCTCTATCTGAAGTGTGAGGAGTAAAAATTTGTTCCCAGGATGTAGGCTCCCTATTTACCTCTCTTATTGTTTCTTTTGCTGAGAAAAATCTTTTCACTTTAAGAAAGTCCCATTTGTTGATTCTTGTTATTAACTCTTGTGCTATGGGTGTCCTATTAAGGAATTTTGAGCCCGTCCCCACAATCTATAGATCAGAGACAACTTTTTCTTCTATCAGACGAGAGTCTCTGATTTGATATCTAGGTCCTTGATCCACTTTGAGTTGACTTTTGTGCATGGCGAGAGGAGGGGATTCAGTTTCATTTTGTTGCATATGGATTTCCAGTTTTCCCAACACCATTTGTTGAAGATGCTATCCTTTCTCCATTGCATGTTTTTAGCTCCTTTATCAAATATAAGATAGTTGTAGCTTTGTGGATTAGTCTCTGTGTCCTCTATTCTGTACCATTGGTCCACCCGCCTGTTCTGGTACCAGTATCATGCTGTTTTTATTACTATTGCTCTGTAGTATAGTTTGAAGTCTGGTATCAGTATACCACCTGATTCACACTTCCTGCTTAGCATTGTTTTTGCTATTCTGGGTCTTTTATTTTTCCATATGAATTTCACGATTGCTTTATCTATTTCTACAAGAAATGCCATTGGGATTATGATTGGCATTGCATTAAGCCTATAGAGAACTTTTGGTAATATCGCCATTTTGATGATGTTAGTTCTGCCTATCCATGAACAAGGTATATTTTTCCATCTTCTAAGATCCTCTTCTATTTCTCTCTTTAGGGTTCTGTAGTTTTCATTGTATAGGTCTTTCACCTCTTTTGTTAGGTTGATTCCCAAGTATTTTTTTTTTTTTTGAGGATATTGTGAATGGAGTGTTTTTCCTCATTTCCGTTTCAGAAGTTTTGTCGCTGATACACAGAAATGCCTTTGATTTATGTGTGTTGATTTTATATCCTGCCACTTTGCTGAATTCATTTATTAGTTCTAGTAGTTTTTTTGTAGACCCTTTTGGGTCTTCTAGGTATAGAATCATGTCATTCACAAATAGTGATAATTTAAGTTCTTCTTTTCCTATTTTTATGCCTTTAATTTCTTTCGTCTGTCTAATTGCTCTGGCCAGTGTTTCGAGAACTATATTGAATAGAAGTGGTGATAGGGGGCATCCCTGTCTTGTTCCAGATTTTAGAGGGAATGCCTTCAATTTTTGTCCATTCAGAATGATGCTAGCCTGAGGCTTAGCATAGATAGCTTTTACAATGTTGAGCTAAGTTCCTGTTATCCCTAGTTTTTCTAATGTTTTGAACATAAAGGGATGCTGTACTTTGTCAAACGCTTTTTCTGCGTCTATTGAGATGATCATATGATTCTTATCTTTAAGTCTATTGATGTGGTGAATAACATTTATTGATTTCCGTATATTGAACCATCCTTGCATCCCAGGGATGAATCCTACTTGATCATGGTGCACAATTTTTTTGATGTGCCTTTGTATCCGATTCGCCAGAATTTTATTGAGGATTTTTGCATCTAGGTTCATTAGAGATATTGGTCTGTAGTTTTCTTTCTTTGAGGTGTCTTTGTCTGGTTTGGGAATAAGGGTGATGTTGGCCTCATAGAATGAATTTGGCAGAGCTCCCTCTTTTTCTATTTCCTGAAATAGCTTGAAAAGTATTGGTATTAATTCTTCTTTAAAGGTTTTGTAGAACTCCGCTGTATACCCATCCGGTCCTGGGCTTTTCTTGGTTGGAAGTCTTTTGATTGCTTCTTCTATTTCATCTATTGATATTGGTCTGTTTAAGTTGTGAGTTTCCTCCTGACTCAGTCTGGGCAAATCATATGACTTAAGGAATTTATCGATGTCTTCACTATCTTCTATTTTATTGGAATATAGGTTTTCAAAATAATTTCTAATTGTTTTCTGTATTTCTGAAGCGTCTGTTGTAATATTGCCTTTTTCATCCCGTATGTTAGTAATTTGAGTTCTCTCTCTTCTTCTCTTCGTTAATATGACTAGGGGTCTGTCGATCTTATTTATTTTTTAAAAGAACCAACGTTTTGTTTTGTTAATTTTTTCAATAGTTTCTTTTGTTTCAATTTCATTGATTTCTGCTCTGATTTTAATTAATTCTTGCCTTCTGCTACATTTGCTATTGTTTTGCTCTTCCTTTTCTAGGGCTTTGAGATGAAGTGTGAGCTCATTTATTTGTTGGTTTTTCCTTTTTTTGAGGAATGACCTCCAGGTGATGAATTTCCCTCTTAAAACTGCTTTCATTGTCTCCCAAAGATTCCGATATGTTGTGTCTGTATTTTCATTTATCTCTAAGAATTTTTTGATTTCCTCCTTTATGTCTTCTGTTACCCATTGATCATTCAGTAACCTATTTTTCATTGTCCATGTGATGTAGGATTTTTCCTTCCTTCTTTTATCATTGATTTCCAGTTTCATTCCATTATGATCTGATAAAGTGCATGGTATTATCTCAACCCCTTTATATTTACTGAGGGTTGCCCTATGGCATAATATATGATCTATTTTTGAGAAGGTTCCATGTGCTGCTGAGAAAAAAGTATATCCACTTGATGATGGTTGATATATTCTATATATGTCAGTTAAGTCTAGGTTATTGATTGTGATATTGAGGTAAATAGTTTCTTTATTCAACTTTTGTTTGGAGGATCTGTCCAATGGTGAGAGAGGTGTGTTGAAGTCACCCATGATTATTGTCTTGTGGTCTATTTGATTCTTGAACTTGAGGAGAATTTGTTTTATGAATGTCGCATCACCATTATTTGGTGCATAAATATTGATAATTGTTATGTCTTGTTGGTGAATGGTTCCTTTTAACAGTATATAATGTCCTTCCTTATCCCTTTTGATTAACTTAGTCTTGAAGTCGATTTTATTCGATATGAGAATGGCCACCCCTGCTTGCTTACAAGGACCGTGTGCGTGGTATATTTTTTCCCAACCTTTTACCTTGAGCCTGTGTATGTCTTTTCCAATCAGATGTGTCTCCTGGAGGCAGCATATTGTTGTATTTGTTTTTTTTAATCCATGTTACCAGCCTATGTCGCTTTATTGGAGAGTTTAAGCCATTAACGTTTAGAGTTACTATTGATATATGGTTTGTACTTCCTGCCATGTTTGATTATTTATCTCTTTTTTTTTTCTAATTTAGTTTGTGTCTCCATGATTACCTGTCCCCCCATCCTCTGTCTTTACCGAGGCACTTCCAGCTGATGGTTTTGGTTATTGTTTTTCATTTCTTCCTCGTGTAGAGTTTTGCTCAAGATGCTTTGCAATGCTGGTTTTCTGGCTAAAAATTCTTTTAGCTTTTGTTTATCATGAAAGATTTTTATTTCGTTGTCATATCTGAAGCTTAATTTTGCTGGATACAGAATTTTTGGTTGGCATCCATTGTCTTTCAGTGTTTGAAATACGTTGTTCCAGGATCTTCTCGCTTTCAGCGTCTGTGATGAAAAATCCGTTGTTAACCTTATTGGTTTACCCCTAAATGTAATCTGCCTCTTTTCTCTTGTAGCTTTTAATATTTTCTCTTTGTTCTGTATATTGGATATCTTCATAACAATGTGTCTTGGAGTTGGTCTACTGTGATTTTGTGTGCTTGGTGTCCTGTATGCATCTACAATTTGTATATCTGTTTCCTTTTTTATTTCTGGAAAGTTTTCTGTAATGATTTAATTCAGCAAGTTAGTCATTCCCTTGGCATGAATCTCTGTGCCTTCCTCTATCCCGATGACTTGTAAGTTTGGTTTTTTTAAGTTATCCCAAATCTCTTGGATGTTTTTCTCTTGATTTTTTACCAGCCTATCTGAGTTGGCTAGACTCTTTTCAAGATGATATATTTTTGTCTTCATTATCTGACATTCTGGCTTCTACTTGCTCCACTCTGTTAGTGCTACTCTTGATTGAGTTTTTAATTTGGTTTATCGTTTCCTTCATTTCTAGAATTATTGTTTGATTTTTTTTATAATCTCTATCTCCTGATAAAGATGCTTAACTTCTTCGTTTATCTGTTTATGTAATTCATTTTCAATGTGATCTTTAAGGTTCCTTTCCATCTGTCTAAGGTGTTCCATGAGTTCTTTATATGGCCATTTTTCTGATGACTCCAGGTCCTCCTGAATATTTCGGCTATCTTTCATTGTTTGTACTCCTTTTCTTCCTTGCATTTTTATGCTCATGATACTTCTTGTTCTGTTTGACTGCTGAGTTAGTGTTTACTCTTATAAATTTATTTGATGCTTGGGAGGAGAGGTATTAGAAGGGAAGGGAAGAAGTCACTAAAGAGAGTGAGTGTAGGCAGGTAGAATTCAAGAAAAGGGGAATAAGAAAATTGAAAAGAAATGAAAAGACAAAAGAAAAAAGTGAAAAGAAAGAAAGAAAAAACGAAAAAATAAAAATTTAAAAAAAACAAAAAAATTATAATGATAATAAAAAAATGGAAATTGAAGTTTAAAAAATAATAGTAATAATAATAGAATAAAAAGAATTTAAAAAAATTGAAACCATTAATAAGAAAGTTAAAGAACAACAACAACATCAACTACAAAAAGTGAGAATAAAATTTAAAAAAATACTAATAATAATCATTAAAAAAAAAATAATAATAAATGCAGTCATAGAGCTCGATTAACTTCTCTTCCAGTAGGTGGAGCTATGCCCACTGGGCCAGGCTTCTCCTCTTGATAGGTGGGAACCAATCACTGTGCCTCAGCTCTTCTTCCCAGACTGTTCAGGTCTCCAGTCCTGAGTGCCTAGGTCCTTCTCTTGTGGTTCCTCAATCCAGGCCCCACTTACCTGTGATGCTTACCACAATACTGGCTACACGCCGGGTCTCCTGCTCCTGGGAGCCCTGTTTTCATGGATGCCTGGGCACACCCTTTCTGTTTGTCTCCCTTGGACCCTAAGTTTGTAGGGCTTGGGGCTGAGGACCCCCAGCGAATTTGTTTGCCCTCAGGTAGCAACTCCCCTGGTAGCTGGTGCAAGGGACCTCTGTTGTCAGCCCTGGTGGGAGCGATAGCCTGGGTTTCTGCACCGCTAGTCCCACGTCACTTCTTATTCCCTGGGTCTGGCTATGGTGCTCAGTTGGCTTTTACCTCTGTGAGATCAGGTGGGCCGACTAGTTATTTCAGCGGGATCGTTAGTGCTGAGTCACAAGAAGCAGGCGAACCGGGGCTTGAATGCAGCAGATTCATGCTCAGTGTGTGTTTTCTGAGGGGCCCAAAGTGTACGCCCTAGCTCCACGTCAGCTCAGCATTGCCTAGTGATCCTGAGCAAACAGGCTTTACATAATTTACAGCTCCCTATGCCCGCGCAGCTGAAGAGGTCAGAGACTTGATCTCTCCGCGCCTGCCGCCATGTTAGACCTCCTCAATGATATTCATGTTACCCTTACAGTTTCCTGGCATAAGCAAGATCTTGGGGTTATACAAACTGCTGCTTCTGTTTCCAGTCCAGTTTTCTAGAACTGAAACCCTGGTGCCGTTGCCTCCACCTCTGGGCCACGCTCTTGGGCGCCGCGCTTGTCCGCGACCTTAGCAGCGCCGCCAAGGCCTCCGCTGCTCCTCGGCCCGGTGCCTAGCTCCCGGGGCCCAAGCGGCTGCCGCCGCAGCTCTCCAGCCCCCTCCTCCGGAGCACGGGTCCCCTCGCAGGGGGATGCCAAACGACCCCAGAGCAGGCTCTGCCCCAAGGTGCAGCAGGGAACAGGCGACCGAGGCACTTGAGGCCGTGGTCCAGACTTCGGAGGACAGGGCTCATCATGCAGCCCAGTTCCAGTCTCTAGATGCGGCAGCTGGACCGTGTAGACAGGGCCATCAAGACAGCATGCAGAAAGCAAATGGCGGCTCCCGCGGAGTGGATTTTCGGCCCCGAAACCACAGCCCAGCCAACAATTCCAATCCACTAACTCTCCCTGTATAGACAATATTCAAAAAAAAAAAAAAAGGCGTGGTGTACTGAGCTTTCTTTGCCTCAGGTACTTACAATCCACTGCTGATTACCCATTCAGCTTCTCTGCCTGGAGCGAAGTGAAAGAGGAAGCAGATGGGCGCAAAGCGCCCGCGGCTCTGAGCAGGAAAGCGTCCGGGAGCCAAGCGTCTCTTTTTCAATCTCTTTGTTTTTTCTGCTGCTTGGCCGGGTGGTCCACTACAGATTAATGGTGAAAGGAGCTCTAACAAGCTGCGCGAAGTCTCGATTAAAGCCGCTGCTCTGAGCACCAGGCTCAGCACTTCAGCAACCCCCATACACAGCGGCCATCTTTCCCAGTCTCCAATTTCCATTTTATACTTTTTTTCCTCTTGAAACAACTTTAGATCACTTCAGATTATTCCCTACAAATATTTCCTACATATTGATGTCATCATAATTTTACATATTTCTTGATTAATATGTATCTAAATTTGCATATTCCTTTAAACTATTCCATTAGAACTTATGGCCACGTAAATCAGAATAGATTATTGATAGACAATAGCAACAAATGCAGTAGAAAAATTAAGACATGGCATACTCAGGTAAATCACTTAAACTTGCCATTCGTTTCTCTAAAAATATAATAGGGGTAGGTGAGGTGGGTGATTTAAAAGCTTTCATTGCATAGTAGATTATGTTATTATTTATCTAAAACATGACTGAATGTTTTAAATGCTGTTTGAAATTACATATCCTGTGCTACATGGGTATTTAAGCTACCTGATATCAACATTTTATCAAGAAGTAGGAAATACACATTTGAACTCAGAAACAGAAGGATGTTTTTTCCATTTGGTGTGCAAAACATTGTGTCATAATTTTTGAAATGATGCATCATTTTAGCAAATTTGAAAAACAGTCTTTAATGATTGCAAATTAAAAAAATTGGAAATCAGGGAAAACAGTTTCTAAAAGTGGCTTGATAGACTATGTTTAGTTATATTTTCTCCTGCCTGAGCATATCCCACATCCAATTTTGTCATGCACTGATGTCAATCCATTAAATTTGGAAGAAAATGACATGTTTTGACAATATTAACTCATTCTTCACAAAGCAAGAAAAATAGCCACAGCAAATGAAAGATTAATGAATTTATTAAACCATTATGTATTGCTTCCAAGCACTAAATAGTACTATTATTCACTTATTTTCATTAAAAGAATAAGTTTCTCGTCACAACAAATTACATCTCATTTTCTATAAATTCTGGCTGTTGGGATTTGTTAAAGATGTGAGGGTGAAAGTCTATTTATTATTACCACCTCTTCTTTTCATTTTCCAAATGTGTCTAAATGTTCATTTCTCAGTGCCAGTAGTCTGATCAGTAAATATGACTAAAGAAGTCTGCCAAATTTGAACATGTGGAAGACTAAGAAATGCTTGAGAAAAACACAGATATGAAGGAACAAAAAGCAGCTTCTTTTGAACTGAATTCTTCAAGTTATTTATCTTACAGCCATGAAAGTAACCAACTTCATCCTACAGCATTATTCATTATTATCTTTTTATTCAATCTTCCAAAAAAATGTCAGTTGGTTTCCTGTCTTGTGGTTTTATAATATTATGCATAAATTTTAAGAAGGATACATAATTGTTTTTTTTTTCTGGTAGATTTAGGTGAATTATAAGACACAGTATTAAAAGATTAAGTTCTCATATACTGACGCTAGCACACATTAAGAGGGAAGGGAAAAACAGAAGTTCATTGGATTAGACAAAGGGGAATGAAGTGAAGGGGAATGGGAATAGGAAAGATAGTAGAATGAATCAGACATAACGTTCTTATGCTCATATGTGAATACATAACCAGTGTAACTCCACATCATGTATATATAGCCAGTATAACCACAAGAATGGGATCCTAATCAAAATAAGTCATACTCCATATAGGTATAATATATCAAAATATATTCTATTATCATGTGTTTATTATCTAAAAATAATAAATAAATAAAATGAAAAACATATAGACAACTTGATTAAAAGAAAGACTTGAGTAAATTAAGGAATACATGAAGTATTTCTTACCAATCTGACTCTTTTCTGTCATTTCCAACTATTTAAAAATAAGTAATATTAAATATAACAGTAGTTCAACATGACACATTTTATAAAATCAGTCTTATTTTTTCATAAATATAGGTGGCAGTTACCATATATCATACATAGACTTTGACTTCTCTTCTTGATAGCTAGGGTATCTATCTGTCACATATTGGCTAATTGATACCAAATTACTTTTATTCCCTCAAGTTTTTTTCTTTGGAGTTATTTTTTTTACCAGATATAGATAATCAGATAACAAATGTCTAATCTGAAAAGTTTTCTAAATTTTACTTTATTCCTAACATCCTCACTCCCACCTCAGATCAGTTCTTGCTTGGTGATGTGACCGGTTATTTGTTGGTGTTCTACCAAATACATCCTCTTAAATTTGTTACTATTTTTCATTAATCTCTAAGTGCCTAATGTGCAATATATTAGAACACTAAAATCACTGAAAAGTGTAAAAGTATTTAGTACATATTTCCTAGTACATGATACTTCTTAAAAACATCTTCAGCCACATAAAATGATTTCATCAATGCTGTGCTCTTTCACACTTATGAAGATAGTTTTTTTTATTTTTTGTAGTAATTTTGGGAGTTACTTCTACATTAAAAAGCTGGTGTAATTAAAATTAGTCAAAATGACTCTATTCAACCATTTAAAAATAACAAAGTAAAACAAAACAAAAAGTTTAATAACTGGCATTGAAAAAGATCCAGAGAAGGTGTATAAAACAATCAAAAATATAAATTATTTCTATGGTATCTTGTAGAGGTTCTCAACCAACTGCCAGTAACCTGAATTAAGCATGCAAATTTATTTTTTTCACTACAGTGTTTAATAAAATACAATTTAATATCTTCAAAAGATGAGACATAGATACATTTTATTTTTAATTGAAAAATAATAATTTTATGTCCTTATAGGGTATAATGTGATGTTTTGATACTTGTTTGAAATGTGAAATGTTTAAATCAGGCTAAGAGACAAATCCATCATGTTCTATACATATATTTTGTGCTGAAACATTTAAAATCCACTATTTTAGCAACTTTGAAATATATAATGCATTATTATTTATTACAGTCAACTTTTGGTGCAATATATCACCAAAGCACATTATTTCTGTCTAACTAAAACCTTGTACCCTTTGATCAACATCTCCCTTCTCCCCATCCATCATTCTACTTTCTGCTTCTATAAGTTCAAGATTTTTTACCTTCCATATAAAAGTAGATCATACTGTATTAATTTATTTTTTGTATCTGGCTTGTTTCCCCAAACTTGATATTCTCTACATTCATCTA
The DNA here is from genome assembly GCF_964194105.1 of Spermophilus citellus. NCBI lineage: Eukaryota > Metazoa > Chordata > Mammalia > Rodentia > Sciuridae > Spermophilus > Spermophilus citellus. The sequence goes on along the minus strand of NC_138190.1, from coordinate 123,841,270 downwards.
CATCATCACAAATTGAAAAGTTTCCCTCTTTTTAAAGAATGAATGATATTCCATTATGTATATACAAAGCATATTCTATATCCATATATCTAATGATGAACACTTGTTTCCACATCCTAGCTACTGCAATTAATGCTGAGATGAACATGGGGGTGGAAATAGTTCTTTGGCATACTGATTTCAATAATTTTACATATATATACAAAAGTGGTGTTGCTGGATCGTATACCAGTTCTATTTCTAGTTGTCTAAGGAAAGTACATAAAGTTTCCTATAATGACTGCATAAATTTACATTCCTATCAACAGTGCACAAACTTTCCTTTTCCCACACATGCACTTAATGCCACTTACAATTTTTGTTTTTGATAACAGCCATTCTAAGTGGTGTGAGGCAAAATCTCATTGTAGTTTTCATTTGCATTTCCCTGATGACCAATGAATTTTTGAATTTTCGAATATCTGTTGGGTTATTTGAATATCTTTGTTTCAGAGTGTTTACTTACCTTTGGCTGTATTATTTTATTTCATTAGTTTATGTTGTTATTTCCACAGTACCAGGGATTGAACCCAGAGATGCACTGGGTTGAACACAGAGATGCACTGGATGCCCACTGAGCTATATTCCCAGTCATTTTTCATTTGTATTTTGAGACAGGGCTTCAATAAATTGTCCAGGTTATCCTTGAACTGAAAATACTACTGCCTTGGCAACCCAAGTAGGTGGGAGTACAGCCTGCACTACTGAGCTGCTTCATTTTCTTAAAGTATGTAACTAGACATGAATGGTATGAAGGGATATAAAACAGAGCCCAGGGCTGGGGTTGTAGCTCAGTAGTAGAGCACTTGCCTAAAATGCATGAGGTCCTGGGTTTGATCCTCAGCACCACATAAAAACAATGCTCATAAATAAACCTACCTCCCTCAGGGACAGATACTGTATTCTTAAAAGAAAAGAGAAATGGCTATAACCAGCCTAAGACACTTTCCAGTTTTGGAGCATGTGCAGAGTACTGAGGAAGTAAACCATGGGAAGAAACCATAGTTGCCATGTCAAATACATAACACATTAAGAGGAAGAGTTTCAGACTAAATAGAGCAACCCACCATGGGGATAACCCTACACCCTTTCCTCTCTGGGAGACAGCCATTCCACGTGGAGTATACTTCAATTTTACTAAATGAACTCTTTTTTCTTATTCTATGTCCCTTGGCTAAAATCTTTCTTTCAAAGAAAAGAACAGAGGGATGATCTCTCTCATTAACTGACCATTTTTATTAGATTATTTGTTTTATTGCTTCATTATTTGCTTTTATTACTTTATTTTTATTACTTTTTTACTTTATTTTATTACTTTATTCCCTTCACTATTCATCTATTCCTTTCCTATACAGAATCTTTTTAGTTTGGTACAATCCAGCTGATTATATTTGCTTTCTTTGCCTCTGCTTTTACCTTTTCTTAAGAAACTGAAAAAAAATATTGCTTCTCAGTACTTGCCGATGCATATAATATGAAGTTACTGTCTTTTGCCCAATGTGTGTTCTTGGGTCCTTTGAAAAAAAATGAGTTGACCATAAATTCATAGGTTTAGTTGTGAGATCTATATCTCTTCTTTGTCAATGTGTCAGCTTTTAACCCAGTATGCTATTTGATTATTGTACCTTTGTAAATGATTTCGAAGCCACGTAGAGTGATACTTCTAGGTTTGCTCATTTATGTGATTTATTTGTCTATTTAAAGACTTCTGTGATTTTTGAAAAGTGTATTTATTTGTTTGCCCCCCATTGCTAAAATAAAATAACCGAGGTCAGTATGTTGTAAAGAAAAGAGACTCATTTAGCTCATAGTTTTAGAGGTTCAACAGCATGGCATTCACAGAAGCTATTCTCTACTGAGAGCCTTATGTCAAACAACATCACAATGCCAGTAGCATTGATGTATGTAATAGATGACATGGTAAGAAAATAACAATATTGGGGCTGGGATTGTGGCTCAGCGGTAGAGCGCTTGCCTACCCCAGGTGAGACCCAGGTTCGATCCTCAGCACCACATAAAAATAAAGGCATTGTGTTGTGTCCATCTACACCTAAAAAAATAAATATATAATAAAAGAAAGTAACAACATGCTCTCAGAGAAAGTAGCTAGGATCCAATGTAAATTACATTATTCTTTGGGAGGACAGCTACTTGTATACCACTAGGCTCCACATTTTACAGGGGCCACTAACTCTTAAAATTGTCACGTTAGAGACTAATCTTCCAAAACATGAGATTTAGTGGCATGAATCATCTCTAAAACCCAGCATTCCTCCTTGATTTCCAAAGAACAACTATTCTCATACTGTAAATGCATACATTTAAACCCAAATAATCCTAAAATCTCAACATATTTAGGCATCTCTCCAAAGTCAAGGGCAAGGCCTTATGTGAGACTCAAGGTAAACGCCTTCTAGCTATGAGCCCATGTATAACCAAAAATCAAGTTATATACTTCAATAATAGAATGATGAGATGGGATATGATAAATATTTCTATTCCAAAATGGAGATATAGGGAAATAGAAAGGAATAATTAGCCCAAAGCAAGATTAAAATCTAACAGGGCACACATTAAATCCTAAAGCTCTGTCATATTGTGCAAAGTGATTGGGGGGGTATCTCAAAGCATCACCCTGATTTGCTGTCCTCAGGCCATGTGGCTGATCTCTCAAATGCCACCCTAAAAGTTTCATCTTTAACATATGTCTGTCCCATGCTGATAGGTGTTCTACCATACCAGGGTCCTGCCTGTAGTTTCACTCTCATGTCTTTACTATGTATCATACCACTGAAGGCTGTCCTAGCATCTCTGCCCCTGCAACAAATATATGCCTGGCTCCTTAGGCTTTCCTTTGGAATCTTGGCGGTAATCAACATGACCCCTTATATTTCACATTCAGCATGTCTGCATAACCACCATTATGTGGATAACCCCATGGTTGGTCTGTTCCTTCTTTTTACTTCAGAGAAAAACAAAACAAATGCCAACAACAACAAAAATGGCTGGACTAACTTGAACCATGGCCGGAGGAGATACACAATGCTTTACCAGAAATCAAACAATAATCTTTGGTCCTTTGCAGCAAATCTGTGGAGAGTGCCCCAGAAGCATTCCCTAAAACAAATATTCCTTTATCGGAGGGAGTCTATACCAGTGATGTGAACTATTGCCTCGGAGATTTCTGAAATGCCCTTAATAAGTTGTACATATTGTCCTGAACATTAGCATTACTGTAAATCGCCTTAGCATATAGTTGTTTGGACAAACCCTCACAACCTTCCTCTTTTCTCCTTCCATAATCTACTTCACCTTTGCAAATTATTCTCTTCTGCTTCCTTTGTTAATATGACTCACTTAAATATCACTAAATGAATTCAACAATTCTCAAGCTATCATCTGAAACTTACTGTTAGGAAATTTACTCTAGCACATATCCCAGATCTTTGCTTTTAACTTTGGCTTTCTACAAGTCTCTAAGTTATAGAAAAATGAGAGTCAAGTTCTTTGCAATTGCATTCAAAGTAAGGCCTTTATTCTATTCTTAATAAGACCCTCATTTCTATCTAAGATAAGTTTTCTGATCTCCTTGAGTTCTGAGCCCTCAACAAAAATTCCCATAATGCTCTCCTTAGAATATTCTAATCTTTTCTAATCTGCTCTTCCACCCTTTTCTCATTACTCAGTGCGAAGTATGCTACCACATTTTCAATTATAGCTATAGCAAGAATCCCAATCAGTGATAGCAAATTTCTGTATTTGTCTGTTTTCTTTTTTATTTTAAACTAATGTATAAAGACATAAAAATTGTTTATATTTCAGTGTACCATGTGATGTTTTGATACATGTATGCATTGAGTAATATTTAAATCAGATTATACATATCCATCTCTTTAAACATTAGCATTTTTATGGTGAAACATTCAAAATCCTTACCTTTGGGTTTTTGAATTATGCAGTTTATCATCATTCATTGTGGTCACTGGATAGTGCATTAATACACAATAATTGCTTATGCCTATCTAACTGTAACTCAGTAACTATTAATAAAACTTTCCCCATGCCCTCCTGCCCTTGACTATTCCCAATCTCTGATAACTACCATTCTATACTCAACTTCTACAAGCACAACTTTTTAAGATTTTACATATGAGTAAACTCATATGGTACTTGTCTTTCTATGACTTACTTAGTCTACTTATTAAACTTATGACCTTCAGTTTCATCCATATTGTCACAAATGATAGAATTTCATTTGTTTTTAATTACTAGTACTCCATTGTAATATATTGACCACATATCTTTTATCACTCATCAGTTGATGGACATTTAGCTCCCTTCCCTTTCACTGCTTTTGAGAATAGTGCTACAATAAACATGGAATCTCAGGTATCTCTTTGAAATACAAATTTCTTTTTTTGATATTATAATTTGGATATCATATTAGTATTAAAGTTCTCTGAATGCTTTTATTTCAGTATTTGATGTTACAATATGTAAATCCCACTAGTAGTATAGGTCATACAACAGCTGTTTTATCAGTTTTTCATGGTATAGTGTGGATATAACAGTAATAAAGGCCTCCAGACAGTTATCATATTTGATTTAGAGGCAACAGTATACATATTTTTAAAAATTTTTTATTAGTTGCTCAAAATATTACAATGATCTTGACATATCATACATTTGATTCAAATGGAGTATGAATTCTTATTTTTCCACATGTACAGATTGCAGGATCACATTGGTTATACAGCCACATTTATATATAGGGCCATACTAGTGTCTATTGTATTGTGCTACCCTTCCTATCCCCCCTCCCCTCCCCTCCTCTCCCATCAACTCTCTCTACCCACTCTACTGTGACACTTTTCTCTCTCTTTTTTTTCCTTCCCCTCACACCATATTATATGTAATTTTGCATAACAATGAGGGTCTCCTTCCATCTTTCCTGTGATTACCCTTCTGAAATACAAATTTCATTTCCTTTGAATAATCAACTAGTAGGGAGAAATATTTTATCTTTTGGAGAATTGCCATTCTTACTGGAGGGAATTAACATCTTTGGTTTTGATTTACATTTTGATCAGTCATATTGAGCATTTTTTACATACCTGTTAACCATTCATATAACTTCTTTTGAGAAATGTCTATTGAGATCCATTGCCCATTTTAATTGAGGTTTTGCTTTGCTTTGTTTTTTGGCTACTGAGTTGTTTGGGTTTCTTAGAGATTCTGGATATTAATACCATGTCAGATGTGTACTTTGTAAATATTTCTCCCACTCTGTAGCTTTTCTCTTTACTCTTTTTTCTGACCTTTGAATGTAGAGTATTTTAAAATTTGATGTAATCCCATAAGTCTTATTCAGAAACATCTTAGTCCATTACAATGCCCTGAATCATACCATGTCCCATGTTTTCTATTAGTTGTTTCAGAGTTCAGTTCTTAAAGTATTTAATAAATTTTTAGTTCAGTTTTGTAGCTGGTGAGAGAAAGTAGTCTAGTTTCATTCTTCTTTATATGGGTATTCAAATTTCCCATTATCACAGGTTAAAAAGACTTATCTCTCTCCAGTGAATGTTCTTATCACCTTAGTTAAAACCAGTTGTCTATAGAATATAAGTTCTCTGTTCCATTTGTTAGTTTCTGAAGTTATGCCAATTCCAGGATGGTTGAGTACTATGGTTTTGTAGTATGTTTTGAAGTCAGGTATTATTATGCCTACACCTTACTTTTTTTGTTCAAAGTTCCTTTAACTATTGTTTTTCTTTTTCTGATTCTTTCCAATTTTGGGGAAATTTTCCTAGTTCAATGAAGACAGTTATCGGAATTTTGGTAAGTACAGCATTGAATATATACTTTTATTTTCAAAATAAAATATCAGAACCTGGGTACTTTAAAAATAGGGCTTTATTTAGTCACAATTCTGCAGGTTTTACTGTGTGTAATAGGATACTATTTAGCTCTGGTGAAAGCCTGAATGCAGATAGTATCATAATACCAGTAGCAAATTCTGAAGATGCCACATGGTAAGACAGGTGGCCAGAGGATAATTCAGGGACAAGGCTCACTCTTGTATAATAACTCACATCCCAGGAACGAACCAGTATCCCATTAGAAGTACATTAATTCTTTACAAAGGCAGGGTCCATAATGACCTACATGATCACATCCCACTATGCCTTACTATGTCCATTAACGGTTCCACTACCTCTTAACATTGCCATTCTGTGGACCAAGCTACCTATACAAGAACCACTTCGTGAACAAACACCAACCAAATAATATCACATAATATGGGCCGTTTAACAATATCTAGTCTTCCATTCCTTTTAACAATATCTAGTCTTTATTATTATTGCATATAATTACTTTGTTGAAAGTTTTATAGATTTGTGTACAGATTTTCAACTCCTTGGATAAATTTACTCATGAACATTTTAATTTTTAAAGTTACTGGGAATGGGATTGATTTATTAATTTATTTTTCAGATAGGTCTTTGGTAATTTAAAGAATAACTGCTGATTTTTATATTTTGATTTTGTGCCCTTTATTTTTCTGAATTCATTTTTTGGTTATAGCAAGTTTTTTTTTTTTCAATTATTTAGAGGTTTCTACATATAAGATATTATCACCAGCAAAGTTAATCTCACTTCCTTTCCAATTTCAATGCCTTTAATTTTATTTTTTTGTCTAATTGTTCTGGTGAGAAATTCTAATACATGTTGAACAGAAGAGATGGAATGTATATCTTCTTCTGAGAAGTGTCTGTTCAGTTCTTAGCTTATTTATTTATTGGGTTATTTTTTTCTTGGCCTTAAGTTTTTTGAGTTTTTTATATATCCTGGAGATTAGTGCTCTATCTGATGTGCGTGTAAACAATCAACAAATATATGAAAAAAAGTTCAATTTCTCTAGTAATGAGAGAGATGCAAATCAAAACTACTGTAAAATTTCATCTCAATTGAGTTTTTGCTTTGCTTTGTTTTCTGGCTACTGAGTTGTTTGTGTTTCTTATAGATTTCTTATACATTCCAGTCAGAATGGCAGTTATCAAAAATACAAGGAATAATAAGTGTTGGCGAGGATGTGGAGAAAAAGGTACATTCATATATTGCTGGTGGGACTGCAAATTGGTACAACCAATATGGAAAACATTATGGAGCTTCCTTAGAAAACTTGGAATGGAACCACCATTTGGCCCAGCTATCCTACTTCTCTGTCTATAAGCAAAGGACTTAGAATCAGCATACTATAGTGATACAGCCACATCAATATTCAAAGCAACTTAATTCACAATAGCTAAACTGTGGAACCAACCTAGATGGCCTTCAAAAAATAAATGGATAAAGAAACTGTGGTACATATACACAATGGAATATTACTCAGCATTAAAAGAGAATAAATTTATGGCACTTTCAGGTAAATGGATGAAGTTGGAGAATATCATGCTAAGTGAAGTAAGCCAATCCCAAGAATCCAGTGGCCAAATGTTCTCTCTGATAAATGAATGCTGATCCATAATGGGAGGGGGGCATGGGAAAAATGGAGGAACTTTGATTGAGCAAAGGGGAGGGATGAAAGGGGAATGGCATGGGGACAAGAACGATTGTGGAATGAGATGGACATCATCACCCTAGGTACATGTATGACTGCACATGTGGTACAATTCTACATCATGTACAATCACAGAAATGTAAAGTTGTCCTCCAAATTAAAATAAAAAAGAGATAGGAATGAACATCCTTTTGTTGTTTCTGTTCTATTTTCTCTGCCATGTATGATGTTAGCTGTGAGCTTCAATATATGGTCTTTATTGAGTTGAGGATTATTCCTTCTGTGCCTAAAGTGTTGAGATTTTTTTACCATGTTATGATGTTTAATTTTGTGAAATCCTCTTTTGGGGATGTATTTTGCCTTTAATTCTGTTAATAAGATTTCTCTTATCAATTCATTTGTATATATTTAAATATTCATGCATCTCATGTTATATCTCCCTTGATCATGGTTTGCTAGCTTTTTGTTAAATGGTTTCACATCTATTTTCATCAGGGTTATTGTTTTTATTATTTTCTTGTATTGTCCTTGTCTGGATTTGGCATCAGGATATTCCTGGCTTCATAGCATGAATCTGGATGTATACTTTCTTCAATATTTTGAAAGTTTGAGAAGGATTAGTATTATTGTCAGATGTTTGGTAGGATTCTGCTATGCATTCATCAGGTCCTGGGAGTTTCTTTGATGTGATTTATTATTGGCTCATATTACTTACCATTTGTTTAGGTTTTCTATTTTTTCTTGATTCAGTCTTAGTAAGTTTTAGGTTTCTAGTAATTTATCCATTCCTTCTAGGTTATTCTTTTTGTTGTGCAAAATTTTTCACACTAGGCTGTGGTTGTTCAGCATAATCACTTCAACTAGTTTAGCACTGGATTGTGCCCTGGTCCAGATTTGCTGGCAGTCTACTGTTGGTATGTTTTCGCTGCTTCAATATTAGAAGGCACTCAAAGCCCATGTTTATCCCAAATACCATTGGTGTATTATTCACATAAAACAGGTAATTCATAAAATAAGGAGTCCATCACAAGTCTCTGCCTGAAATCAGATTAGCTCCAGATTCATCATTAACAGTTACCAGTCAATATTACTGTGGAATTCTGCCTGGTTCTGAACAAATTCACCATGGATGGGCTATTCCCATGGTCACCAATGATACCAAGCTGTGTAATACTCTGAGCCTTCAGTCTGTCAACATCACCACACTTTGGTAAGATTGCAGAGCAAACTTACATGAGGAACCTATTTTTGAGGTTTACTCATGGCCCAATACTCTTGTAACCAGTCATAGATAAAAATAGCTGGAATAGAACACTGATAGTATGGGTTCCTGGGTTTTCCCTTGAGTCAGAGCTGTTCTAGAGGCTGTACTCACAGGAAGGTCTGAAGATGAAGGCTGTTTTTATCTGTCCAGTGTTAAGTTTCACCACCCTTGCCCTGTGTTCGGGTGCAAAGTATTGTGCTTACTACCTTGCATACTGCCAGTAAATGGAGTTCTACACCATAGTATACTTCCCAAATTTGGGTAGTGTTGGTAAAGGATACACAGTCTGATTTTAAACTGGGATTTGCTTGAATCTCACAGCATAATGAACTGTACAGTCTCAGTAGAAAGGTAGGTGTACTCGAGGTCCATTCCAGGCCTGGAAGTGATGCAGTCTGATACCTAGGTTTCTCCCTCTGACACACAGGTTTTCACCTGATCTCATGGTCAGTGACTTTGGCATGTACATATAGCCTTCAGTTTCTATCAGGTGGAATCTCACTGCAGTGGGGTCACACTGATATACAAGAAAAAAAGTTTGTGTTAATGTTTTTGCCCTGCTGTCCAATAGATAATGTTTTTTCTCCCTGCTCTGCCCTTCAAGGTTGGAGAAGGAGAGGTGGTTGCAATCAACTGCCTAGTCTAAATTGTATCCAGAGGCTAAGAGTAAATTCTTGGAACTTTGTAAAGCACTAGGTTCCATATAATATAGGACTGATAATGTATTTCAAATCTATGATTTGGACTTACGTCTGTCTATCTTCCCCCAAATAGGACACGTTTCTCCATGCTAGGCTGCTTGGTGTTTGGGGAAGGGTTATTTGGTAAAATCATTTATGCCTTCTTCAGTATTTTCTCATTTTATTATACTGACATCTGTCATTATGGTCTCTATTCTGATTTGCTTAGCTCATGTAAAGCTAGTTTTTGTGTGTGTGTGTGGGGGGGGTGGGTGTGTGTGTTTGTGTGTGTGTGGGTTTGCGGGTGTGTGTGAAACTACTTTTTAGCTGTTCAACATGATTTGTTTGTGGGAAGATGATCACCAGAGAATTTTACTGATCTGATTTCTTGCCTCAACTAATTTTGTAAAGTATGCACATTTTGTTGTTTGTGGCTACCAAAGTTTCTTTTCATTAACTTGTGGGTGAACAGGTGATTCTAGAGATATTTTAGTAAATTCCTACAACTACCATAGGGAAAATTTTTCTACGTGTGTAGATGGACTCTATTTGTAAGGTGGGTCATGCCTTCAACACATAATCTGGCAGTTTATACCCCATCTTTGCTTTTATTTATTAGTAATATGGCTCCTGAATATCAACCAGAGTTGACAGCTTAGGTGTCTATCAGGAAGGTTGGGGATTCTGAGAGTCCTGCATATGCATATGACATTCTAGATTTCCAAGGAGTATGTGGGAACTTTTCAAAGTTCTTTTATCCCAATTTGTCTCATTACATGATCTTTATTTTGAACCATTTCAGTTTTTCTATTTTGTCCTCAACTGCCATCCATTGCCCCGTGTGGCAGATTCTAAGCTATTTCTCTTTAAATGTTTTCAATAACAAACATCAAGTTACCACTGTGACCATACTAGAACACCAAGCTAGGTGAAATAAAGAAAAAACAGTTTGAATTTATATTTTGGGGTTGCCATATATGTAAAAACAACCACAATTCTCCACTCTATTGTTAGGAAGCTATACTAGAATATAGACAGGATAATGAAAGACTGTCAAGTTAAGAATATAGAGGTGAATTCAGACAAGAAAAAATCCCTACAAAATATTTCTTTGTAAGATATATTTGTTAATATTTGCCTGGTTTCTGAAAACTTTTGAATAACTTCCTGAGTGCTTCTAAAGGAAATTATGAGTATATGCCACCTACTTTTATTGAAAAATGGGCTTTTGGAGATTTTTATTCTCCCATTTTTGCTGATGTTAATGACAATTTACTTTTTTAATAAGACATGAATTAACTTATTAAAACCTATAGAACTATATTTAATAAAGTCCTCATGTCAGGAGATTGAAATTTGAAATAATCACTGTTATAAATTTCTACCTGTATTTCATCATGGAATTTAAATTTTTAAAATTTAATTAGTACCCTAGTGTTTTACTCATTTTATATTCCTATATCAAGAAAATTGTTAGAACTGTTTTATACTAGTCAGTTATAAAAAAACTACCAACCCGTCATTTTTATATTAAAAATTATCACCTTGCAATTGATTGTGTTACAGGGGCTCATTTAGATTTGTTAATGTGCACAGTTGTAAAATATTTACTCTGTAATGAAAATGTATGAATGTTACTTTTTATAAACATTTATCTCTATGCAAGTTAACATATATAATTAAAACAATTACTTTGAAATCCAAGTAAAAGTAATGCCTTTACTTTCGGTACTTTTATTTAACCCAAACTTGATTGCATGGAGAAAGTAAAGTTTGATCTATTGAAGGCATTAATTTTTTTTTAAGTTGTTGATGGACCTTTATTTTATTTATTTTTATGTGGTGCTGAGGATCAAACCCAGTGCCTCACACATACTAGGCAAGCACTCTACCTCTGTGCCACAACCCTATCTAGAAGCCATTTTTTTAGCATAATGTATCATAAATGGTATATTCATGAGGAAAATATCAATTAAATATACATTTCTACAAAACTTTTTATTTTACTCAAGTTTATTGGAATAGCTACTTCTGTAAAAAATTACCAATTATAGTAACACACATTTCATTCTTTATATTTTCTTGAGACAAAGATGAAATTAACTATAAATATTCATGTGTCTGAATTACTATAGTATGCTGATTTTAAGTCCTTTGGATATAGACCAAAGAGTGAAATCAATTAATTTTTAAAAATAATGAAATTAGCTATGTGAATTACATTGCTTTCTGAACTAAATTATGATTAATAGTCTAAGTCACTGAAAATAATAGTATATCTTTTGTTTTCACTTTTGTACTGATTTGTTTGAATAAAAATTATCCATGCTTGCATTTGAATAAATTAGTTACCACATTTCCCCTTTTCTCTGAAGTATAATCATAAAGAACCCAGAAGAAAGAAATCACATCATTATACAGATTATTTCTTCAATTCTATGTAATATCAGTTTTTAAAAAGCCATGCTTAACTAATAATCAAATGTTGACTATTTAAAATATGTTTGGAGGTTTATAACACATTCAGAGAAATGAGCTTACAGAGACCTATTCTATATTCATTGAAAGCATAGGCTTTGAAATTGAACACATCTGGATTGAACTCCCAGTTCTACAACTAGCAAGCTGTGTGAAATCAGGCAAATTAAATAAATACTCTGTCTTAGTTTTCTCAACAGTAAAATGAGAAGAATAATAGTGTACACCTCAAGAGTTGATAGGAAGGTTAGACAAATTAGATCTTAAAAATTTGTGCTATGCTATTAAATGCATCCATCTAAGGATATAACATGCAGTAGTCAAAACCATAAAACTTGAAGTTATACTGTGAAGGACACCACGGATATTCAAATATTGTGATACTTTCTTCTTATGTTGGTAAAATATGCATCAAAATGTTTTTTTTTACATAGCTCCCGTTTCAAAAATATTAATTCATTTCTTTTTCTCTTTGATTTAAAACAAACATTTTCTTCTATTTTATGATGGATTAAAATTTACTGCTATTTGAAAAATTGAGTTTCATATTAGACAAAAAGCTAAGATCAATATAAATTAGATGATCAATATACAGTAGCTAACAGAAATTTTGATGAGGAGAATTTAATGATAAATCATAATATCAAAAACTAGGCTTTGTTAAAGATGGTTTAAGGTATAGTTGGTAAATGACTGACTCAAAAGAATAAGGAACATATTCAGGAGAAAGTAGTAACTGAATTGTAATATTTGGAGGCTGATAAAACAACACAAAATGTCAATAGACTACATAAGCTATATAAATGATTTCACCCACTTTTCTCTCCTACAGAGAAAACAGATGCCATTTACATGATATCCACAATCCCACAGGGCATACTCAAATTTCTACTTAATTCCCTTTGTATTTTCCAAAACTCTACCATTTTATGATTCAGTCAAATGTTAGATTGTGAGCTCGAATGGTGCAATTTGAAAGTAACCTTTCATAGGTAGTACTCTGTGTAAATAAAGCAGTGTGCTCTGCTTCTGAAAATGATAGGCTTAGTGTTAAGTCCAAATTGACAGTTTGAAAAAATTAAAAAGTATTAAGTCAAATAATGTTAAAATCTATGTGAATTAATCAGTGTGTTGAGATTTCTGAATTATTTCTCAATCCATATGTGAGAGAGGAGAAAAACCATAGATATGAATTTATCATATGGGGCAACATTTTCCCAGAGACATCAGCTGATTCTGGAAGTTAATAAAGAGACTAAGTCCAATTGTATTTCCAATAGACTCAGTTACACCAAGACTTGTCAATATTGAAGATATGGGCTTTTAAAAGAGAAACTGTACCAGTTAAACTATACTGTGTAAATATAAGAAGAAGAAAGTACTAGAACTGTATGAGTCCACAGACATACTATAATCCATTTGTTAATAATATCAATCTTGATTGGGTTATTGATAAAGGATTTTTATAGCTAGATAGAATTATAATATACATTTAAATTAAATATATAATTCTTCCAGGAACATAAAAATATCACTTATCATCTCCAATTAATTTTCTATATTGTAGTACTAAGGATTGAACCCAGGGGAGCTCTAACACTGAAATATGTCACCAGTCTTTTAAATTTTTTTATTTTGAAACAGGGTCTCATTAAGTTTCCCAAACTAGCCTTGAACTTGTGATTTCCTCAGGCTCCCAAGTATCTGGGATCATAGGTATGCCCCACCAACCCAGCAAGTCTATAATTTTTGAAATAAAATAGATGATACAGAGAAGTTATCAGACATTTGAGCAACTATATCATGTGCCACAAAATCAAGAGAAATGACAGATTATATTGTCATGGATAACTAAAAAGAACAAAGCAAAAAAGAAAATATAAAGAAAAAATCTCTGAGATCTCATCCACTTCCACTCCTGTGGTCATGGTGAAAAATTATGCGGTATTATTAATTTTATTATATTTATTAAAATAAATTTTATTTGTATAGCTGGTGTGAGTATGTATGTGTGTAATTGTGTGTTTATATAATATAAAATATGATTTATATATTATGTATATGATCTAAAATTTTTACTAACCAAACTTATTTTATTTCTATTGTTATTTTATTTCTATAACTTTAAATAGTGACATCTAAATCTTTCCTTTTGAGAATAATTCCCTGATTGATGATTTTCTAGACTTAACTGAATTTGTGTAATATCTTAATATTCAAATAAAAGTAAATGGATACACATTAAAAAGAATGAGAGATGATTAAAACAAACCCAAGACTTACTTAAATAATGAAGGGCTGTTATTTTGGTATTTGAAATAAAAATAATTATGAAAAATAGGTAAATAAAATAGAAGAATAAAAATTTGACAGAATTGAAAACTATAAATATGAGCTAATAAAAGTATAAAATCATAAAATTAAATAATATGTAATGGATAGGTTTATGTATTAGATACTAGTGAGAGAATAAATAAAATAGCAAGTATTTTCAAAAAGTTATGAAGACTTAAACAGGAAAATATAAGAGAATTACAAATAGAGGGAAGGCCTATTGTTTTTGCACTGATTAAGGTTCTAGAAGGAAAGAAGAAAAAAGATGAGGCCAAAATTTTCAAAGATATAAAGAATTGTAAAACATATGATGACTGCATATAATGTGACCATCTGGATGAAATTTGCAATAGAAAAAGGATATTTAAAAAATAAATAAAATCTGAATGAAGTGTAGGCTTAAATCAATGTATCAACATTGATTCATTAATTTCAACCAATTTTCCATTCTAATATAAGAGTTAGGATCTTAAATGTCCCCCAAAGGCTCATGTGCTAAAGACTTTGTCTCCAGTGTTGCTACTGAGAAATGGTAGAAACTTTGGGAGACAGTGTAAACTTCATGCCTCGGATATTGGAGCCACCACATAGCAAGCTAGATAAGACCCTGAGTTCTTGCATCAAGCTCTATCATTGTAAAACTGTAATTCACACACCAGCTTAGCCACCATAAACAGTTCACCAATACACTAGATCATGGAGTCACTGTACCTATGAGTACATTCACACTCTAGATCTTGCCTCTCTGGCTGTACTACACACATTAACACATCACACACTGGAATCACCCCTATAGTGAGCTAATAAATACACCTCAGATGTGAGTGCAATTGTCTCTTTTCATTCCCATGCTCCAAGTCACAACTGACGATTAGCCTATGTCCTGGATATTTATGATATTGTAGCTTAGTGAATGCTCATTCGTCAGACACTGGATCAAAGGTTCCACTGCCTCAGTGACCAGATTCATAGTCAAAATCAGCCAGAATCAAATTAAATTGTTTTTACCTAAAACTATCCTTGTCTAACTGTAATATATTTTATATAAGCCTTATGATAACCACAAAACAAAATTCTGTAGTAGATCACAAAAGAAAAACAATAAGGCAATAAGAAATAAAGAATATCCCTATAGAAAATGATTAAGTCACAAAGAGAAAGGATGAAAAGAACAAAGCAAATAGGAAAAAATAGCAGTAATAAATATTTATGTATAATTAACTTGAATGTAAATGGATGAAATTATCTAATAAAATACAGAAAGTGACTAATAGAATTAATAAAAAAATAAGACCCAGCCCCTACACTACCCTGAAAAGATCCAATTCACCTTAAAGTACACCTATACATTGAAACTGACAGTAAGGAAAAATATTCTATGCAAATATAAACTAAAAAAGAACAGGGGAAGGTATAGTTACATCATATAAAAGAGACTTTGTGTCAAAAACTGTAAAATAGAACTAAAAAGCCATTATTATATAGTGATAAAGTGGTCAATTGATTAAGAAGATACAATTTTAAATACATATGCATTCAAAATTGGAATACCTAAAAATATAAAACAACTATTGAAAAATCTGAAAACTGAGATATACAATAATAACATAGCACCTCAAAATTCCACATAAAACACTGAGCAATCATGCAGACAGAAATTCATTCTGAAAAACATTGGAATTTGAGCAACATTGTAGAACAATGGAACTAACACACATAGATTAATATCCAATCCAATAGTAGCAATATATACATTCCTCTAAAGCAGGCATGGAGCATTCTCCAGGACAGATCATGTTCTAGGCCACAGAAATACTGTATCAAGTTTAAGAATATTAAATCATATCAAGTGGTCTGTTTTGACCATAATGTAATGAATGTATATCAAAGATATACCTGTACTTCCATGTTTACTGTAGCAATATTTATGATGACCAAGACATAGAATCAATCTATGTCCATAAATGGATGAATGGACAAAGAATATATATTATATATTATAGAGAGAGAGAGAAAGAAATACTATACAATATTAAAAAGAAATATTTATACCATTTATATAACTTGAATGGACCTGGAGGTCATTATGCTAAGTGAACTGAACCTGTTAAGGAAAGAAAACATTGAATTATTTCCCTTAAATATACCATCTAAAATAGTACTACTCCTACAAGTAGAGAGCAGAATGGTATTTATCAGGGACTGGGAAGGGGTGGGGAATTATAGAGATATTTGTCAAAAGACACAAACTGTTATTTAGGAGAAATAAGTAGAAGAGTTCTATTGTACAATGTTAGTAGATAATGCCAAAAACTTACAAAATTATTGTCAAAATTTGTACAGTTTTATAACTATAGTTATTAAAATATGTTGTTCATTTAAAGAATTATCATGAGAAAAGTTTTGTGTGTTTTCAAGACACACACACGTACACACACACACACACACACACACACACATATATATATATATATATATATTATTTCAGGTAATTTGTATTTTAATTATCTTGATTTAGCCAATCTATAACCTGTACTTTCATTAAAACTTAATTGCACACCATGAAGTTATTTTTTATTGTTATTTTTTGCTATTTTCAATAAAACATCAATTAATGACAATATTATTTTATAAACCTTTTAAAAATATGTTATTCCAACAAACCACAATTGTGGCTAAAAGCCACAATTTGATAACAATTCATACTCACCAAAATGGTTGAACCTTATATTTATTTTTTAGTAATGGTTATAGTATTCATAGCGGGTAGGGAGTTTATCACACAGCTACATCCCAGTCCATTTTTATTATTTTCAATTGTGATACAACACCATAATACACCTTGACATAATCACAAAACCATGAAACTCAACCCGCTTCCCATCCTCCACTCCCTCCATGCCATTAATCCCTGTTCAATACCTTTGCATTTGTTTTCCTCCAAGACCTTTTTAAAAATTTCAAGACAGGGTCTAAGTTGCAGAGTCTGGCCTTGAACTTGTTATCTTCTTGACTTAATATACTGAGTTTCTAGAATTATACGTGTGCATCAGTATGCCTAACTAAAACAAAAATTTAAAAGACCAATGAAGACAAGTTTTAGTGTGAAGATAGAGCAATGAATAATCTCTTACTCTAATGGCAATAATTTATTTTTTGACAATAATTTTGTAAGTTTTTGGCATTATCTACTAACATTGGATGTATGCACACACTGTGATTCAACAGTTCCACTTCCAGGTAAATACTTAACACAAATAAACTCACGGTTTTACCAAAAAAGGATGCTTAAAAGGAACTAGTTATAATAGTTCTAAAATGGAAACAAATGCTCATCAACAATATAGTAAATATTGCTGTAATGATAAAATGAAATACTAGTTAGTAATGAAAGTCTATGGACTATTACCACACAGGTAAATGATATAAATGAATTTTGCAATAATTGTATTATATGAAAATTACCAGAATAAAAGAATGAATTTATATAAAATTCTAAATCATACAAAATCCTGTTTTATTAAGCATCATCATAATGTTTTCTTTTGAAGGTAATTAAATCATTCAGAAAGACATATGGAAGGGTCTTCCATGATACTCAAATATTGTTTTTTAGTTGGGTAAGGCATATATGGTTTTAAATGGGAGCTACATAAAACCCTGTACTCAAGACTTTTGTCCTTTTTTTAAAAAAATTTTTTTAGTTGTAGTTGGACACAATATCTTTATTTATTTATTTTTATGTGGTGCTGAGGATCAAACCAGTGCCTCACAAATGCGAGGCAGGCACTCTACCACTGAGCTATAGCTTCAGCCACTGTCCTTCCTTTAATGTATTATTTACTTATAAAATTTTTGTTGAAGACAAAATATTGAAAAAAATAATTTACCAAATGTGATATTTATTTATCATTGGAAGCAAATAAATTGTGACAAAGTATGTGGGCAAATTTTCTCCAAACTAACATTTATGTGGTTAATAGTACATGTCAAACACCTTTCCTTATGTCTTTCAGGTCTGAGTTTGAGGATATGTGTATAGATGAGCCAAGTTGGATTTTGTTTTATTTAATTATGGAATTCCACCTTTGAAACAACTGTCAAATAATATTACTATTTGTTTATCTTTGTGGATACTTTTGGCAATGTTTGTATATAAAGTTATTTGCCCACAAGGATAAATTTACTGGCTTCAAGTTTCACATGGGAAGGGAAAGGATAAAAAGGTTAAACAAAACAAAATGTTGGTTTTGAAAAATCAGTTCATTAGGAAAGCATTCTATTTTTGAAACCTCCAAACTCAGTGGCTAGTAATAAAACAACAACAAAAAAAAAACATTTAAATTGTTGTGGGAAGTTCCTGTTTTTGTTAATTTAATTTGCTTTGGCTGCACAGGTTCTGTGGTTATCTAGTGTTGACCTTTGGTCATAACTGAATATAATATTTTATATAATCAATTATTTATTTCCTTAAATAAAAATATGTAGATAATTCTAACCATTATGTATGTATTTCTTTTTCTGCATGTGAAAATAGTTACTGGTGGGAAGAAATAAACTGCACAATTTCACATGTTCCTTAGTAATGAGCCTTGGAAGTATGCTCAACATTCCACGTTTTATTAAGACAACAAGTACCAATAGGTAGCTGATTATAGTGTGATCATTTGCCCCTAAGGCATTTTGTGGAAAAGAAAGTCTAGGACAAATGAAAAATCAATCACTGTTAGAATTTCTACCATAATTTATATCCTGTTGTTTCTTTTAGAAATTTTATGTATTTCAGCAAAGTGAAGATAACTCTGCATAGTTTAATTGTACAACTTATCTCTATTAAAATACAATAATTAAGGCAAGCATAAAGTTTATCAGAAATCCCCAAATTTTGCTTATCTGAAGTCCTTCTTATTCCTTGCATATATAAAATATTTGTAAAAGTTTGAATATATTTTTCATACTTTGAAAGAAAATAGAAAAGTCAGAAACCCAAATATTTTAAATTGAATAATTCAAATGCATGATAATTATATTAAGGGTTTGCTTTATTTTTGCCAGAATCTTTTTAATATGAGTGTAGAATTTTAAAACATTAATCTCTCTAAAATATCCATTCATCCAACATTGATTCTTTCTTTAATTATTTTAGTAAATATTTCTCCAGGACCTATTACATGTCTTGAACTTTGCCATATCTTCAGTGTAGAGACTTTAATAAAATTTGGCCCACTATCCCCTGCTTTTCCCAGTAAAGAGAAGAAAAACATGGATAAATCAATCACAATACTATAACAGTTTATAACAGTTGTTTAAGTACAGAAGGAATGATAACTACTTTGAGAGTGAGCATAAAGTTCATGAAAGCTTCTATGAACAAGTAATAATTGAGTCCTAAAAAGCACTATGAGTTTCTCACTCAGTGGAAAAAAGAGGGACTTGAAGACATTCTATTCTAAAGAACTGAATTACAAGATAGCACGATATGTTATCAGAAATGGTAAGAAATTTGGAGGAAATGGTACCAGGTGGCTGATGGATGATGAGACTGTCAAGATAAATAGTGGTCAGACTATGAAGGGTTGCATTTATCACACTAAAAATTTGAATTTAATTTGTAGGAGTAATATTGAAGAGCTCTAAGCAACAAAGTGATATTTTCACTATGATGAGTAGACTGGAGCTAGAAGAAATCAGAGAAAGCTGTTGCAATAACCCAGGCAAAAAATAAATAAGTAAATAAATAAATAACAAGAGTCTGAATTCAGGAAACAAGTTACAACTACATGTGTAAGAACATTGCCATCCAGCTGGAATTTATCCTATTGCAGTATCCCCAGTTTGTGAAAACAGATTTTCCCTGACTGTAGAATATGCAGGAAATAAAATTTATCAATTCCTGCTCCATCATTTACTAATTACATTATCTTAGATGAGTTAATTTCTTGACTTTCCAAAGCTGAAATATAAAAAAAAATACATAAAATAAGTATTTTGTATGTATAAATATTATATAACGATTATATAACTATATGCATTTATTTTTATATTTGTGCATATATATATATGTATATATACACAAATCTTCAGTGATGGTAATGGTTAAATTAGAAAATGCATGCAACTGAGCATGAAAATTTTATTAGTATTATTACTCAATATTATGGAAATATGATCTGTGAGAGATGTAAGTCCTTGAAACCTAAACAAAAATTAGTTTTGGCACAACCTACATCCACCTTATTATTAAAATCATAAGGCAAATATAGAAATGTTGATCTGGATATTTTATTAAAACACATTAACATGCTCTACCTTTAACCACAAATCTTTTTATTGGATTGTAGTGCCTATACCATTCATATCTTTATCAACACAAAACATAGTTTCTGCACAAAATATGCTTACCAAAATATTCTCTACATATTTTCTTCTGGATATTTGTTCTAACCTATTTAAGACAAAATTCTATAGTTCCTAGTTATCATAATTCTGCACATTTTTTTAGACTTAATAACAATAGTTCACATTAAATATATTCAAATTAGAGCATTCAACTATATTAGAGCAATTTGTCTTTTAAATCTGTATATCAGTTGAGCTTTGTCTTTTCTTCTATTTAATTATATTTGGCTATTAATGAATTCTATCTTCATAATTCACTGTATGTGTGACCTTTGGAAAGTTACTTAGTCCTACTCAAATTCAGTTCTTTTGTTTTTACTAAAACACAAATTGATAGTATCTAAATCACAATTAAATTATGGGAAATAAAATAAAATTTTTGGAAATTACTTAGCATAATGCCACAGAATGATTTCTAGAAAAATGTTGTTCCCTTATGATACTTTTTGTCATTATTTCAAAAGTTTCTCTAGAATTGTCCCCACATTATCAGTAAATACTTCAATAAGAAAGTGCTGTTAATTGCTGAACATTGAGTGGGAGAAAAATGCTACAATTCAGGAAGGCTGCTATGTCTGGAGTAATGAGAAAAATATGAGTAGGGACCTCTCTAACACTTTCTTCTTCAAAGCATCAAGAACTGACTAAGATAACTAATAGATGGCTTTCTCTCTTATGAATACTTCTATGGGGGGGTGATAATTGACCCTTCTGAAAATGGGCTGAATGATGGTTGAAGATTGAAGGGAGTGTGTCACAAGTGGTTTCGCTAGAGTATCAGGTCACATAAATATAAAGCAAAATAGAGCAAGTAAAAAATGTAGGTAAGAATAAAATTTAATAGTTTTGATATCTTGGGAAATTACTTAAAACTATAAAACTCAGTTTCATATTTCAAAATAAAATAATATTATATACTGCAAATACTTACTAAATAATGAAATAATATGTCATGTGGGTACTTGCCATAAATTATTTAAACAACAAATATCAATGATATAAATATTATTATAGCATCCTCTACCTATTAAAAAATCAACTATCCATTAATACTCATCTTTTTTAAAAATATTTTTTTACTTGTAGTTGAGCACAATACCTTTATTTTGTTTATTTATTTTTATGTGGTGCTGAGGATCTCAGGCCTCACATGTGCTAGGTGAGCTACCGCTGAGCCACAACCCCATCCCAATACACATGTTTTTTTTTTTTTTAATTAATTTAGATCTTTGGTCTAGCCTCCTTAAAATAAATCCTAAGCCAAAAGGACATTAGGGCACTTAAAAAATTACATTTATCCAGGCATGGTGCAGGCTATAATCCCAGCAACTTTGGAGGCTGAGGCAGGAGGATCTGAAATTCAAGGCCATCCACAGCAATTTAGCAAATCCCTCAGCAACTTAGAAAGACCCTGTCTCAAAGTAGAATAAAATAAATTTAAAAAAGAAAAAAAATGTTCTAGGGATATGGCCCCATTGGCAAGCACCCCTGGGTTCAATCCCTGACCCTAAAAAGAAAATAAAAAATTGTATTTATCTAAACAATCTAAGTGTGGTTCATTAATTATGTAATCCCAAGTAAAATTTTTTGTTATATATGTGTCTTTGTAGAACCCCAAATTACCAATATTTTAGTTAATGTTAAATTATATGCTTGAGGGAATATCACACTGTATTTATACAAATCTATTTTGAAAATACTACATTTTATTTGTTCTCGTATTTTCTCTATATTGGTCTGCATATGTGCACACTTTGTTCATTTCTGTATCACCAATAATACATAAGTGTCTGGCACATAGTAGGTTCTCAATAAGTATTCACTGAATGTATTCTTTCTGACTGGTTTCTCCCTGATAAGTACATATATGAACATCCTAAGAATTCTGAACAATTACAACAAAATAATACATCTTATTAAGAAAATAGTTCATATTTTCAAAAATAATAATAAATAAATTGAATGTGTGTTGACCCAACATTATCATTTGCTTTTAAAAACATAGTGAAGGGCTGGGGTTGTGGCTCAGCAGTAAAGCACTTGCCTCCCACATGTGAGACCCTGGGTTCGATCCTCAGCACCACATAAAAATAAATAAGTGAAATAAAGGTGTTGTGTCCAACTACAACTAAAAAATAAAATATTAAAAAATACTTCATGTGAAGAGGGGGATGATGGCGGCGAATGGAGTGCATCACTCCTGTGTACCGCGTCACTGTTCGGAAGAATGATGAGTTAGAACAGCTAAAAACTATCTTGTTAGGAATTTCGAGCAAAACTGGGGTGCTCCAAAACCTAGTGGAAAGATTTTCATTGCACGAGGATCAGCTACAGGGGCTCAAACGCTAGCGATTTGTCCGCACGGAGGGTCATGCAGCTTATTCAGCAAATCGCCCCGTGGCTAGAATCTGCGGCACGCGCTGGGAAGCAAGAGATAGCAACACAAAGATACAGCGCTGTGGATTCTGTGGGCTCCTGCCAGCTGTGCAATCACTGTACACAGTGCTGAATTCTGGGTTTGAGACGGGGGAAGGAAGCAGTCCAGTTCGGTTCTCCACCGGTCAGACCACAGAGGAAGCCAGCGGCCACCATCTTGGAGAGTTGACGTCATCATCCCTGTTTTCGACTGATCGCAGCTCATTCAACCATAGAACAGGTAATTTCAGGCTGCCATTCGCCTGCGTCTCGCAGACAAATTGCTCAGGCGCAGTGCTAAAGAACCCGTGGAAACTGCTTCTTGGGGCCTGATCCTATCAGAACATACACGGAGCCCGGGGCAGCCAAATTCTGGCTCCCAGAACTGCTCTGGCCCAGGGCTGAAGAACCCGTGGAAACTGCTTCTTGGGGCCTGCTCCTGTCGGGGCATGCACCAAGCCCGGAGCGGCGGAGTTCTGGCTCCTGGAGCTGCTCTGACCCAGGGCTGAGGAACCCGCAGAGACTGCTTCTCGGTCTGCATCCTGCTGAGTGCTGTGGGGGCCAAAGGGGCAGAGCAGAGCTGCAGCCCATGTCCGGAACAGGCCTAGCGACCCGCCGGGGTGGTATCACTTCACCCCAACTGCAGTAGGGGCCGAGTAGAGCCGCCGCCCGAGCCCGCAAGGTAGGCAGACCTGTGACCGACCAGCAGGACAGGCCCAGCGGCCTGCCGGCATGGTAGACACGTCACACCAATTGGAGTAGGGGCAGAGCAGAGCTGCCGCCTGAGCCCGGAACACACCTAGCGACCCGCCGGCTTGGTAGACACGTCCCACCAATTGGAGTAGGGGCAGAGCAGAGCCACCGCCCGCATCCGGAACAGACCCAATGACCCGCGGGCGTGGTAGTCACGTCACCCCAATTGCAGAAGGGGCAGAGCAGAGCCGCCACCCACGCCCACAAGTTAGGCAGACCTGCAACCGACCGGCACAACAGGCCCAGCGGTCCGCAGGCATGGTAGACACGTCACACCAATTGGAGGAGGAGCAGAGGAGAGCCGCCACCCGCGCCCGGGACAGGCCCAGAGGCCCGCTGGCGTGGTAGTCACGTCACCGCAATTGGAGTAGGGGCAGAACAGAGCCGCTGCCCGGACCCTGAACAGTCCCAGTGGCCCGCCGGTGTGGTAGTTACGTCACCAATTGGAGTAGGGGTAGAGCAGAGCTGCCACCCATGCCCGGAACAGGCCCGGTGACCCGCCGGAGTGGAAGTCACGTCACCCCAATTGGAGTAGGGGCAGAGCAGAGCCGCCTCCTGCGCCCGGAACAGGCCCAGCGACCCCCCGGCGTGGTAGACAACTCACCCCAATTGGTGTAAGGACAGAGCAGAGCCGCTGCCCACGCCTGCAAGGTAGGCAGACCTGCGACCGACCAGCAGAACAGGCCCAGGGGTCCGCAGGCGTGGTAGACATGTCACACCAACTGGAGGAGGAGCACAGCCGCTGCCTGCCCTGAAAGGGAGACTTTTCAACTATACAAGAGTAATATAAATATATAGGGGGAAAATTTCAAAAACACAACAGTTTCACCAAGCAGAAAGAAACGCGAGCAGTATGAAATGACAAGGAAAGAAAGGACCACAAGCAATGCAGGTCAACTCAACTCTAGAAGAGGTAATAGCTGCAGCAGATGGAATGTCAGATAAAGAATACAGGATATACACGCTTCAGATGATCTGGAGTCTCAAGGAAGACATTAGACAGCAAAATCAGACAATGAAAGATCACTTCGACAATGAATTACATAAACAAATCCAAGAAGCAAAAGATCGACTATACAGGGAGATAGAGGTAATAAAAAACAAACAAACAGAAATCCTAGAAATGAAGGAAGCAATAAACCAACTTAAAAACTCAATTGACAATACTACCAGCAGAGTAGAACACTTAGAAGATAGAACATCAGACAATGAAGACAAAGTGTTTCATCTTGAAAAGAACATAGACAGCTCAGCAAGACTGTTAAGGAACCATGAGCAGAATATTCAAGAAATATGGGACAACATAAAGAGACCAAACTTAAGAGTCATTGGGATACAGGAAGGTATAGAGGTCCATACCAAAGGAATGAGCAATCTATTCAGTGAAATAATACGAGAAAACTTCCCAGACTGGAAGAATGAGACAGAATCCCATTCCTAGAAGCATACAGGTCGCCGAATGTGCAAAATCATAAGAGATCCACACCTAGACATATTATAATGAAGATGCCCAGCATACAGATATAGAATATACCACCCAACATCAAGCAGTTACACTTTTTTCCCAGCAGCACATGGATCCTTCTCAAAAATAGATCATATATTATGTCACAGGGCAACAATTAGACAATATAAAGGAGTAGAGATAATACCATGCATCTTATCTGATCATAATGGAATGAAACTGAAAATCAACGATAAAAGAAAGAAGGAAAAATCATGCATCACTTGGAGAATGAACAATAGGTTACTGCATGATCAATGGGTTATAGAAGACATCAAGGAAGAAATTAAAAAATTCTTAGAAATAAATGAAAACACAGACACAACATATCGGAATCTATGAGACACATTGAAACAGTTCTAAGAGGAAAATTCATTGCTTGGAGTTCATTCCTTAAAAAAAGAAAAAACCAAGAAATAAATGATCTCATACTTCATCTCAAAATCCTAGAAAAAGAAGAGCAAAACAACAGCAAAAGAAGTAGAAGGCAAGAAATAATTAAAATCAGAGCTGAAATTAATGAAATTGAAACAAAAGAAACAATTGAAAAAATTGACAAAACTAAAAGTTGGTTCTTTGAAAAAATAAATAAAATCGACAGACCCTTAGCCATGCTAACGAAGAGAAGAAGAGAGAGAACTCAAATTACTAGCATACGGGATGAAAAAGGCAACATCACAACAGACACTTCAGAAATACAGAAGATAATCAGAAATTATTTTGAATCCTTATACTCCAATAAAATAGAAGATAGTGAAGGCATCAATAAATTTCTTAAGTCATATGATCTGCCCAGATTGAGTCAGGAGGATATAGAAAACCTAAACAGACCAATATCGATTGAAGAAATAGAAGAAACCATCAAAAGATTACCAACTAAGAAAAGCCCAGGAATGGATGTGTATATAGCAGAGTTTTACAAAACCTTTAAAGAGGAACTAACACCAATACTTTTCAAGCTATTTCAGGAAATAGAAAAAGAGGGAGAACTTCCAAATTCATTCTACGAGGCCAACATCACCCTGATTCCTAAACCAGACAAAGACACTTCAAAGAAAGAAAACTACAGACCAATATCTCTAATGAACCTAGATGCAAAAATCCTCAATAAAATTCTGGCAAATCGGATTCAAAAACATATCAAAAAATTGTGCATCATGATCAAGTAGGATTCATCCCTGGGATGCAAGGCTGGTTCAATATATGGAAATCAATAAATGTTATTCACCACATCAATAGACTTAAAGATAAGAACCATATGATCATCTCGATAGATGCAGAAAAAGCATTTGACAAAGTACAGCGTCCCTTTATGTTCAAAACCCTAGAAAAACTAGGGATAAGACGAACATACCTCAACATTGTAAAAGCTATCTATGCTAAGCCTCAGGCTAGCATCATTCTGAATGGAGAAAAATTGAAGGCATTCCCTCTAAAATCTGGAACAAGACAGGGTTGCCCTCTCTCACCACTTCTGTTCAACATAGTTCTCGAAACACTGGCCAGAACAATTAGACAGATGAAAGAAATTAAAGGCATAAAAATAGGAAAAGAATAACTTAAATTATCACTATTTGCAGATGACATAATTCTATACCTAGCAGACCCAAAAGGGTCTACAAAGAAACTATTAGAGCTAATAAATGAATTTAGCAAAGTGGCAGGATATAAAATCAACATACATAAATCAAAGGCATTCCTGTATATCAGCAACAAATTCTCAGAAATGGAAATTAGGAAAAACACTCCATTCACAATATCCTCAAAAAAAAAATAAAATACTTGGGAATCAACCTAACAAAAATGGTGAAAGACTTATACAATGAAAACTACAGAACCCTAAAGAGAGAAATAGAAGAAGATCTTAGAAGGTGGAAAAATATACCCTGTTCATGGATAGGCAGAACTAACATCATCAAAATGGTGATATTACCAAAAGTTCTCTATAGGTTTAATGCAATGCCAATCAAAATCCCAATGGCATTTATGTAGAAATAGATAAAGCAATCATGAAATTCATATGGAAAAACAAAAGACCCAGAATAACAAAAACAATGCTAATCAGGAAGTGTGAATCAGGTGATATAGCAATACCAGACTTCAAACTATACTACAGAGCAATAGTAACAAAAACAGCATGGTACTGGTACCAAAACAGACATGTGGACCATTGGTATAGAATAGAGGACACAGAAACCAATCCACAAAACTACAACTATCTTATATTTGATAAAGGGGCTAAAAGCATGCAATGGAGGAAGGATAGCATCTTCAACAAATGGTGCTGGGAAAACTGGAAATGTTTTGCATCAAAATGAAACTGAATCCCTTCCTCTCGCCATGCACAAAAGTTAACTCAAAATGGATCAAGGAGCTTGATATCAAATCAGAGACTCTGCGTCTGATAGAAGAAAAAGTTGGCTCTGATCTACATATTGTGGGGTCAGGCTCCAAATTCCTTAATAGGACACCCATAGCACAAGAGTTAATAACAAGAATCAACAAATGGGACTTACTTAAACTAAAAAGTTTTTTCTCAGCAAGAGAAACAATAAGAGAGGTAAATAGGGAGCCTACATCCTGGGAACAAATCTTTACTCCTCACACTTCAGGTAGAGCCCTAATATCCAGAGTATACAAAGAACTCAAAAAAATTAGACAATTAGATAACAAATAACCCAGTCAACAAATGGGCCAAGGACCTGAACAGACACTTCTCAGAGGAGGATATACAATCCATCAACAAGTACATGGAAAAATGCTCTCCATCTCTAGCAGTCAGAGAAATGTAAATCAAAACCACCCTAAGATACCATCTCACTCCAGTAAGATTGGCAGCCATTATGAAGTCAAACAACAACTAGTGCTGGCGAGGATGTGGAGAAAAGGGTACACTTGTACATTGCTGGTGGGACTGCAAATGGGTGCTGCCAATTTGGAAAGCAGTATGGAGATTTCTTGGAAAGCTGGGAGTGGAACCACCATTTGACCCAGCTATTCCCCTTCTGGGTCTATTCCCTAAAGACCTAAAAAGAGCATGCTACAGGGACACTGCTACATCAATGTTCATAGCAGCACCATTCACAATAGCAAGACTGTGGAACCAACCTAGATGCCCTTCAATAGATGAATGGATAAAATAATGTGGCATCTGTACACAATGGAGTATTACTCTGCCTTAAAAATGACAAAATCATAGAATTTGGAGGGAAATGGATGGCATTAGAGCAGATTATGCTAAGTGAAGCCAGCCAATCCCTAAAAAACAAATGCCAAATATCTTCTTTGATATAAGGAGAGTAAATAAGAACAGAGTAGGGAGGAAGAGCATGAGAAGAAGATTACCATTAAACAGGGATGAGAGGTGGGAGGTAAAGTGAGAGGGAAGGGAAATTGCTTGGAAATGGAAGGAGACCCTCATGGTTATACAAAATTACATACAAGTGGAAGTGAGGGGAAAGGGAAAAATAATACAAGAGGGAGAAATGAATTACAGTAGAGGGGGTAGAGAGAGAAGAGGGGAGGGGAGGGGAGGGGAGGGGGGATAGTAGAGGATTGCAAAGGCAGCAGAATACATCAGACACTAGAATGGCAATATGTAAAACAGTGGATGTGTAACTGATGTGATTCAGCAATCTGTATACGGGGTAAAAATTGGAGTTCATAACCCACTTGAATCAAAATGTGAAATATGATATGTCAAGAACTATGTAATGTTTTGAACAACCAACAATTAAAAAAAACATAGTGAAAGCCTCTGTATATGATGATTCTATGTTCTTAGATAAGTAAAAATCATTGCAGAGTGTAAGTAGTTTCCCTGTTGTGATCTCTATCTAGGGAACAGTGTGACTACTAATCAACTCAGTAAAATGTCTTGACAATTACAACTTATCCATAAAATAATCCTACAATGAAAGTTCCATTCTTTTCAATCAAAGCTAGAGTTCACCAGAGAGAAATTCTTTCTGAGGCCAGACCCATATACGTTTTCTATCTATTTATTTTCCATCCTCACAATAATCTGATCTTTCCTTTGCCATAGGCATTGGGTTCCTCAAAAAAAAAAAAAAGATGAACATGTAACTTAAAAAAAAATGTCTAGAACTGGGACTGTAGCTCAGTGGCAGAGCACTTGTCTAGCATGTATAAGGCACTGGGTTTGATCCTTAGCACCACATAAAATTGAACAAATAAAAGAAAAGCATTCTCTCCATCTACAACTACAAAAATAATTTAAAAAAGAAAACTTTGTATTTAAAAAAATCTTTTTTCTGATTTTTTTAAAACACAAAATCTATAAGAATGTATATTAATAAATTTTCCTACTCCACAAACTAAGTGAAATATGATATAAAATATTATTTATATTTCTACATTATTTTATTTTGTGATATGGATTAGAAATGAATAAGAACTACTTAAACTGGCTGGGAGAGTGTTTTTATATCAGCTAGCAAAAGTAAGGAGGTAATAATTTTTTCATTATGCAAGAAAAACTAAATTAAAAATGAAAATCACATGAATTTAGACCCATATTTAATCTATGTGGCTAAGTGTTTCAACTATTTTAATACATATGGAAATGTTTATAGAGATTTTTAGTGATATAGAACAAAACTTCTATTAACCATATGTTCATACACTAACTAGACTATTCTGCCTACTAATTTTCTCTTGAGGAAAAAATGAACTCAAAAAAATTAACACTAACAAAATGAATAATCCACTCAATAAATGACAAAAGATTTAGAGTCACTTATCAAAAAGAATTCAAATGGCCAAAAATATATATGAAAACATTCAATGTCCTTGGCAATCCAGGAAAATACAAATCAAAATACACTGAGATGACATCTCACTATAGTGAAAATGGTGATCACTGGGCTGGGGCTGGAGCTCAGTAGTGGAGTGCTTGCCTTGCACGCATGAGGCGCTAGGATCGATCTTCAGCACCACATAAAAATAAACAAAGATATTGTGTCCATCCACAACTAAAAAAAAAATTAAAAATGGTGATCACCACTAATACAAACAATGGTCAGACCTGGTGAGAATGTGAGGAAAGAGGTACAATTAAATTTTGTTGGTGGAATTCAAGATTATCTAATCCATTTTGGAAAGTAGTATCTCTGTTCTTGGTATAAATTCAAAGATCTAAAATTAGTATTCTATGGTGATACATGAATATTAATATTTATAGCAGTACAATTAACAACAGCCAAATTATGGAACCAGCCTAGATACCCATCAATAGTTGAAAGGATAAAGAAAATGTACATATACCACATTTTCTTTATCTATTCATCCACTGAAGGGCATCTAGGTTGGTTCCACAGTTTAGCTATTGTGAATTGTGCTGCTATAAACATTGATGTGGCTCTGTCCCTGTAGTATGCTGTTTTTAAGTCCCTTGGGTATAGACCAAGGAGTGGGATAGCTGGGTCAAATGGTGGTTCCATTCCAAGTTTTCTAAGGAATCTCCATACTGCTTTCCAGATGGGTTGAACCAATTTGTAGTCCCACCAGCAATGTATGAGGGTGCATTTTCCCCCACATCCTCTCCAAAACTTACTGTTTTTGTATTCTAGACAACTGCCATTCTGACTGGAGTGAGATGAAATCTTAGATTTAAGAAAACACAGTGAGCTTGAGGAAACCACAGAAACAATTTAATATAATAATAATAAAACTTAATAAAGAGATGTAAAGTATTATAAAAATTGTTGAGCTAAAAATATACTCACAAAAATTAAAAACATGATAGAATCTATAGCTGAATACATAAAAAAGTAAAAAATTGATAAGCTATAAGACAGACTATTTGAACGTACACAGCTGAAGGAGAAAAAAAGACAATAACCTAATGAACAGGGAAGAAGAAAGATTATGGGAATTTTGGAATGATAGAAAAATAACAAATATTTCAGTTATTTGGAATCAAGAAATCCTTGAATTGCTAAAGGGGTAGAAAACTTTAAAAAAATAACAGGTATCTTCTCAGAACCTAGAAAAGACTATATATTAAGAATTGTATGCAAAAAAAAATAAGAGACCTCATGTATAATGGCAAAATTTGGTGTGAATATACTTTATATACAGAGTTACAAAAATTGTGCTGTGAATGGATAATTATGAATGTAATGCACTCCACTATTGTCATGTATGTAAGAAATAAATAAAAAATGAAAAAAAAGAACAAATATCTAGGTTAAAGAAGCTCAGGGGTCACCTTCCAAATTGATCTCAAGAAATTTTACCCCATGACATAATCAAGCTCTCACATGTAAAAGATAAAGATTCCCATGACTCCAAGAGAAAAGAAATAATAAATCCTAGATTGTCCCCAATTATTCTGACAGATGACTTCCAACCACATCCTTTTGGTCAGAAGAGAGTGGCATCAGAGTATTTATTACATTACTGAAGGAAAAAAAGAAAAACAGTTGACCAAGGCTGGGGTTGTGGCTCAGATGTGGAGTGCTGGCCTGGCATGTGTGAGGCACTGGGTTCAATCTTCAGCACCACATATAAATAAAATAAAGATATTGTATCCACCTATAACTAAAAAATAAATACTAAAAAAAATTCATTATGATGGGAAACATTTTATTAACAACAACAACAACAACAACAACAAAAGTGTTGACCAAGAATACTATACCCACCAAAGTTTTCTTTAGGGATAAAGACTGCCCTAGGCAAAATAGAGAGAATATATCTCCACCAGAAATTCTCCACTAAAAATGTTAAAGGAAATATTTCAAATTGAAAAACAGATACATTAATGAGTAAGAAGAAAGCATAAGTTAGTATAGAACATACTGGTAAGAGTAATTATGCAAGTAAATTCAGAATGCTCTAATATTATAAGCATGGTACATAAACCATTTATAGCTTTAGTATGAAGAATAATGTACAAAATAACTGTACTAATATGTCAAGCCCTAAGCAATATAGTAGAAAGATGTAAAATGGGATATCAAACATACAAAATATGGGAAGAATGAAATGCTACTATAATTTTTTATGACTACTCTTTTTCTTATTCTTTGGTTGTTGTGTTCTAATCTTTATGCTCAAATAAAGATACTATCATTTTGAAATTGCTTGTTATAAACAAAATATGCTTTGGAATATCTCACTGTAACAACAAAGCAAAATTAAATGATGTTCCAAAATAATGAGGAATCAAAATACATTACTAGTGTGATTAACTTAACCACCAAGTAAGGTTATAAGAAAGGAAGAAAGAAAGAAAGGAAATACAACAAAACACTAGAAAACGAGTTGCATAATGGCTGGAGTAAGACCTTATCTATCTATAATTACTTTTAATATAAATAGATTAAATTATTCAATTAAAAGATAAGGAAATATTGAATGGATAAAATAAGTTTATAAGTAGTCACCTTCTGGATATCTGAGTGTGAATATCAGCATCCAGTTAACTACAAACACAAAAGGGAGAACAGTACATAGAAAAACTATGCTAGATGAATTACACTGAAATTCACTACATATAGAATCATAAGTAAATATATAGTTTCTTTAAGCCAAAGTTAATTAATAAATACTACATGACTATGTAAATATTTTTCAACCTTAAATGGATAGGTGAATCAATCATCTTAGAAATATAGATTCTGATGATGTAAACCTAGGCTAGGGTTCAATTATCTGCATTTCTTTCTTTTTTCTTTTCTCTACTGGGGATTAAACCCAGAAGCACTTTACCACTGAGCCACAAACCAAGCCCTTTTTAGTTTTTGAGACATGGTCTTACTAAGTTGCTTAGGCCCTCACAAATTTGCTGAGGCTGGCTTTGAACTTGTGATCAGCTTTCCAAGTGCTGGGACTATACAGATGTGTACCACCATGCCTGGCAATAATCTGAATTTCTAATGAGATCCATAATATGGGGGAAATACTGAATAAACTTTGATTAACAGAGACCTCTGTGATAGTATACGAAATTGTCAATGAAGGCAAAGGCTATTATAGTCAATACTGTTTGTAATTGAACAAAATAAAATAAACTCATTGATCTTATTCATTTTTAGTGCTGAGTAAAATTCCATTGTGTATAAATGCCTCAATTTTTAACCATTCATTCACTGAAGGACATTTACGTTAGCTCCACAGTTTAGCTATTGTGAATTGTGCTGCTATAAACATTGATGTGGCTGTGTCCCTGTAGTATGCTGTTTTTAAGTCCTTTGGGTATAGACTGAGGAGAGGGATAGCTGGGTTAAATGGTGGTTCCATTCCCAATTTTCTAAGAAATCTCCATACTGCTTTCCATATTGGCTGCATCAATTTGCAGTTCTAGCAGCAGTGTATGAGTGTGCCTTTTCCCCCACGTTTCTGCATTGTATTTGTGTGTGTGTGTGTGTGTGTGTGTGTGTGTCTGTCTATGTCTCCTTTGTTCACTTCTTTATACTTGTTTGTTGGTAAAATAAATGAAATTTCCTAAATTATTGTAAGATGATTGAAAAATACATAAATATTATAAAAGATTAGAAACACTTTCATGTAGAGACTAAAACACTACATCCCTAACACCATTACCACTATACTTATGGGAACACTTGTATAGTAATAGAGAAATTCTGGTGACTATAGATAATTTTAACAACTGTACTAGAATATAATTCAAATAGTATACAATTTAACCATTAAAATGATAAATAGTAAATTATTAATATTTAATACTCCAAACCAATTACACTCTCTGTATTTGTTGTAAGGCAGATCAGTGGTAGTAAAATCTTAAGCAATTATTTATTTATCTGAGAATGTCCACATTTTTCCTCACTGTTATAAAACAATTTTATTGAATGTGGAATACTGGGTAGACATTTTTTAGCAATTTAATTATATTATCCTCTTGTCTTTTAGCTTCTATGATTTCTGATGAGCAATAATTTCTCTTGCTGCTTTCAACATTCTTTGTCCTTTGACTTTAACCATTTATTTAAAATGTGACAGAAGTCCATCTCTTTAATTTTACCTTACTTTGAGTTTATTGCTTCTTGGGTTTATGTGCCTGTGTCTTTTGTCAACTTGAAAAGTTTTTAGCCATTGATTCTTCAAGTGTTCCTTCAGCCCTTTTTATTTTCCACTGCTTCTGGGAATCCCATTATGTATATGTTTCTTCAATTAATGATGCCACACAGTCACTGTTTACTGTTTTTCATTCACTTACTTTATATTTACCTTACTTTTTTAAAAAAAATATTTTTGTTGTCAATGGACCTTTATTTTATTTATTTATACATGGTGCTGAGAATCAAACGCAGTGTATCACACATGCCAGGCAAGTGCTCTACCACTGAGCCACTACTTCAGCCCCTGTATTTCCTTTAATTGAAAAAAATATATTTTTAGTCATACATGGACACAATATCTTTATTTTATTCATTTTTATGTAGTGCTGAAGATAGAATCCAGTGCTTCACATGTCTGAGGCAAGCATTCTGACACAGAGCCACAACCCCAGATCTTCCCTTACTTTTATTGACTCTTGTTTTATTCTATTATACCCAAATTCAATAAGGCCAATTGGTTCTGTCTTCAAGTTTGCTGATTTTTTTCTTCTTCCTGCTCAAATATGTTGATGAACTCCTCAACTGATTTTTCATTGCATTCTGTTTACTTTTCTTGACTTTGTAAAAAATAAATTATATTTAATGATATCTAATTATTTTACACATTAATTTCCTGTAATTTATTGTCCTTGTTTAGTTTTGGAAGGAGACAAGAAGAGGATTGGGTAAAAGTTGAATACATTTAAGACAGTTGTTTTAATTTTTTTCTATTAAATCAAAAGCCTTAGGAATGGTTTTCATCAACTTGTTTTATTCCTTTGTATAATACATAATTTTCTTTTACTTCTTATGATGTACAATTTTGGGTCAAAATATATATTACGATATCCTAATGTTGTAAATCTAGAGGGGAAATTCTCCTTTACCAATAGTTAGTTTGTTGTTCTTAACTTATCATTCTGGTTTCTACTGTTCTAGGCTGGAGAAGTATGTTTTGATACTTTTCTAAACTCTTTACAAATCTGTATTTTTGATCATGTGTGATCACTGAAGTGTATGTACTACGTTCATGTTTAGCTAGTATTCTGACAGAGATTTCATTGAATTTGAAGAGCCAAAAATTAATGAAAAAAGACAATAAAAACAAACACCTCTCCCAGTCTTTGTAGATTCATTCTATTTGTGACATTTTTCCAACAAACTTAGTCAGTGTTGCACTGAGTTGTTTGTCTTGATCAGTTAACTTTCCCTCCAGGCATCTATAATTTTTCAGTTCACCTGGCAGCACTTTTCAGCAATCTGCTCTAAAATCATAGGTAAACACCTTACACCAGACCTTCAAAAATATCTGAGATGTATTACACTAGACATAGGCGACAATTTGCAAATAATGTCCTCTTTTCTCCCTCTAGAAATGGAGTAGGGCATCATACTGGCAAAGCAGGTTGGTGTTTTCTTAAAACTTTCACTGCTTTTATACTGCCGGTACACAACACTAGGAATGTGGCAAGGGCAAGTAAAAAATGCCACAATATTTTCCTAACATGTTAGAGTTTTTCTTTTCTTAATTCAGCATTCATTTCAATACTGTAAAACTTTATTTTCCAGAGTTCTGGTAATGTTACTTTTTTAAAAAAATTATTGATTTTATTATTTTTTTAAATACACAACAACAGTGGAATGCATTGCAATCCTTACTACACATGTGGGGCACAATTTTTCTTTTTTTAAATTGCTTTTATTTTTTAAATACACGACAGCAGAATGCATAACAATTCTTATTACACATATAGAACACAATTTTTCATATCTCTGTTTGTATATAAAATATGCTCACACCAATTCATGTCTTCATACATATAAAGCTGCTTTTTCCTTTTTTTGGTAGAATGCTAGAATTCAATCTATATTAAGAAAAATCTGGATTACAGAGGTAACTTTCATCCTCTAAAATCAATAACTTACCATTATTTTTTTTGTTGGTCTTTCAAAACCTTACATAGTTCATGATATTTCATATTTCACAGTTTAATTCAAGTGGGTTATGAACTCCCATTTTTACCCCGTATACAGATTGCTGAATCACATCATTTACACTTCCATTGATCTACACATTGCCATTCTAGTGTCTGTTGTATTCTGCTGCCTTTCCTATCCTCTACTATCCTCCCTCCCCTCCCCTCCCCTCCCCTCTTCTCTCTCTACCCCCTCTACTGTAAATCATTTCTTCCACTTGTATTATTCTTCCCTTACCCCTCATTTCCTCTTGTATGTAATTTTGTATAACCCTGAGGATCACCTTCCATTTCCATACAATTTCCCTTCTCTCTCCCTTTCCCTCCCACCTCTCATCCCTGTTTAATGTTAATCTTCTTCTCTGCTCTTCATCCCTACTCTGTCCTTAGTTACTCCCCTTATATCAAAGCAGACATTTGGCATTTGTTTTTTAGGGATTGGCTAGCTTCACTTAGCATAATCTGCTCTAATGCCGTCCGTTTCCCTGCAAAGTCTATGATTTTGTCATTTTTTAATGCAGAGTAATACTCCATTGTGTATAAATGCCACATTTTTTTAACCCATTCGTCTATTGACGGGCATCTAGGTTGGTCCCACAGTCTTGCTATTGTGAATTGTGCTGCTATGAATATTGATGTAGCAGTGTCCCTGTAGCATTCTCTTATTAGGTCTTTAGGGAATAGACCGAGAAGGGGAATAGCTGGGTCAAATGGTGGTTCCATTCCCAGCTTTCCAAGAAATCTCCATACTGCTTTCCAAATTGGCAGCACCAATTTGCAGTCCCACCAACAATGAACAAGTGTACCCTTTTCCCCACATTCTCGCCAGGACTTGTTGTTGTTTGACTTCATAATGGCTGCCAATCTTACTGGAGTGAGATGGTATCTTAGGGTGGTTTTGATTTACATTTCTCTGACTGCTAGAGATGGAGAGCATTTTTCCATGTACTTGTTGATGGATTGTATATCCTCCTCTGAGAAGTGTCTGTTCAGGTCCTTGGCCCATTTGTTGACTGGGTTATTTGTTATCTAATTGTCTAATTTTTTTGAGTTCTTTGTATACTCTGGATATTAGGGCTCTACCTGAAGTGTGAGGAGTAAGATTTGTTCCCAGGATGTAGGCTCCCTATTTACCTCTCTTATTGTTTCTTTTGCTGAGAAAAAAAACTTTTTAGTTTGAGTAAGTCCCATTTGTTGATTCTAGTTATTAACTCTTGCGCTCTGGGTGTCCTATTAAGGAATTTGGAGCCCGACCCCACAGTATGTAGATCATATCCTACTTTTTCTTCTATCAGACACCGTGTCTCTGATTTGATATCAAGCTCCTTGATCCATTTTGAGTTAACTTTTGTGCATGGCGAGAGAAAGGGATTCAGTTTCATTTTGATGCAAAAGGATTTCCAGTTTTCCCAGCACCATTTGTTGAAGATGCTATCCTTCCTCCATTGCATGCTTTCAGCCCCTTTATCAAATATAAGATAGTTGTAGATTTGTGGATTGGTTTCTGTGTCCTCTATTCTATACCAATGGTCCACCTGTCTGTTTTGGTGCCAGTACCATGCTGTTTTTGTTACTATTGCTCTGTAGTATAGTTTGAAGTCTGGTATCGCTATACCCCCTGATTCACACTTCCTGCTTAGCATTGTTTTTGCTATTCTGGGTCTTTTATTTTCCCATATGAATTTCATGATTGCTTTCTCTATTTCTATAAGAAATGCCATTGGGATTTTGATTGGCATTGCATTGAACTTATAGAGAACTTTTGGTAATATCGCCATTTTGATGATGTTAGTTCTGCCTATCCATGAACAGGGTATATTTTTCCATCTTCTAAGATCTTCTTCTATATCTCTCTTTAGGATTCTGTAGTTTTCATTGTATAAGTCTTTCACCACTTTTGTTAGGTTGATTCCCAAGTATTTTTTTTTTTTGAGGATCTTGTGAATGGAGTGGTTGTCCTCATTTCCATTACAGAGGATTTGTCACTGATATACAGGAATGCCTTTGATTTATGCATATTGATTTTATATCCTGCCACTTTGCTAAATTCATTTATTAGCTCTAATAGTTTCTTTGTAGACCCTTTTGGGTCTGTTAGGTATAGAATCATGTCATCTGCAAATAGTGATAATTTAAGTTCTTCTTTTCCTATTTTTATGCCTTTAATTTCTTTTGTCTGTCTAATTGCTCTGGCCAGTGTTTCGAGGACTATGTTGAACAGAAGTAGTGAGAGAGGGCAACCCTGTCTTGTTCCAGATTTTAGAGGGAGTGCCTTCAATTTTTCTCCATTCAGAATGATGCTAGCCTGTGGCTTAGCATAGATTGCTTTTACTATGTTGAGGTATGATCCTGTTATACCTAATTTTTCTAGAGTTTTGAACATAAAGGGATGCTGTACTTTGTCAAATGCTTTTTCTGCATCTATTGAGATGATCATATGGTTCTTATTTTTAAGTCTATTGATGTGGTGAATAACATTTATTGATTTCCGTATTTTGAACCAGCCTTGTATCCCAGGGATGAATCCTACTTGATCATGGTGTATAATTTTTTTATATGTTTTTGAATCCGATTTGCCAGAATTTTATTGAGGATTTTTGCATCTAGGTTCATTAGAGATATTGGTCTGTAGTTTTCTTTCTTTGAAGTGTCTTTGTCTGGTTTAGGAATCAGGGTGATGTTGGCCTCTTAGAATGAATTTGGAAGTTCTCCCTCTTTTTCTATTTCCTGAAATAGATTGAAAAGTATTGGTATTAGTTCCTCTTTATAGGTTTTGTAAAATTCTGCTGTATACCCATCCGGTCCTGGGCTTTTCTTAGTTGGTAGTCTATTGATGGTTTCTTCTATTTCTTCAATCGATATTGGTCTTTTTAGGTTTTCTATATCCTTTTGACTCAATCTGGGCAGATCATATGACTTAAGAAATTTATCGATGCCTTCACTATCTTCTATTTTATTGGAGTATAAGGATTCAAAATAATTTCTGATTATCTTCTGTATTTCTGAAGTGTCTCTTGTGATGTTGCTTTTTTCATCCCGTATGCTAGTAATTTGAGTTCTCTCTCTTCTTCTCTTTGTTAGCATGGCTATGGTTCTGTCGATTTTATTTATTTTTTCAAAGAACCAACTTTTAGTTTTGTCAATTTTTTCAATTGTTTCTTTTGTTTCAATTTCATTAATTTCAGCTCTGATTTTAATTATTTCTTGCCTTCTACTTCTTTTGCTGTTGTTTTGCTCATCTTTTTCTAGGATTTTGAAATGAAGTATGAGATCATTTATTTGTTGGTTTTTTTTCTTTTTTTAAGGAATGAATTCCAAGCAATGAATTTTCCTCTTAGAATTGCTTTTAATGTGTCCCATAGATTCCGATATGTTGTGTCTGAGTTTTCATTTATCTCTAAGAATTTTTTAATTTCCTCCTTGATGTCTTCTAAAACCCATTGATCATTCAGTAACCTATTGTTCATTCTCCAAGTGATGCATGATTTTTCCTTCTTTCTTTTATCGTTGATTTTCAGTTTCATTCCATTATGATCAGATAAGATGCATGGTATTATCTCTACTCCTTTATATTGTCTAATTGTTGCCCTGTGACATAATATATGATCTATTTTTGAGAAGGATCCATGTGCTCCTGAGAAAAAAGTGTAACTGCTTGATGTTGGGTGGTATATTCTATATATGTCCATTAAGTCTAGGTTATTAATTGTGTTATTGAGTTCTATAGTTTCCTTATTCAACTTTTGTTTGGAAGATCTGTCCAGTGGTGAGAGAGGTGTGTTGAAGTCTCCCATGATTATTGTATGGTGGTCTATTAGACTCTTGAACTTGAGAAGAGTTTGCTTGATGAACATAGCTGCTCCATTGTTTGGGGCATATATATTTATGATTGTTATGTCTTGTTGGTGTATGGTTCCCTTTTGCAGTATGTAGTGTCCCTCTTTATCCCTTTTGATTAACTTTGGCTTGAAATCTATTTTATTTGATATGAGTATGGACACTCCTGCTTGTATCCACAGTCCATATGAGTGATATGATTTTTACCAACCTTTCACCTTCAGTCTATGTATATCTTTTCCTATCAAATGCGTCTCCTGTAGGCAGCATATTGTTGGGTCTTGTTTTGTGATCCATTCAACTAGCCTGTGTCTCTTAATTATTGAGTTTAAGCCATTAACATTTAGGGTTATTATTGAAATATGGTTTGTTCTTCCAGCCATATTTGTTTTTTTTTTAGTATATAATTTTTTTTATTGGTTGTTCAAAACATTACCTAGTTCTTGATATATCATATTTCACACTTTTATTCAAGTGGGTTATGAACTCCCATTTTTACCCCGTATACAGATTTCAGAGTCACATCAGTTACACTTCCACTGATTTACATATTGGCATATTTGTTTATTAATGTTACTAAACCTGATTTGTTTTCTTCTTTGATTATTTCCCCCCTTTATTGTTGTACCTCCCACTGTTGGTTTTCATTGTTATTTTCCATTTCCTCTTCATGTAATGTTTTGCCAAGGATGTTTTGAAGAGATGGTTTTCTAGCTGCAAATTCTTTTAACTTTTGTTTATCGTGGAAGGTTTTAATTTCATCTTCTATCCTGAAGCTTAATTTCGCCGGATACATGATTCTTGGCTGGAACCCATTTTCTTTCAGTGTTTGAAATATATTATTCCAGGATCTTCTAGCTTTCAGAGTCTGTGTTGAGAGATCAGCTGTTATCCTGATTGGTTTACCCCTAAATGTAATCTGCTTCCTTTCTCTTGTAGCTTTTAAAATTCTCTCCTTATTCTGTATGTTGGGCATCTTCATTATAATGTGTCTATGTGTGGATCTCTTATGATTTTGCACATTCGGCGTCCTGTATGCTTCTAGGATTTGGGATTCTGTCTCATTCTTCAAGTCCGGGAAGTTTTCTCGTATTATTTCATTGAATAGATTGTTTATTCCTTTGGTATGGACCTCCATGTCTTCCTGTATCCCAATGACTCTTAAGTTTGTTCTCTTTATGTTATCCCATATCTCTTGGATGTTCTGCTCATGGTTTCTTAACTGTCTTGCTGAGCTGTCTATGTTCTTTTCAAGTTGAAATACTTTGTCTTCATTGTCTGATGTTCTATCTTCTAAGTGTTCTACTCTGCTGGTAGTATTCTCAATTGAGATTTTAAGTTGGTTTATTGCTTCCTGCATTTCTAGGATTTCTATTTGTTTGTTTTTTTAATTATCTCTATCTCCCTGTATAATTGATCCTTTGCTTCTTGGATTTGTTTATGTAATTCTTTGTCAAAGTGATCTTTCATTGTCTGATTTTGCTGTCTCATGTCTTCCTTGAGACTCCAGATCATCTGAAGCATGTATATCCTGAATTCTTTATCTGACATTCCATCTGTTACAGCTATTACCTCTTCTAAAATTGAGTTGATCTGCATTGCTTGTGGTCCTTTCTTGCCTTTTCATACTGCTCGCGTTTCTTTCTACTTGGTAAAACTGTTGTGTTTTTGAAATTTTCCCCCTATTTATTTATATTGGTCTTGTATAGTTGAAAAATCTCTCTTGCAGAGTGGGTAGTGGCTGTGCTCCTCCTCCAATTGGGGTGATCTGTTTACTATGCTGGTGGGCCGCTAGGCCTGCTCTGCTGGTCGGTCACAGGTCTGCCCACCCTGCGGGCGCGTGTGGCGGCTCTGCTCTGGCCCCACACCAATTGTGGTGACGTGACTACCACGCCCATGGGTCGTTGGGCCTGATATGGATGCAGGCAGCGGCTCTGCTCAGCCCCTACTCCAATTGGTGTGACGTGTATACCACTCTGGCAGGCCTCTGGGCCTGTTCTGCCTGTGGGTCGCAGGTCTGCCTACCTTGCCGGCTCGGGCGGCGGCTCTGCTCGGCCCCTACTCTAAATGGGGTGACTTGACTACCACGCCATCGGGTCGCTGGACCTGATCCAGGCGTGGGCGGCTGCTCTCTTCGGCCCCAGCTGCAGTTGGGGTGATGTGATACCACACCGGCGGGTCGCTTGGCCTGTTCTGGGCGCAGGCGGCAGTTCCACTCTGCCCCTCTGGCCCCCACAGCACCCAGCAGGACCCGGACCGAGAAGCAGTTTCCGCGGGATCCCCAGCCCAGGACCAAAGCAGTTCCGGGAGCCAGAACCCAGCCGCCCCGAGCTCAGTGCATGCTCTGCTGGGAGCGGGCTCCAAGAAGCAGACTCCGTGGGTTCCCCCAGCCCTGGGCCAAAACAGTTCTGGGAGCCAGAACCCAGCTGCTCAGAGCTCGGTGCACGGTCCGCTAGGAGCAGGCTCCAAGAAGCAGTCTCCGTGGGTTCCCCAGCCCTGGACCAAAGCAGCTCTGGGAACCAGAACCCGGCTGCTCAGAGCTCGGAGCACACTCTGCTAGGGGTGAGCTCCAAGAATCCGTCTCCGTGGGCTCTCTAGCCCTGAGCCTGAGCTATCTGTCTGCGAGACGCAGGCAAATAACAGCCTGAAATCACCTGTTCGGTAGCTGAATGAGCTGAGATCAGTAGAAAACAGGGATGATTACGTCAGCTCTCCAAGATGGCGGCCGCTGGCCTCCTCCGTGGACTGACCGGTGTGGAGAATCGAACTGGACCGCTTCCCTCCTCCA
The DNA here is from genome assembly GCF_964194105.1 of Spermophilus citellus. NCBI lineage: Eukaryota > Metazoa > Chordata > Mammalia > Rodentia > Sciuridae > Spermophilus > Spermophilus citellus. The sequence goes on along the minus strand of NC_138190.1, from coordinate 123,798,153 downwards.
TCTCAAACCAAGAACTAAGCACTGAGTGAGCCATTCCACCACTGGCAGAAGTCCACAGAATCCGCAGCGCTGTACCTCCTCGCCACCACCTCTCCGCTTCCCAGCGCGTGCCGCAGACTCTGGCCGCAGGGCAATCCGCTGAACAAGCCGTGCGACCCTCTGTGCGGAGAAATCGCCCGCGACCGAGCCCCTGCCGCCGATCCTCACGTGATGAAAATCCCTCCACTAGATTCTGGAGCACCTCAATTTCACTGGAAATTCCCAACAAGACAGCCTTCAGCTGTTTTAACTCATCATTCTCCCGCACAGTGACGCGGCACACGGGGGTGATGCACTCCCTTTGCCGCCATCTTCCTATTTCTGTCAGAGCACAATTTTTCTTATCTCTGTATATAAAGTATGTTTACGTCAATTTATGCCATTATACATTCACTTTATTGCATTCAATTCTTAATACACATATACTACATTTTTTCATATCTCTATTTGTATATAAGTTATGTTGACACCCAATTCGTGTCTTCATACATGTACTTGGTATAATGATGACCATCACATTCCACCATCCTTGCTAATCCCCTTTCCCTCCTACCCTTCTTCCCTATCTATAATTAATCTAATCCTCCCATGCTCTCCCTCTCTACCCTACTATGAGTCACCCTCCTTATATCAGAGAAAATATTAGGCATTTGTTTTGGGGGGATTTGGTGACTTCATTAGCATTATCTTCTCCATTTACCTGTAAATGCCATGATTTTCTTATTTTTTAATGCTGAGTAATATTTCATTGTGTCCCATTGTGTCTTCTTGGACTATACCCAAAGGACTTAAAAACAGCATACTACAGGGACACAGCAACATCAATGTTTATAGCAGCACAATTCTCAATAGGTAAACTGTGGAGCCAACCTAGATGTCCTTCAGTGGATGAATGGATTAAAAAATGTGGCATTTATACACAATGAAATATTACTCAGCATTAAAAAGAACAAAATCATGGCATTTTCAGGTAATGTTACTTACGATATTTACTGCTAGATTTTCTAAGCTTCTCTGGTGGGATAAGAATATTCAAGTGTCTACTCTGCCATTTTATTGATGTCAATTTCTGCATAATTTTGATTTGGGACTTAAATTTACATGTTTAAACAAACCATACTAAAAATTTTTAATAATTCATTATAGTGGACAAAAGATGTTCACTTTCTGTGTGAAGCATGTGCATATTTTAGGGAGAATGATGAAGACCTCATTTTAATTAAATAATTTTCTCAAATAGAAAGTTGAAAATGATTAATTCATATCACTAACAATTAAAATCTCAGATAATTTAAATCATTATGAATGGCAGAAAAGTTATAAACTAGGCAAGCATTTGATCATGAAGCATTTATACAAAATCTCCTTGTATAAATTTAAAATAAAATCATTTATGTTCCTATCGCACATGAATCACTATGCAAAATGTTACAGATGCTTTATCACTCATCTCTTTTATTTTCTTTAATTAATATATAACATTTGTACATATTTATGTAATATAGTATATTAATGTGATATGTGTATATAATGTATTATCTCAAGTGTTTATAATTTTATGATTGAAAATCTTCAAATTCTTCTCTAGTATATCATACAGTGTCATAGGTTATATTTAACTTAATATGTCACAGAATAGTAGAACTAATTCCTTCTATCTTACTATATCTTGGTACCTGTTATATAATATGTCTCTACCTGCTCTGTACCCCATATTTCCTGCTTATTACAGCTTATTTCTGTGTGAAGGATGTGCATATTCACAACATTCAAGATATGTAGTCAATGTAGATGCCCATTAATAGATGAATAAATAAGAAAATGTGGTACATATACACAATGGAATACTATTCATCCTTCACAAAGAAATCTTGCCATTTGCAACAACAGATGAACCTAGTAAATGTACGTTAAATAAGCCAGAACCAGAAAGACAAACACCATGTGATCCCTAATATACTCAAATATAAAAAATGTTACATTCATAGAAGAAAATAAAATAGTAGTTACCAAGGAATGGGAAAGTTGGAGTTTGGGGATGTTGATAAAATGATACAAAATTTCAATTATATATGAAGAAAAATTTCAGGATATCTATTGTAAAATGTGATTATTATAGATAATAACAATATATTAATATTCTTATAATTGTTAAGAGAGTACATTTAAGTGTTCTCACTTAGAGAAATGACAAGTATATGAGTTAGAGCATATAATTGTCTCAACTGAACTATTTATCTAAGTTGTAGTACTTATCAGCACTTCATTTTCTTCTGATGCCTCAATGATGTTCCATTTTATGTCTGTGACAATTTTTATTTAAGCAATTATCTATTGATAGACATTTGGATTGTTTCTACCTCTTTATTGCTATGAATATTGTGCTAGATTTCTGTGTTCATATATATATATATATATATATATATATATATATATATATATATAGTTACTTTTAGTCTTTCAGATATATGTAGAGAAGAGAAACTGCTGGCTTATATGGTAATTCTGTGCATAAATTTTTGAGGAACTGCTTAACTGCTTTACAGAATAATATACCATATTCTACTCAAATCAGCAATTTGTTGGGGTTTTTAGCCCCCTGTTCCCTCCTGAACTGCAGGAGAGATTGGGGGAGCACGCCCCAACCAGGACAAACCAAGAAAGGTAAAGGTCAACTAGCCGCCCTGAACCCAGCCCTCCCTTGCAGGAGGACAATCAGACGCACCAGGGAGACTAGTCAAAGCAGGATCTCGTTTAATGAGAAAACATACACAGCTAATATAATGTACAGGAGCCAATCAGGGTAAAGGTCAGCAGGATGGGGAGAATTTACATCTACACCCTCCTACAGGCAGTAATGGGAGACACGAGCTGTCCTTAAGGGCAGAAAGGTTCTGAGCCTATCCTAGAGGTGGTCCCATTCTTCATCACAACCCATGGCAATGCCTTCTGGCTAATGCTCTTAGCCACAGGTGGCCCCAGGACTGGGAAGCCGGTAGTAGCCAGCAAGTTAAGTTTCCTCTTTTCTGATGCAACACGCCCTACAGCAATTGGTTATGTTCATGAATTCTCCATATCATCACCAGCATTGTTATTTTCCAACTTTTTGATTATATTCAATGTATTAAGTGTGAAGTTTTCCTTCATTTGGTAAATCAGTGTTTTTCACTTTCCTACATCTACAAGGGAGTTGAGAAAAACATGCACATGCACAAGAATGGATACATGTTCAAAAATTACAGTGAAGATATTTCCCTTTATCCTGTGACCAGTCCTTCACAATTGAGGTAACAAGAATATGCTTGGGATACAGGAGATTATTCAGGGGTCTCTTAGTACTATCATGTTCTGAGATTAGTCCAATGGAAGACTTCAATAATTCAATCCTAGCAGAACAATGAATCACTTGTATCATTCAGAAATGAAAGATTTGGTCCTCCCACCAGGTAAAGAAAAGTAAATTGTTGGGTTGATTACTGAAAGCAAAGGGGAGAGAAAATTGGTATTAAAATAGGTAATTAAAAATAGCAGGTACAATTATTTGATGAGCTGAAGAAACAAAAATCTTCAGTCACACATAAAAAATAAAATCCTAACATCTGTGGCAACATGGATGGAATATGGAGGACAATATGTTAAGTAAAGCCAGTCATAGAAAAACACATTCTACAAATTCTGTTTTCTTTTTTCCCTTCTTTTTTATTGGTTCTTTTCAGTTATGACAATAGGATTCATTTTGACATAATTATAAAAAGCATGGAATATAATTACTTTTAAATCATTCCGTAGTAATGTCCATTCCCTTTCTCTCTTCCCTTCCCTTGTTCCTGTACTCTACTGATCTTTCTGCTATTTGCTTATAGTTTTTTAAATTACTGTCTTGTGAATGTACATGATGGTGAAATTCACTTCTTTCCTTATCCCATCACACTTCCCTTTCTATGGATCTTTCTTCTATTCATTTGTTATCCACCCCTTATTTTGGATTAGCTTTTGCTTCTCAGAAAAAACACATAACCTTTAACTTTGGGGGACAGGCTTATTTCACTTAGCATAATAGTCTCCAGTTCCTTCCATTTACTGGCAGATGCCATAAACTCATTGTTCTTTATGGTTCAATAATACACCATTGTGTATATATACGACTTTCTTTATCATTCATCTTTTGAATCATTTGTATGTGTGATCATTTTCCAGAAATCTTTAATCAGAGAAATTATGCAAGTTTGCTAAAGATAAACTGTTTATTAATTGGATTTTTTTGGTTGTAGGCATTGAACTTAAGTGTACTTTACCATAGAGTGAAATTCCCAGGCCTCTTTACTTTTAATTTTGAGGAAGGGTCTTGCTAAATTGCTGAGGCTAACCTGGAACTTGTGATCTTCCTGCTTCGGTCTTTAGAGTAGCTGGGAATTACAGAAATGTGCCAACACACCCAGCTTGCAAATTGGAAAATCATATTGAAACCAGGTTTTCTTATTTCAAACCCAGTACTCATTCTACAATCACACAGCTCACTCTATTATATTTCTGGTTGCATTGTAAATAGTATTTGATATGATATTGTAAAAGAATTCTAAGAAATATAAAAATGATAACATAAGGTTAACAAGAATACAATCTTTTAAAATGGAAATTATTATGGTTCGAATCTAGAATATCCCTAAAAAAATTCATGTGTTTTAAGTCTTGTTCCCCACTGCAGAAATGACCAGAGATGGGGCATTTGGGAAGTGATTGAGTCACTAAGGCTCTGATCTCAGCAGTGGAATAATCCATGGATAGCTTAATGGACTACTGGGAGATTGAGGAAAATATGTACAAATGGGACATGCTTAGGGGAAATAGGTCACTGGGGATGCATGTTTGAAAACTATATCTTATCATACCTAACAACTGTTCTTCCTATTCTTCTGCTTCTTCTTCTTCTTCTTCTTCTTCTTCTTCTTCTTCTTCTTCTTCTTCACCTTCTTATACGTCGAGGCTTCCATTAACTGAGCCACTTTCATTCTCTACAACATTCTACCATGATGTTCTTCCTCACCTCAGGCCCAAAGCAACTAAGTAATCCAACCATGTACTAAACTAAATATTGCTTTAAAGTTTTCCATGTCAGGTATCTCACCAAATTTCTTTTCTCACACTGTCCAACAAGAAATCATTCATATTATTGAAACTGAGTTACTTTCCTGCTTTTCCAAATTTACAACTAAAAAATTTACTGTGTGAATGTAATATTGGTAAGATGGTAGAATAAAAGTTTTGACACTCTTTTCCTTCACAGAATACTTGACATACACAGAAATGTATGTATGTAGTGGTCATCAAAAGTACTAATTTTTTAGTACTATCCCTTTCCCTTTGTACAGAACTCAGGACCCATTTCATGCTAATAAGTCATTTTTTGTTGAGTATCACTACACACAATGGATCACTGGAAATAACAGTAGTACAAAATATTTCTGTCAATAACTAAAACAAAACTTAAAAGAATAATAGTGACAATACTGGGCCAAAGATATCATATTGTGTAGCTCTAAAATGCAAATATATTCAAAATATCAGGTAAAAACCTTTCAAACTGACAAGCCAGTATTATTTACTTGGAATTTCCCAGGAACAAAATTTACTAATTTCTTTAATGGTTATAAAGCTGTTTTCTCATATTTTGTCAGTCAGGCTAGGCTTATGACAACAATGAAGAAAATGCACATGCACTTAATGAAATTAAGATAATAAAAATAAGTAGTACCTAATTTGCATGTTTCCTGAAATTTTTACACCAGAAAACTCTGCTAATCTATCATGGAAGTTCTCCTGAGAATATATTTCACCATAGATCTGGATACAGCTACTATTCAACAATAAGAGTTGGGATCTGAATTAAAGCTTTTTGGATAATCTCATAAAGAATATAATTTATAGTTCTGTAATACCACTATATATTGCCTTATAGATTCATAGATTTCAGTGTAAAATTTGTTCTATTTTCACATGGAATGTTCCCCAAAATGTGGAACATTTTTCATTAAACAAACAAATGTGAAAAATATTTGCTGGTAAAGGAAACTATTTTCTAGACAAATATATAGGCTTTACATTTTATTGGCAAATGGCCATCTACTAATATTCTGCTGTGAATACAATAGAACACATGATTCTTCTTTATCCATTTATATGTTTTCTATTAAATTTAATTAACTTTCTTTTCTCACACTGTCCAGTAAGAAATTCCTTTTATTATCGAAACTGAGTTACTTTCCTCCTTTTCCAAATTTACAACTCAAAAATTTACTATGTGAATATGATATCGACAAGATGGCAAAATAGGAGTTTTGGTCCTCTTTTCCCTAAAACAAAACATCAATTGGAATAAACATTTACTCATGAAAATACTTTCACAAGAATAAGTAATCCAGGTGAGCAATTATAGCAACTGAGAGGATCATATTTTTAAATGATGCATTAAAGTCTCTATGGACCCAGATATCATGGCTTACTTAACACCAGACAGGATTTAATGAATTCAAACTCAAGGCCCACCTCAGGTTCCTAATCAACTTCAACATACCCAAGCTCTAGGCTAGCTCTTGTGGACTCTGGATATAGAAAGCCCCAGTGCCATGTCAATCCCTACATTCTATGCTCTATGCTGGCTTCTGGGGATCCAGACTTCAAGCCTGCCCTTGATAACCCAGGCTCAAGGCATATATCTGGAGTCCTATGTGCTAGGACCAGCCTTGTACACTTTCATTCCAGGCCTTCCCCCAATAGATCCAGACACTAGATTCTTCCCTATATACTCAGAATAAAACCCATTCAATGGACACAGACACAAGCACTAGATGGGCCCCTACAAATTCGGGCTCAAAGTCTGTTCCATGATTTAGGACAATGACTGTGATCATAGCGCAATTTTGGTAGTGATAGACCCATATTACAGGCCTAACCCATGTAAATCCAACCTCCAAATCCCCGGCTCCAGACAGGCTTCTGAAAATCCAGACTTCAAACTAGCCCTACTGCCGCAGTCTTGGCTGGCCACAAAATCACGAGCCACTCACAGCTTTGTAGATTCAAACAGCAATTCTTTATTCCCGAACTCACACTGGCCTCTACACACATGTTCTGGGGAAGTCTAAGTTCTGCCGCACAATTCACGTCCCAAATACTTTCTCAATCCCACGAGAGCTCAACGGGAACTCAGGCAGCAGGATATGCCCTATTCACAGCAGCAATAACCTTAAACCTGGAACTGCCTTAAATCCAGATTGTCCTAAACCGGGAACGCCCTAAACCCAAATTATCCTAAACCGGGATACTTCCTAAAACCTGCAGGATACACCCTAAACCTGGATCCACCCTCGTCCTTGAGCAGGGTCACCTTTCTCAAACACACATGCAATGTCACAGCGATTTTCCAAGGCAAGTCCATTTAACATGGGGTACGCTGGCAAGGAAATTTCGATGAGTCATTCCTACTTGGGAACCAGACCTATCTCAAAGTACTCTAGCACCAGAATGGTCCTTGCAAATTCAGGACCAGGTCTATCCAGTGTACCAAAGCACCAATACCACTCTTGCACCATACTAGACCCCTTCTTCAAACTCAAATCTTATACTTTTATACCAGACTCCAGAATATCTTAAATAACCCTAGTACCAGTACATCATCCATGATCTAGGTACCAAGCAAAACACAGAACACAACCAGCCCTTGTTGACTTAGACTAAAATTGGACTTCATGCTCTAGGACACTGCCACAGTTCCACACTCCAAGACATTCCCTATAATACCAAACTCCAGCACCTCACCTGTGGACCCAGGGTCTAAATACTCACCATCATCAGTACAGTTCTGAGGTCACAGGATCTAGATTGTTGCTTCGGTCAACAGGCTAACACCTGCATATCTAATTTCCAGGCCTCCCTGGAGCATCTGCCCTCATAACCCCAGACTGAAAATTAAAACCCATAATTCAGGCATAAGTTTTGGTACCACTGACCAAAACTCCTGGGCTACTCCCATGGGATCAAGATCCAGGACCAACCCAGTGACCCTAATACCATTCTCTTTCTTATACATTCAGGATCAGGCCTTTTATTTATTATCCAGTTGTCAGTAATGCAAGAGCACCTGGCCAGATAACATGTACTGAGGCTCAAGGCTTGTCCAAGGCTCTCACAGACACTTTTGGGCCTAGGCAGTAGGCAGTAATTCATAGCACAAAATATAGAGCTGTCTCAGTAGACACTGGCTTTTGCCAAGATTGAGGCCAGCCTCCACAGACACAGGCCCTATGCTGACCCCAGTGGCCCAAGTCTCTAAGATTATCCTAAAGTAGATCATTCCCCCTAGATAGAGGTTCCAGGATGGACCACCCAGAATCTCTGAACAGGACAAATGTTGTAGGATTTTATGCTCTAAAGCCAGTCTGTAAATATGGTTAAGTAAGTATTATTGCTTCAAATGTGCCCAGAACAGTACAAGACACAAATATTAGGAACATTCAAGAACACATGAAACTACCAAAGGAAAGAAACAATATATCAATGAGTAACTTTAAAAAAATGGACATCTGCAAGTTACCAAAAAAGATAAATCAGAATAATAATCTTTAGAAAGCTCAGTAAACTAAAAGAGAATATGAGTATATGATTTATTAAAAGCAGAAAAAATGGATACAGGAACAAAATGAGAATGTACAAAGAGATAGAAACCATCACAAAAGAAATAGTCATTCTTAAGTTCAAAATCAAAATAACAGAACTGAAAAATTTCATAGAGAGCTTCAACAGTAGATATTATTAAACAAAAGAAAGAACTGGTGAGCTTGCAGACAAGTTATTTGAAATTATCCAGAGAGACAAAAGAAAAAAATTAAATAAAAACCAAATATGAAGAAACCATATAGTACTGATGATATACTATTAAATGAGCCAAAATATGCATTATATATAGTTCAGAAATAAATAAAGAAAAACTAACTAAAAAAGATTAGTGAAAGATATAATGACTAATAATCTAGATAAGGAAAAGAATATGCAGAATCATGAATTTCAAAGAATTCCATATGATTAAACATAAATCAATCTTCACCAAGATACATTCTAATCAAATTACTAAAAGTGAAAACAAAAATCAAAAACTTAAAAGCAGCAACTTATCACATGAGACTGGAATGGACTTATCAGCAGAAATATTGCAGGCCAAAGAGAATGCTATGATATGTTGACATCACTGAAATAAAAAATAAAATGCTGCAAGCCTAGAATAATATGCCTTGAAAATTTTTCCTTCTAGAATGAAGGAGAGAACAATATTTCCTAGACTAACAAAGGTTGAATAAGTTCATTACCATTAGACCTGTCTTATAAGAAATAATAAAGAGAATTTACTGATTTTGAAATGAGTGAATACTAAAACATGAAAACCTATTAAAGTATAAAAGTCAATATAAAGATAAGAGTACCATCACTTTCAAAATAATTTGATGTCTCAATTGTGGCATATAGGTCACATTTGTCTCTAACATAATTTAAAAGACAAAAGTATTCAGATAACAAGAGCTACAAATTTTAATTTATGCACACTATAAAGCTATGCAAACTGTAACATCAATAACATATACTATTGAGGGAAATAAAATTGTAGAGTGTACATAATTGAAATTCCATTTTATCAGCTTAAAGTAGACTGATGTAAATATCAGAAATTTTGTTTAAGATTCATAGTAATCATGTACAAAACATCTAGTGGATTCATAAAATATAAATATTAAGGGATCAATCAGAATCAATACAAAAATTATCAACTCACAAATGATGATTATAAGAGAGAAAGAAATGAACAAAGGAACTACAATAGTCAGAAAGCAACTAACAAAAATGCAATAGCAAGTGCTTAGCTTCTAACAATCATTTTTAAATAAATATTACCATTTTCCAATAAAAAAACTTAGAATGGGGCTGGGGTTCTAGCTCAGTGGTAAAGCAGTTGACTAGCATAAGTGAACCATGGGGTTTGATCCTCAGCACATAAAAAATTTAAAAAAAATTAGAATAGATAAATGGATCAAAAAGAGTATTCAACTATATACTGCCTAAATAGACTCTATCATTATGGACATACATAGGCTAAAAGTAAAGTGAGAGTAGAGTTTTATGCAAATAACAATCAAAAGAGAGGAACAATAGTTGTATCAGAGTACACAAAATTAAGAGGTTAAAAACTACTACAAGACACAAAGTAGGTCATTGTATGTTGATAAGAAAGTCAATGAGTCTAAAGGCAATAACAGTTGTTAATATGTATTTAACCAACATTGTAGCATCTAAGTATAAGAAGCAAAATTTAAAAGAACAGAAGGAAGAAATAGTATTATAATAAGAATCTTCAGAATTCCATTTTTCATAAAGGATAGATCATCCAAAGAGAAAATTAATAAGAAAACAGTTGACTTGAACATCACTGTAGACCAAGGGAACATAACATGTTGTAGGAGTTTGAATTTGTATTTTCCCCAAAGGCCCATGTGTTCTCTCAGTTGGAGCTATTATAAAGTGATGGAAACCTTTAAGAAATGGGGTCTAGTGGGAAGTTTAAGGTCATTAGAGGTATTCACTCATAGGGGATTATGGGATGCCAGTCTCATTCTCTTTCTCTTTGTTTACTGACCATTTCGAAATGAGCAGCTTGATCCATCATGCAGTCCTCACAATATGTGGCCTGATCACAGGCCCACAAGAAATGAGATAACCCAACAATAGATTGCAACCCCTGTTAGGCAAAATAAATATTTTTCTCTTTATGATCAATGATCTCAGGTATTTTTTACAAAACTGGAAAGCTGACTATCACACACACATACACACAAACACACACACACACACACACACACACACACACACACACATATACAGACTATTGAATACAATAGCAACACACATACTTTTCTAGTTTGCACAAAACTTTACCTGCAATAGATTATATATTAAGTCACAAAAGAATCCTAACAAATTTGAGAAGACTGAAATTGTATCAAGTAGCTTCTTTAAACCCAATGGCATAAAACTAGAAATTGAAAGTGGGAGAAAATTTGAGAAACTCACAAAAATGTTGAACTTAAGCAAAACATTACTGAGCAACTCTCTAGGTGACAGAAGAAATTTAAAAAATCTTGAGATAATGAACATTTTTTAATGTATTTGTTGATTGATTGTATATCCTCTTCTGAGAAGCGTCTGTTCAGGTTCTTGGCCCATTTGTTGATTGGGTTATTTGTTTTTTTGCTGCTTGGCTTTTTGAGTTCTTTATATACCCTAGAGATTAGTACTCTATCTGATGTGTGAGGGGTAAAGATTTGCTCCCTAGATGTAGGCTCTCTATTTACCTCTCAAATTGTTTCTTTTACTGAGCAGAAACTTTTTAGTTTGATTCCATCCCATTTATTGAGTCTTGATTTTATTTCTTGTGCTATAGGATTCTTATTAAGGAAGTTGGGGCCTAATCCCACATGATGAAGATTAGGGCCTACATTTTCTTCTATTAGATGCAAAGTCTCTGGTTTAATTCCTATGTCCTTGATCCATTTTGAGTTGAATTTTGTGCATGGTGAGAAATGGGGTTTAATTTTATTTCATTGCATAAGGATTTCCAGTTTTCCCAGCACCATTTGTTGAAGAGGCTATCTTTTCTCCAATGCGTGCTTTTGGCACCTTTGTCTAATATAAGATAGTTGTAATTTTGTGGATTAGTCTCTGTGTCCTCTATTCTGTACCATTGGTCTACTAGTCTGCTTTGGTGCCAATACTATGCTGTTTTTGTTACTATTGCTCTGTAGTATAGTTTAAGGTCTGGTAAAGTGATGCCATCTGCTTTACTCTTCTGGCTAAGGATTTCTTTAGCTATTCTGGGTCTCTTAGTTTTCCAGATGAATTTTATGACTGCTTTTTCTATTTCTATGAGAAATGCCATTGGGATTTTGATAGTAATTGCACTAAATCTATATAGTGCTTTTGGTAGTATGGTCATTTTGATAACATTAGTTCTGCCTATCCAAGAGTTAGTAAGATCTTTCCATCTTCTTTGATTTCTTTCTTTAGGGTTCTATAGTTTTCTATAGTTTTCATTGTATAGAACTTTCACCTCTTTCTTTGATTCCCAAGTATCTTATGTTTTTTTGATATTATTGTAAATAAGGTAGTTTTCCACATTTCCATTTCAGAGGATTTGTCACTGATATACAGAAATGTCTTTGATTTAGGGTGTTGCTACTTTGCTGAATTCATTTACTAATCTACAGGTACACTCATAAAATGCTGGTGGGACTGCAAATTGGTGCAGCCAATCTGGAAAGCTGTATGGAAATTCTTGGAAAACTGGGAATGGAATTGCCATGTAACCTAGCTATCCCTCTCCTCGGGCTATACCCAAAAGACTTAAAAACTGCATACTACAGGGAAACAGCCACATCAATGTTTATAGCAGCACAATTGACAATAACTAAACTCTGGAGCCAACCTAGATGCTCTTCAGTGGATGAATGGATACAAAAATGTGGTATATATACACACAATAGAATTTTACTCAGCAATAAAGAGAATAAAATCATGGCATTTGCAGGCAAATGGATGGTGTTGGAGAAGATAATGCCAAGTGAAGTTAGCCAATCCCAAAAAAACAAATGCCAAATGTTTTCTCTGATATAGGTGGCTGACTAATAGTAGGATAGGGAGGGGGAGCATGTGAGGAATAGATGAATTCTAGATAGGGCAGAGGGGTAGGAGGGAAAGGGAGGGGGCAGAGGATTAGCAAGGTTGGTGGAATGTGATAGACATCATTATTCAAAGTACATGTATGAAGACACAAATTGGTGTCCACATTCTTTATATACAGCCAGAGATATGAAAAATTGTGCTGTATATGTGCAATAAGAGTTGTAATTTATTCCACTGTCATTTTTAAAAATAATCAATTAAAAATAAAGAAAGAAATAAATATATTTTTAAAATCTTGAAACAAATATACAAACAATGCATATCAAAACCTACAAGATGCAGCAACAACATTTATAAAATTGAGTTTATAGTAATTAAACTTTACATTAAAAAAGAAAAATATCAAATAAATAATGTACCTTCACTCCTCAAAGAACTAGGAAAAAATGGATAAACTAAACCAACAGTTACAATAGGAAGGTAATAATAAAACATCAAAGCAGAAATTAATGAAATAAAGACTAGAAAAAATAGAAAAGATCAATGAAAATAAAAATTGTGTATTCCAAAATGTAATGAAAACTGATAAACCTTTGGGCAAGCTGTGAAAGAAGACTGAGGATTCAAATAAATAAAATCATAAAAAACATTATATACATAATACTTCCAACATGTTAACTATGCCTAGCAAGGAAGGAGAGCATCTGCACCTTCCTGAGGTGTTTAGCTATTCTTCAATCGCTAAACGTTTGCCAATTAGCACTGCCAAAGAGAAAAAGGGAATTATTTATTTCTTACTCACACATCTTGTGTGTTCTAGACCAAAAGGCATTGCTGTTGTTACTAATGAATGACAGGCTAACTGGAAGGTGAACTTTTCCAGAGAGGAAAAAATATCACAGTAAAAAAAACAAACAAACAAACAAAAAAAAAAACAAAAAAAACATTATATACATTACAACTTATAACACAGAAACAGACCATCTTCCTAGGACTAAATCATGAGAAAACAAAAATAGAAAATCTACACAAAATAATGAGTATGTATATTGATTCAGTCAACAATGCTTCACTGCAAAGTAAAGCACAGGATGAGATAGTTTTACTGATATTACTACCAAATATTTAATATAGAGTTTAGTCATATCTTGCTGAAACTCTTCCATAAATTGAAGTGGGAACATAAAATGAACTCCATTTGAAAGGCCAAAATTATCCAGAGCCAAAATTATAAACAGAACCCACAAGTAAAGATGTTTACAGGTCAGTATCCTTGATTAACAAAAATACAAAATTCCTCAGCAAAATTCTAGCAAAATAAATTATACATCATATTACAAAGTTAGACTCTTATCATCTGCGATTTATCCCAGAATGCAAGGTTGATTCAACATGGCAAATCAATAAATGCAATACAACACCTTAACAAAATGAAAGATAAAAATCATATGATCATCTAAATGAAAGCAAAAATCACTAAAAAAATCAACACCCTGTCCTGATTTTAAAAAATGAACAAAATATATACAGAAAGAATGTACCTCAACATAATGAATTCCATGCATAATAAGACCACAGCTAACAACATACTCAATGTTTAAGATCTGAAAGCTTTTCCTCTATGATAAGGAATATTATAATGTTGCCCATTCCCATTATTTTTATTCAATGTAGCATTGAAAGATTTAGAGATATTAGGCAAGGGAAATAATAACAAGCATTCAAATTGGAAAGCAAAGGGTGAATTGCTTCTATTTGCAGATTATATATCAGTATATATTGAAAACTCCAAGGATTCCACCAAAATAAAAAAAATATATAATAAAAAACTCTTAGAACTAAAACCAACTCAAGAAAGTTGCAGTATCAACAATCAGTGCACAAAAGTCAGTTGCATTCATATAAAACGAGTTATATTTCTGCACAGTAACAACAAACTACACTAAATTAAGAAAAACACCATTTATAATACCATAAAAATTTGATATTTAATAATAAATTTCAACAAAAACTGAAATACCTTTAAACTGAAAAATGTGAAACCTTGAGAAAAATTTTACATACAAACAAATTGAAAGTTGTCCAATTTTCAGGCATTGCAAGAATTAGTATCATCATAAAATCAATATGAACCAAAGATATCTACAGATTCAATGCCACCTCCATCAAAATTGCAATAGCATTTTTCAAATGAATAGAACAACAATCTTAAAACTCATAGGGAACAAAAAAGACCCCAAGTAGCTACCATAATTTTGAGCAAAAAGAATAAAACTGAAGGCACATCCTCCCTGATTTCAAAATATTCCACAAATCTATGGGGTCTCTCTTTATATCCATCTCTATATCTATCTATCTATACACACACACACACACACACACACACACACACACATACACACACACACAGAACAGAATATAAAGAATAAAAATAAATAATATATTTTTGGTTAATTTATCTTCAACAATATTATCAAGAGCACTGTTTAGTTAGCTCTTTTGATGTTGTGACTAAAAGACCCCACCAACACAATTATAGAGGAGGAAAACTTTGTTTGAGGGCTCATATTTTCAGAGGTCTCAGGGTGTGTCAGGACATCATGGCAAGAGAGTGTGGTGGAGGGAACCAACTACATGAAGATCAGGAAGTAAAGAGACTCTAAGTGCCTGATGCAAAATATATACTCCATAGCCATGTCCCCAATGAAACACTTCCTCAATCCACACTTCACCTGCCTCTGGTCACCACTCAATTAATCCCATCAGGGATTAATTTACTGATTAGGTTAAGGCTCTCGGAACTCAAGAATTTCTTCTGTGAACTTTCTTGCATTGTCTCACCTGTAAGCTTTTAGGAGATTTCTCACATGCAAAGCATAACAAGCACACAATTAGGAATTTTTTCTTCAATAAATACTTTTTGAAAATCTATATATTCACATGCAGTAGAATAAAATTGAACACTTATTTCACTTAATATTCAAAAGTCAATGAATCAAAAAATTAACATCAGACCTGAAACCATAAAAGTAGTAGAAGAAAACAGGGAAAATGCTCCACAGCACTGGTCTGGGTGATGATTATTTCAGACATGATTCCAAAAGCACTGATACCAAAATCAAAAGTAGATGAACAGAGTTACATCAAGCTAAAAAGTTTCTGTGAAGCACAGGAAACTATAGAGTGAAGAGACAACCTGCAGATTGGGGAAAACTATTTTCAAACCATATATCAAATAAGGCAATATACTTATAAAGAATTCTATCATGACTTAATTAAAATTGGCAAATTATCAGAACATACATTTCTGAAAAGAATATATACAAATTGCCAAAAAGTACATGAAAAAATATTAAGTATCACCAATCATTGGAGAAGTGCAAATGAAAACCAAAATCAGTAATCACCTCACATCTGATAATGGTAATTTATCAAAAAGACAAACGATAACACGTTATCTTGGATTAAAAGTTATCATTTTTGATATAATGACTCTGACAATGTAAATTTATATAACCATTATGGAAAATGTTGTGGAAACTGTTGTGGAGGTTTCTGGAAAAATTAAAAATAGTACTCCCATATAATTCAGCAATCCTTCTGCTGGATACAGTGTGTCAAAGAACATCTGCACTATCATGTTTATTGCAGCACTATTCACAATAGGTAAAATTTGTCATCAGTCTATGTATCCATTAACAGGTGAATTTTAAAGAAAAAAATGATAGATATGTATGATGGAATATTATTTAGCTTTAAAAACTAAATGTTTTATTTATGACAACATGAATGAAACACAATGACATAATGTTAAGTGAAATAAGCTAGGCACCAAACAACTACTGCATCATCTCACTTACATAATGAAGCTAAAAAGTAGAATTTATAGAAGCATAAAGTAAATTGGTGGTTGTCAGGGCTGGGATTTGAGGGGAGAAAGGGGTAATACTGATTAAAGAGCATAAGATTTCAGTTCACAGAAAGTTTAAGTTCTGGAGATCTAATGCACATCCTACTGACAATAGTTAATAATACTGTGGTTGGATTCTAGAAATTTTCTTAAATGTTTTCATGACACAAAAATATATACTAATTATGTAAGGGAAAGTGTATGTTAATTAAGTTGATTGAGGTAATCTTTCCATAATGTATGCATGTATCTGTGTGTATATATATGCACACACACACACACACACACACACACACACACACAAACACCTGCTGTACACTTTATACACTTTTTTCAATTATACAACACTAAGCCTAGAAAAAAAGTCATTGTGATTTGGCATTACATTAAAAAGGGTAACATTAAGTTACTGTTAGTTTTTTTTTTTTAAAGAGAGAGTGAGAGGAGAGAGAGAGAGAGAGAGAGAGAGAGAGAGAGAGAGAGAGAATTTTTTTTTAATATTTACTTTTTAGTTCTCGGCGGACACAACATCTTTGTTTGTATGTGGTGCTGAGGATCGAACCCGGGCCGCACGCATGCCAGGCGAGCGCGCTACCGCTTGAGCCACATCCCCAGCCCAACTGTTAGTTTTAAGAAGAAAAATATACATGTTTGGGAACTTTAGCATAGCTTTATTCTTGTATCATATCTTTATTTTAGGTACTAATAACTATAGGTCAATATATTTGACTCTCTACATTAAGCATGAAATTTTATTTTTTTGTCAGAAAAACATCCAAAAATCTGACCTCATTTCCATTCTCTTTGTTTCAATACACCATGATGTTGTTCAATACCAATGTTGTGCATTATTGTGCCTAGGTGCTGAAGATACAATTTTCAGATAAAGAACATACACTACTCTGATGTGACTACCACCTATACTAAAACCTTGGATATTTTAAAGCATGAACAGATTTAGTGCCACTCTGGACCAATTAATAGACAAGAGCATATAAGATTGAATATAAGATCAAAGAGTAAAGTCACAACTGTGTGTGAAAACTCTTTTGGTTGAAAATATTTTACTTTATTTCTTAATAATTATAGAAACTCTGGATGTTTGTTTACCATGGGTATAATTACCGAAGTGTGTATACCTCCTTCTTGCTCAAGTACTGTCTGGAAGAGGTTTGTGAAGCAAAATTAAATTATCTAACATCCTTCTTGCTCACAGCATCACTCAAAAGAGTGACTTTACATTCCTTTGAAATATTGTAATTGCTTTTTTATAGCATTTCATGGGCTTTTGACCAATTGTCTGGACAGCCTTTGCCCTCTTTGGGGATCCTGGAAGTAAAACACAGTAACATGCTAAGCTGTCTTCTCACTACTTGGCACATCTCTATCTGGCTGACAAGGCGATTTTTGCATCATATTCTGCCCTTATCCTGAAAAATGCTCTGCACTGGACACACATTGGCAGGGTTTTGACAGCTCTGAGCTAAATGCACAGCTCCTGAATAACCTTTTTTTACAGACAACAGCATTTAGGTCAGTGGTTCCCCTTCCTTGATGATGATTTTTTGTACTAGTAGCTAAGAACCTACTCAAAAGGCTAAGCCTTAGCCAGGCTGTTTTTGGGATTCTTTGTCTCTATTATTCTTACATCTTGTGCCTTTCTATCATATTTTGAAGTAAGATACTTGGATTCAGCTGCAGTTCCCAGTAATAGGAGAACAGTTTACCTTATCTAAGAATGTAAAAGAATTACTGTATGATCCATTATATATTTTCCAGTAGTTTACATTTCAATAAGAAAATTTTAGGCTTTTGTATTGCACATAAGTTTCCTGCTTCTTTGGTAAATATGACTTTTCAGCTAAAAATTCTTCTTGTTGTTGTTTTCTTCTTAATAATAGGTATTTTGTTGTTTTGTTTATTTATTTATGGTGGCACATTCCTATACCAGCAACTCTGTAGGCTAAGGCAGGAGGATCAAAATTTAAAGATCAGTCAGGGCAACATAGTGAGGCCTTGTTTTGATAAAAAGGTCTTTATTTCTGTAGAGAAGAACTAGCCTGAAACAAAAGTCCAATAATTTGAAAAACCTATAATCCAATTGGCTAAAAAAAACCCAGTAATGCATACAGCTATCTAGAAAAATTTTAAATTCTGACCATTGGCAGGACATAATGAAAAATAGACTTATTTTCCTCTCAACAGGAAATATATATATATATATATATATATATATATATATATATATATATATATATATATATAACCTTTTATATTTATACAAAAATGATTATACCTCTAGCTGTTTTCATTGTTTTACTAATTGTTAACAGAATTTAAAATACAAAAAAGTGATACACCAATCATCCATGTTTCTTCCACTCAATATAAAGGAAATACAAAAACTGCATTAATATTTAGGTCCCTTGTGTGTCACTCAAGCAGTCCATGCCTTTTCTTGCCTACTCAGAGATACACAGAATCATGAATTTTGTGGCTTTTTAAACATTATTTCTTTTTTCTTAGCATTATGTTAGTGAGGCTGATTGTAGTAGTGCATGCCTATAATCCTAGCAGCTCGGAAGGCAAAGGCACAAGGATAGCAAATTCAAAGGCAACCTCAGCAATGAGACCCTTTCTCACAATAGAAAATAAAAAGGGATAGAGAGATGACGCAGTAGCTAAGCATCCCTGGCATTGATTGCTGGTACCAAGTACAAACAAACAGAAAACTTTGTTAGTGAGAATTATATGTTAATGTGTATGTATAGTTTATTATAGTATTATGCCACAATTTATTTATCTGTTTTCTGTTGATAAGCATTTATTTCCAGTGTTTTTATCTACCAATTGAAATAATACACACATAAATGTTCGTATACATATCTCATGGTGGACTCTTAAGACACTTTGTAGTATAGGAATAAAATTCTTGATACCTGTGCTATTCATTTATTCAATATTATTATTAAAAGTGACATTATTTTCCAGGGAAATATAACAATTGATATTCCTTGCAGCAGTGAATAGATATATCAGTTATTTTGTGTCTTCACCAACCTCTTATAGTGTTAGGTTCGACATGTTTGCAAACCTAATGCTATGTGAAGTCACATTTTCCTTTGTTTCTAATTTGTGTTCTCTATTTACTATTGAGATAGATAGAATATTAATTTAGACATTAGTTTGCCATTCAAGTTTACACTCTTAGGGCATTATTTTTTTCATTAACATGTCCAGTTAATATTAATTTATGGATGTTTTTCAAATATTAAGGATGCATGCCCTTTTTGGGTGATGTGTGCTAGTTCACCGAGTATGATCTTTGTCTACTCTCTAACTTACCAGTGTTTTGTTATTATGTGGATTATTAATTTTAATTTATAATAATAGAAATGTTTTCCTGTATCATTAGTTTATCTTGTGTTCTTTGCAAAATGTATTTTCCTATTCAAAAGTATGCAGATATTCTTCTGTATAATCTTTTAAAAGCCTGTTTTATTTTTTGCATTTTATACTGTATATATAAACCATCTGAAATAAATTATTATGAATGATGTATTTAGGCAAAAGTTTCTTTATTTTTCATATTGAGCAATAAATGACCAAAAATTATTTATTGAAGATGTTATGTTCCCCTGATTTACAGTGACAACTTTTATATATCAATCCAAGTAACTATATACATTTATCAATCTATTCTGTTTCTGACATCTGCATTCTATACTACTGTTCAATTTTGTTGATACTTGAAACAAATCCACATTTCTTTTATAATAACTGTAGCTTAACAATGGATCTTCATATCTAGTGGATAAAGTTCTTTGATTATGCTGGTTTTCTTCCAGAATGTTTTGGATATTCTATACCATTTTCTTTTCCATGTGAAGTTTGGTATAAGTTAGTCAATCTGAAAAGTATGGTTTTTTGTTTACACTTTGAAATTTTTAACATACTGTAAGTATAAGTTCTTAATTAAATGTCTTATAGAATATTATTCAGCTTAAAGCTTGCTTTATATCTCTATGATGTCTTTTGATTAATAGAGGTTGTTAACTTTAATATGGTAAAATTTATCAGTGTTTATTTTAAGGGCTAAAAGTTATGTATCATTTGTATTTCTCTTCCTCTAGTTCATAAAATTATTCTGTTTTTAAAGTGTATGCAAGCATACCTCATTTTATTACAATTCATTTTAGTGTGATTTTCACTAATTGTGTTTTTTAATAATTTGAAGATTTGTGGCAACCTTGTATGGTGTAAGAATATTAGTGTAATTATTCCAACAGCATACATTCACTCCATGTCTCTGTTGTATTTTGATAATTGTAACAATATTTCAATTTTTATCATCTTCAATCAATTTTTTTATGTTACCATTGTATTTCTTTGGAGGTACCACAATCAGAACTAATGACTTTAAGTTGAAGCCAATTGTCATTTACCTTTTTGTAAAGCCTATGGCCCTTAAGATTTGCAATAATACCACTCTGACTCTGTTTTTATAAATGGAATAAGAAATAATGTGTGACAGAACATCTGGTTCCAATTTTATTTACTGAGTATTTTAAGCCAATGTTGAGATGGATTGCTCAGAGGGAAAAAAGGATTTCTTTCAAAATATTACTGTTCATTGACAATGCACCTGGTCACTCAAGAAGTCTGATGGAAAAGTTCAATGAGATTAAATTCGTTTTTATGCCTGTCAACACAATAATCATTTTCAGTCCCTGGATAAAAGAGTAATTAATTTTTGATTTTCAATTCTTATTATTTCAGAAAAAAAACATTTCATAAGATTATAGCTGCTATATAAAGTGATTCTTCCAAATAGTATTGGCAAAGTTAATTGAAAATATTCTGGAAGTGGTTTACCCATCTAGATACCCTTAAGAATATTTTTGATTTGTGGGAGGAAGTTAAAATATAAACATTAACAAGGGTTTGGAAGAAGTTGATTCCAACACTCTTAAGGGCACAAAATGTGTGTGGAGAAAGTAACTGTAGACTTGGTGGAAGTAGCAAGATAACTGGAATTAGAAGAAGACTGAGGATGTGACTAAATTGCAGCAATCTCAAGATAAAATTTGAATGAATGAGGAGTTGCTTCTTATGAGTGGAAACCACAAGAACAAAGAAACATGGTTTCTTGAGATGACATCTGCTTGTGATGAAGGTCCTGTGAACATTATTGAAATTAGAGAAAAGGATTTAGAATATTACATAATAAAGGTGTGGCAGAGTTTTATGTCCATTTTGATAAATGTTCTACTGTGTATAGAATGCTATAAAACAGCACCACAAGTTACTGAGGCATCTTTTATGAAAGGTATATTCAATGGATATAGAAAATTTCATTGTTGTCTTAATTTAATTTTAATTTAAGAAATTGCCTGATGAATCTTGCCATCATGCATTTCTTCAAGACATTAACTAAAACAACAACAGAAACTAAAAGTAAAAATAATTAGAAGAAAGATGAGTAGGAACAAGGGGGAGCCCGAGAGGAGGGAAAGGTGAGGTACTGGGGACTTGATTAGAGCAGATTATATTCCATGTTTTTAATAACTATGTCAAAATAAATACTAGGGCTGGGGTTGTGGCTCAATGGCAGAGTGCTTATCTAGCATGTGTGAGGCACTGGGTGCAATTCTCAGCACCATATAAAAATAAATAAATAAAAGTCCATTGACAACTAATTTTTTAAATGAATACTAATGTTATGCATTACTAAAAAGAATCAATTAAACAAAGAAACTTTCTGCCACACTAACCTTTAGCAACAACCTGGTTTGGGTGGCTCATGACTATTATCCCATCAACAATGCACCTGGTTACTCAAGTGCTCTGATGAAGATGTACACTAAGATTAAAGTTGAAATGAATGCAACTTTAAAATTGAGATTAAAGCAACCTTTATGTTTTAGCAACCATCAAAATTGAGGCAAGTCCTTTCACAAACAAAATGATTAAGATTTACTAAGCCCAGACTGTCATTATCAATTTTTAGAAATAAAGCATTTTAAATTTATTAAAGCATTTTATCTGATAAAATAAATAAAATTAGCAATTTACTTATTACAATAAATAATACTGACAGTTTAACCTGAGGTGTGGTCTACCATTGAGCTACATCCCCAACCCTTTTTATTTTGAGATGTGGTCCCACTATATTGGTCAGGCTAGCTTTAAACTTGGCAATCATTTGGCCTCAGACAGAGTTACTGGAATAACAGGGGTGTGCTATCCCAATTAGTAAGCATAATCATTTTCAAATAATGCACATTGTTTTATATATAATGGCTTTGTGCACTTAATAACATATATTGTTAACATAACTTGTTTATGCACTGAGCAACCAAAAATTTGCATGACTTGCTTTATTACATTATTCAGCTTATTGAAGGTCTGGGAATGGACCCTCAATATTTTTGAAGTACGCTTGTAGTTCTGCTTTTCACCTTTATGTTTTTAATTTACTTAAAGCTGATTTATAAAATGCATGTTGTGAATTATAGGTCCAGTTTCATTTTTTGAAATATACAGTTAACCAATTTTCCCCAAAATATGTTGAAAATCTATAACCTAAGTTTTCTAGCATTTTGTACATCAAACTATATATATATATATATATATATATATTTCACCTCCTGAACTCTATATTATTTCCAGCTTATATGTTTGTCCATTCCATCAGCTGAATGAAGGTAATGACATAATACTGATTTCTAATAATGCTTGACATCTCTGGTAGTCAAATCATTCTGCCATGCTTTTCTGCTTCACTAGTTCTCAGCATTTTTGGATATTTTTCACTTGAATATAAATTTTAGAATCAAGTTGTTAAATTGTACCTAAGCCCCCAAAAAAACCTCCTTATGATATTTTTATTGTACTTCTATCAAATTTAGAAGTTTTCAAAATCTAGTTGCTTTATTCTAAAATAATTGAATCTACACTTTGAAATCCACAATGCAGCCAGAATGCAGCCGGGCATGGTGATCCATGCCTGTAATCCCAGTGGACTGGGGATGTGGCTCAGTGGTTAAGTGCCCCGAGTTTAATCCCCAATTCAAATAATAATAATAATAATAATAATAATAATAATAATAATATAAACTGCAATGAAATCTTCATCAGACAAGTGATATTTAAGTTGTTTTTTTCTATACCCAATCCCATCTGCCTAAAATAGTGCTTACTGTAGACTTAACAACTCAAAAATATTTAGTGTTGAAAGAAATAACAAATCTATAAATTAGTTTGAGGAGATATGATATTTTTTTTATAATTTGCACTCTTCAGATCCATTGCACATTATAGTTTACCTGTATTAGTTCACTAAAGTGGCTTAACATAATACCATATACAGAATGGCTTAAATGAAAGAAAGCTATTTTTCTCACATTTCTGGAAGCTAAAATTTCTCTGAATTGCATCAGAGTTTATTTCTGGTGAAGACTCTGTTCCTGGATTACAGTTGAGTGCTTTCTTATTGTGTTCTCACATGGCATTTTCTTTGTGTTCATGCAGAGAGAATGATCTCTGTTATCTCTTCCTATTATTTAAGGACACTAGTTCTATGGAATTATGTCCTCACCCTAATGACCTCATTTAAACTTAATTATTGCCATAAAGTCTTAATCTCCAAATACAGTCACATTGGGAATTAGACATTCCACATGTAAATTTGGGAAAGACAAAACTCAGTCCATAATATTACATTTTATTGAAATCTTCTTTAATATCATTCAATAAAGTTTTAAGATTGTTCCATAAAGGAATTTTTCTAATATGTATAATTTTTATGTTGACATTATTGTAAATATGTTTTTAAAATTGAATTTTCTTCCTGCTAGCTCTTGACATATTACCAATGCAATTTGATTTGTATAGTGATTTCTGTACCTGGAAAAAATGCTGAATGTTTACATCATCCATAATTATTTTGAGCTGTCCATCTACAGAATTATAACATGCTGTTCATTTCTTATAAGTTTGTCTTCTTCCTTTTTATTACTAATTACGATTTTCAGTGCAATGTCAAAAGTAAATGATGGTGATAAGAATCCTTGTCTAGATACTGAGGATAGTAAATTGTGAAATATATTTAATGTGCAATAACTATGAAGAGATATATAAATATAAATGATTTTTAATGTTTTGAACTTAATATCATGTATAATTATAATTTTATAGGTGTTTTCTTTGTTAAAATTAATATTCTTTGCTAAATTTTATTTTTCTATTTTTCATAAGTAGATACTGAGTTTTAACAAAAGCTTTTTTGTCTAGGAGCTCCTTAATTTTTTTTTTACAAATGTGTTAATATTGTAAATTATATTAATTGAAATTCCAAATGTATTACAACCTCTCTGTATTACCTGATTTAACATTAGGATGTCCTAAGCTTTACTACCAGAACAGTATAGATGTACCTACTTTATTTTGACAGCTCATAACTTAAATATGACATTTTCTTTTGAGAACTGACTCATGGATTATGTTACAGACTAACTAGTCATGGTTCCAGCTTCCCTTCACTTTTTATATAACTTATTTCTAATCAACACCTAATATTTACCTCTTGAGAAAATAATCCTTTTAAAATTATTTTTCTATATGGAGATTTATGCAACACACACAAATTTTAATTTTTTCCTCAGGGAAGAGAAAATCTAGATATGGCCAACAAAAGTCTCTCCTACATTAAAAGTTTAGAAAAAAAAATTCTGTTTTCAAAATGACTTCTAGGTCAAAAGTCCAAAAGAGAGGGAGTGTTGTTATAGGTACAAGTGCAGAGGACAAAAATTAATTGGAATCAAGGAGTATATTGAAGTAGCATTGTGAAGAATTCTCCTTCTTTTTAGATGTGAACTAAATGCATTAGAACAAAAAAAAAAAAAAATGATGACCTTCGTAGATAAGGCTGAAATGAAGTAAAAATGCTTTAACTTCCATTTTCACCTTGAATGTTGATTTTTATCAGAGCACTTAAATGCATTTAGAAATAATGTCTATGGGCAAGGGTGAACTTTTAATTCACTCTGTCCATTTCACATTCTTATAAGTAAATTATGTTTTTTATGTTGTCATTTTGCATGTATTAGTATTAATATTAAACTTGAGTAATTTTAATTAACTAGAAAACTCATGTTTTGTTTTTTTTAATATAATGTAGCTATAGTAGCATTTGTTCAGTGCATATAACTATAAATTATACTTTGTATTCTAGTATGCTCATGTATCTTGTTTACATATTATCATTTCCATCCAATTAATTTCCTGTATTCCAAGTTCTTTTAGTTTCAAGACACTCTTTATTGCATATTTTATTGAAGCTTAATCCAACACCATTACTTATTATTGCTATACCAATATAAATTATCTTCACAGAAATCTTTAGTCTAGGACCAGTTCATTTATCTTGCTCTGAATTTACACTCTGCTTGGCAGTTTACTTGCATTAAGGCATTTGATCTGAGGAAAATTATATTTATTATTTCATTTATATATTATTTTTATACTTTATTTATATTTTTATATAATGAGAAAAACTGAAATTCAGGCAGTTTACTTAAAGCCACATAGCCTACTAGCAATGCCTGAGTGAGACTAAACCTTAGTCAATCCATTGTTGAAGTTCAGTTGGAGATAAAGTTGGATGTAGAGAATAGCTAACTGCTGTAACACTCATTAACTGAATTATCAAATATTTATTAGGCACTTATCTCTAGGGTAACAGTCTGTGCAATAGTTATGTACATAAAATCATAATTACACAAGGATACACAGCTTAGATTTCATAAACACTTGGTGTTGATGATGTCATTTTTGTAACACTACTTTTATTAGAATATTATGATTATACATAGTAGTTGGATTCCATTTGACAAATTATGAGTGCAAGGAATTGTATTTCAATTACTATTCCCCAACTTTTCTCCTTTACCCCTCCCCCTTTCTCCCTCCTCTACTCTACTGATCTTCCTTTCACTCCTACATAAACATAAAGGTATAATTCCCTTTTATATATTTATATATGTATATAATATGTGTATATGTATATATTATATGGTTTTGTTAGATTTCATCTATATTTCTTTTCCTTGCCCTTCCTTCCACCCTCCCTCTCATTCTAATGTATCTACTCCACTGATCTTCTACCTTTATGATATTTTATCCCCTTCCCCACAGTCTTCTTTCCCTTACTTTGTTCTAGATCCTGCATATGTGAGAAAACATTCAATCCTTGATTTTCTGAGCCTGGCTCATTTCACTTACCATTATATTCTCCATTTCCATCCATTTACCAGCAAATGCCATTATTGCATTCTTCTTTGTGGCTGAGTTAAACTCCATTATGTATATTCAATACTATTTTTTATCCAGGTCTGTATTGGGTTTTAACATACATCATCTGACTTACTCTGCTTTGTTACTATAACATAATGCCACAGTACGAGTGATCTATAAAGAAAATTTATAAATGTTATAAACAAATTTATTTCTCATATTTTTGAAACATGATTAGGTCAAATTTGAGGTATTGCTTCTGATAAAGGCCTTATTCCTGCATTAAAATATGGCAGAGGCCATCACATGGCAAAGGAGAAGAAGTGTTTCAACTCAGGTCTCTGTTCCTTTTCTTATAAAGATGCCAATCCTGTCATGAGGATATAATACTTGTGATACCATGTAATTAGCTTTGCCAAACCCCACCTCTAAAAACTATTTAAATATTAATTTGGTATTTAGTTTAAAACACATATAATTTTTAGAAACCCATGAAATCCATAGTTCCATCCCACTGGAAGTCCATGAAACCCTTTGAGGTGGCTCTTTTTATTCATCTTTTATTACCAAGTGTGTTGATCAGCATTTTGTCACTGTGACCAAAATCTTCAACAAGAATGACACCGAAAGATGAAGTGTGAATTCTCAACTTAAATTTTCTTTCATATTAAAGATGTGGTGATGAGATTAAAAATGACTGACTCGGAAGTGGAAAAGTCTACTGTGGCTCACAGTTCCAGAAGTTTAGTTGATAGTTGGCCATGTCCATTGCTCAGTGCCCAAGCTGTAGTAGAAAGTCATAGCAGAAGGGTATGGTGAAGGATCACTGTTTCATTTCTGTCAGCCAGGAAGACAGAGAAAGAGGGATAGGAGAAAGGGATCACAGGGAAAATGAACCCATCCAGTGCCCACCCCCTGTTACTCACTTACTCCAGCCATGCCTCCCTGCCTACAGTTACCACCCAGTCCATTCTAAACAGAATGGGATGATTAGGTTACAGCTTTCACAATCCAATCATTTCACCTCTGACATTTTGTGCATTAACAAAGAAGCTTTGGTGGAACACCTTATATCCAAACTATAACACTGAGGTGAGTGTAACTAGGACAAGTTGAGAAACTTGTTTTATTCTACATGGTTCATAGTGTATATATGAGTTTTTTTTCTTTTTTCCTAACCAGTTATTCTAAATCATCCAGACTATTAATGGATATTTAATGCCATAGGTAATTTCTGATAATGAACCACAAAATCATGCATCTTGATAGTATCTTAATGATAATCAAGTTCATCTTCTTTTCAGCAGACCCAGCACTCTAATATCTAAGTTTGTGTCAGTATCATGTCCCTGGCATCCGAATGTTTTTTTGTACTTGATCTATTACTGTACAAAATTGGTAAATGAGACACTTTTTAGCAGCTAGCTTGTTTATAATCCATTATTATCCTATTTTTCAACTGAAAGATTGTGTGTGTTTGTGTGTGTGTGTGTGTGTGTGTATAATGTCAGGAATTTATATGTGTGTTTATAATATAATATGTCAGGAATCTATTCCATTGCTGCCGCAGTCTGGCTGGGCACAATTCAGGAGCCACTTGTCAAAAGAAACAAACTTTATTTTTAGAACTACAAACGCCAAACAAAACAGCTCCTCAGGAAAAACCCCTCAGAGCCCAACTGCCACCACCGGCTTCCCACAAGCCTCTCACCCCCACACAAACCTCACCACCTCCCACAATCCTCCTGTTCTTGAGGCCGATTGGCTGGGTTGCGTGGGCGGAGCCAAAGAAGTCCCCCAATGAGCAGCTCCGTGGAGGAGCAAATCAGCTAGATGTTGCTGGGGCCGCTGTGAGCCAATCATCAGCTGGCAGTCTGAAGGGCAGGGAAACAGCCCAATGAACATCACCGCAGAGGAGCCAATCAGCTAGATGTTGCTGGGGCCGCTGTGAGCCAATCATCAGCTGGCAGCTGGTTGCTGGCAGCTGGAAGTTTGCTGGAGCCCCTTTGGCTGTGGCTCTCAACATCTCCCCCTCTCTGTTTAAACAACAAGCATGTGGCTTGGGGACCGTGCCTGCCTTAGGTTGTCCAATACTACATATGGTCCTTATGGTAGTACAATAAATAATAAAGGCAAGTTAAAACAAAAATGAAGCAAAACAAAAGAGGAATCTTAGAATGTGTGTGTGTGTGTGTGTGTGTGTGTGTGTGTATAATGTCAGGAATTTATATGTGTGTTTATAATATAATATGTCAGGAATCTATTCCATTGCAAGATTTTATAGAAATGTTAATTAACCTGAGATAATATCTAATCATTCAGATGTGGTTAGAGTAGCATTTTCATAATTTTATATAATCACTGTCACTTAGATGTATTATTGTGTGTATATGTGTGTATTCTGTTTTTTTTATTCATTTGACAAAAGGAAATATGGAATATTCTTCCTGAAAGACATACTGTTTATCACATTGTTGTAGATTTCTAAGAAACAAATTATATGAGGGTTTTGATTTTATCATTTTATCTTTAAAACTATGGAAGGAAGAAATGATACTAATATTTTATTATGTACGTATTTATTTCATTGTGAGTTCCTAATGATTTATCTTATTATATGAGGCCCAAAAGAAATCTGTTTAGTCATAGATCAGTCTGTAGTATGGTTCCTACCTTTGATGTTTTTCAATGAACCAATCATCCACCAACACTAGATTGTTAAATATCTATGCAAAATTTTCATGTACATTAAAAATTTAGATTTCCTTATTTAGGGACAGAAAAATAACTTCTGTCAATATGTATTAGAAATATAATTATGAGATGACACTTGTCTTTTGTAGTACAGCTTCAAACCATTGACAGATATAGTTTACTGTGACTAGATGTAAAGTGCAGAGAACCTCAAGGAACACCAAGTATTTTCGTATATGTATCAAATAAAGACAAAGAAATACAATCTTTCTTTGTATTAATTTTGCATTTATAAACTTGGTTTAAAAAGTTAATTAAGGGGCTCTGGTTGTGGCTCAGTGGGAGAGCACTTGCCTTGCACGTATGAAGAACTGGGTTTGATCCTCAGCACCACATAAAAATAAATAAATAAAATAAAGGTATTGTGTTCATTACAACTAAAAAATATTTTAAAAAGTTAATTTTGAGAATTACATATGCATCTTAATGGAGAAAGTTTATAAAGATTTCAAATTCAAACTAATTTATTTATGTATCTGTAAAGAAAAAACAAGAAAATAATATTTCATCTCATCCTTAAGCCTTATCAAAGGCTCAACATTCTCTTATAAACCTGTACTGGAAAAACCAAGATGACAAGAAGTCATCATCATGAAAAATATTATACTTTTTACTAAAAGCAACATATTACTAAATCAATGCTCTCTAGTTAGCTTCATTGACCAGATATGAAACAATTTTTTCATACTTTATATTATATTGAAACACAGTTTTTTCACACTCTATATTTTAGGAACTAGTCTAAGCTCCCTATTAGGTCAAAATTCCTTAAAAATCATGCCTAGCCTCTTCATGTTTTGTCATATATATATATATATATATATATATATATATATATATATATATTAATTGAAATACTTTGTGGTGTCTTCATATAGGTATGTAGGAAAAACTTTTGTGCTATACTTCCTTTATTTATAAATTGGAAAAATACTATTTAAATATTATTTTCTTGAATTACATGTAATAAAACTGTATATATATATATATATATATATATATATATATATATATATATATATGTTTCTTTTTTTCCATGATGAGACATCAGACCCTGAGTCTCATCTGTGTTGTGCAAAGTCTCTACCAGTGATCTACTCTTCCAGGTACAACTTGCTTCCTATCTTATATACATGCCCTCTACAATGTTTTGACACAGCCAGTGATCTTTACCAGAACATTAGCACCATGCTCTTGAACCTTTAGAATTATGAGCTAAATAGACTTCCCTTCTTTATAGATACCCAGACCCAATTATTTTGTTGCAGCAATACAAATGAACTAATATAAACATCATAATTATCACTTGCGTTGTTTTCATTTATTGTTCTAAAATATTGACTCCCTTCTTATCCCATTTCCATGGACAGAGTATAGTCTTCTATCCCTTGATATTGTTACATATGGAAAATTTGTTATATATAAGATATCAAGGGTCTGCAGAAGTAAAATCATGGCCAAGTGATACCTCCACTCTATACAGGGATAGACCAAAATACAGTAGTATTAAAATATAAAAGTGATGAAAGCATTAATCAAAAATATTGCCTCAGGTGTGAAACAATAACCTGTATTCTAAACCTGGGTTCTCTATACATCTAGAGATCCATGAAGATAATAGTAGGTATTTGTGTGCCATTTTAAATACTTTATAAAGCTTAAAGGATACAGCATTACTAAATATAATGATGTATAGGGTAAATAAGATGAAAATTTTCTTTGTTTGAAGTTGAGATTTTATCAATATATATGTATACATACAGCATGCATATCACACAAAAATTATAAAATTTCCATGTAGCATTTAGGTGGTGAGTCTGAAACTTCATGTAATTCCAGATTGAAAGTATTTTCCCAGAGATCTTTTGGAGAGCTAAAGCAATATAACTGTGAAATGATCACAGTGATGGACTGCCTGGATTTGGTAGCATGTGAAAGTGTAGTCTTTTGGAATTTTTCTAAACTATAGTTTCTTTGTATATTTCATAAAGAAGAATAGAAATATATGACTGAGGTGTGATTCCTAGTTATAATTAACTCTGTTGCAGTTTGCATTAGACTTTGTTCTAGAGAGTTTACACATGGAATAAAATTTGCAAAAGTTTATGCCATATAATGACCAATAGATTAGGATGTAACTCAACTTAAAAATGTTTGTTTAGGGCTGAAGTTATGGCTCAGGCGTAGAACGCTTGCCTAGCATGCAAATGCACTGGGATTGATCCTCAGTACCACATAAAAATAAAGAAAATAAAGATATTGTGTCCACCTATAACTATAAATGAATATTAAAAATGTTTGTTTATTATATAGATATACATTTGGTCAATAGGACAAGTTGCACATAGTGATAGAATACATGGATGGACCCTAGTGAGACAAAATGTTGATTCCTATATATTTCTTATGGTTAGAGGAGCTATATTTGGTAAGTCTAGTGTTTACCTGTTGTGAAGAGATATGAAGAAACTCAGTCTTCTGAAATTATTCATTACACTTTAGCTTACTATCTCTTTCTTCTTTCCACTTCAAGGACCTACATTGCATTTTACAGACCAACTCACCAAGTGGTATGATGTGTCAGGCTCAATTATTTCAATAACATTGTGTTCATTATGGACACAGCCTAGTGCAATGTGACTGATATAATCAGACATAATCTATCACCCAATGAGATGTCACCCTGAGATATCTAAAGATACACAGGTTTTTAAACACAATAGAAAGTTAAGAGATAAGAAAACAAATGAATTAATTTGGGAATGATGCTTAATGAAAAAATTAAGTGATAAAAAGCACAAAAAGGTATGAACATTTTCCCCAGATCAAACAGATGTGTGTGTGTGTGTGTGTGTGTGTGTGTGTGTGTGTGTTTTGTGTGTGTGGGTGGTGGTGGAATATGTTGGTAGTGTTGAATTAGAGCAAGAATTACTAAAGACTTTAATTTTAAGCTATCTTTAAAAAACATTGAAAATTATTTCAATAAGAATAAGGTTGTGTTATTAAAAGATCTATTTTCATAACACATAATACATGAGATAAATTCAGGGTTAAAACGGTGTTTTGCATGGCCAGGGAATGAAATATACTTATGTAAAGTATTCATTGTTAATATTTTGAGTATTTCTATCATATTCTATGTTTATATCAAGCTGATCAAATAGGATTTGGGGGCTGATCTCTAGAAATAGAGGGCAACTATTAGCTCATTTATTAATCAAGGTTCTACTTTTAGTGCTATTACATATTGATATTAGTTAGCTTAACTGACTCTCTTATCCTGACTGAAAACTGTCAACTGGGAATATATTAAACTGAATGGTTTTGTCCGTGAAAACTAAATAAAATTCTGTTGTCTACACAACTACTATGTCACATGTGTGTGATTACATTTTTTTTAGAGAGAGAGAGAGAGAGAGAGAGAGAGAGAGAGAGAGAGAGAGAATTTTTTAATATTTATTTTCTAGTTTTTTTGGCAGACACAACATCTTTGTTTGTATGTGGTGCTGAGGATCGAACCCGGGCCACACGCGTGCCAGGCAAGCACGCTACTGCTTGAGCCACATCCCCAGCCCTGTGTGATTACATTTTAAAAGAGATGTAAATTTACAAAATGCAAAAACAAGACGACTCAGGATTTCTTTGTGATTTCACAGACAAGAGATGATGAGATCTGAAATAATGTCAATGCAAAAAAACTGTAAATCTAAGGAATGTTTTGCATCAATTAAAGAAATACAACCATGATTCGTATTAATGAAATAAATAATATATCCTATATTTTTGGACCAATTTTACTATGAAAAATGTAACAAATTAGTTTTGTTAGTGGAGTACCTATTGCTCAAAAACAAATAAAACAACAAAAACAAGTTTTTTTTTTTATTGATTATTTATCGCATTACATAGTTCATGATATATCATCTTTCATACATTAGACTCAAATTGTGCTTTGAACTCCCATTTTCACCCCAAATACAGATTGCAGAATCACATCTGTTACATATTCGCATTTTTACATAATGGCATATTAGTGACTGTTGTATTCTGCTACCTTTCCTATCCCCTACTATCCCCCCTCCCCTCCCCTCCCCTCCCATCTTCCCTCTCTACCTCCCCTGCTGTTGTTCAATTCTCTCCCTTTTTTTTTTCCCTCCCCCTTGCCCCTCATAACCTCTTATAATTTTATGTAGCCAAGCCCTAAAAAACAAATGCCAAATGTCTGCTTTGATATAAAGAGAAAAACTAAGAACAGAACAGGAAGGAAGAAAAAAAACAAGTTTTTAAAAAGCAGAATCAGCACTGGGAATAATAGCAACAAAATAAATTGTTGACAACCATTCAGAAAGTAAATGAACAGAGGATCATTAACCGATGTGATTCTGCAACTTGTATTTGGGGTAAAAAATGGGAGTTCATAACCCACTTGAATCAAATGTATGGAAGATGATATGTCATGAGCTTTGTAATGTTTTGAACAACCAATAAAAAAAGAAGAAAAAAAAAGAAAAACAACATGCAAAGTGAATTTGATTTTACATTAAATTCTATTTTTAATCAAAATTGTACATGGGAAGAGTACAAAATCAGTTGTCAAATATGGTAATAATGTAACTTTTACATTATTCACCCTGTGTCCTGTCCTTCTTTACAAATCTTACCTATTACTTTTGCCACTTTAAATAATCTGTTTAAACTAGTAACTTTCTTTTTTCATTTCTTTTTCTTTTTTAATATTGCTTATTGATATCCCAGTATTGAAGTTGAGGGTTTAGCTTTATCTTCTCCACTTCCAGTAGATGCATAAACTCTCTCTCTTAAAACTAATAGTATCGTTAATGTTAATACCCTCTTTCCTTCTATTATTCTTGCATAATGGTGTTTTCATTAATGAAGCATTGATTAGTCACATTGTTACAATAATATTTTATTTGGACTTGAGTTCAAAATAGCCTTATTTTTGTTGCATTACCTTGGTTAGCTTTAAACCTATATGTTGTCCATAACTATACTCTACTACAGCGTTGTAAATCTCATTGTAATACATTCAGAGTAAAAATAAAAGTATCTGATATTTTCTTCCTCTTGTTGATCTGAAAGGCATCCCTTCTTGGGCAGTATATCCTCTGTTACAATTTGGACTACAACATAGCTTTTGCCAAAATCCCTTTGCCATCATCTTGAAAATCCACTTCATTACTTTTTTGAATCCCCTGCCCTTGAATTCCCCTATTTTGGTTTGTCTACTGATTTCTTGATTACATTCTCAAGTTGTTTCCTGGAATAAGCAAATGAGAATTTGGTTTTTAAATTGTTTTTATATCTCAAATGATCTTCATTTTGCATTGAAGTCGTGATTGATACTATGGTAGTAGAGAGTTTATTTTGCAAATCATCTTCACTCAGAGTCTTAAAAGCTATTCTCTTTGTCTTATACTTTCAGTACTGCTAAGAAGGTTGATACCCTCCTGATTTGTGATGTTCTGAATATAACTGAATTGTGTTTCTCTTTCTGGAAGCTTTAGGATCATCTCTTTATCTTTATGATTAAAATTTAATAATGTGTCTTCATTTAGATTTGTTTTCACTCATTTCATCATGAGTATTTTTTCAAGCCATTTAATCTAGAAATTCATAGTATTGAAAACTATCTAAGAGTTTTAAATTACTTCTTTGATTATTGCCTCCCCCCTTTCATTGTCATTGTTCCAATCTTGTCTTCCCTGCTTGCCTGCACTCCTTATGAAGAATTTTTTCTCAGGATGTCATTGATATTATTCATGTTTTTTTTGCCTTGTTTCATTATGTTCACATTAGAACCTTTCTGCAATGATGTAATTCCTACTTCTCTTCATAGCTGAGAGGAGGTCTTAAAAACTTGATTGGATGAGCTATAGAAATTTGGAGGGCTTATTGACTCTTGTTCTTCGTTGTATTATTATCCTGCTTATATGGTTTCACTGAGGGATTTCCAAGAGACAATTGCCTCAAGCTTTCATTTCCCTGATAAATTAGTCTGTATTATTATGATAATGACTAAAATATTTCCCTTAAAAGAATAGTACATGTATTTATCAGGACTTTTATTGTCTTAAACTCTTAAAATGACCTTAATAGCAATTGATGTTAAATATAAAGCTAGACTTTTCATTTCCTTTTCTTCTCTAAGTAACATTTATATTTAAGCTTTTTGAAATACTCTTTATAATTAACTATTACTATCATTAATATCTGTGATGAGATTATTAAACTCACTTGGCTAAACCTTGTCTCATCAGTTTGTTTGATATGTTTAAACTTTTTTACTTGAAAATGTTTACTGTTTCACAAAAGTTTCAATTATAAATACAGATAAGTTCAAATGGTTACATATATCTATATAGGATTGTGTATTTTATCTATAGTTTACAAGACTATTGTTATGCTACAGTACTTACAAAACAGCATTTTAAAGGTAAGGAAGGATAAATATTTCTATAGCATCTTATATTAGGGAAATTACACTAACTTCTGTAATAGAAAGAATATTTGGCATTCAGTGCTCTTCTGGAAGAGTTAGCATATTGGTTTCAAATAACAGAAATCTAGTGCTTTCTATTAAATGCTCTATTAAATTGAATATTAGTGAAATCATGGAAACTTAATAAAGATAATTATGATTCAAACGTTAATTTTCTGAGAGATATTAAGAACTGTATGTTCTCTCTGATATGTGGATGCTAACACATAAAAAGGGAGAGTAGGGAGGGGAAGTATAGATGTTCACTGGATTAGCCAAAGGGGAATGAAGGGAAGGGAGGTGATTGGAATAATAAAGATATTAGAATGAATCAGACACAATTTTCTTATTCTCATATATTAGCAAAAGACCAGTGTAACTCCACACAATGTACAACCACAAGAATGGGATCAAAATCGGAAAGGTTGCACTTCATATAAGTATAATATGTCAAAATACACTTTACTGTCATATATATCTTAAAACAACAAATAAAAAGAACTGTAAGCAATTTAGTGAAATGAATAGGTTTTTTCCTTGAGTAATCAATTACACAATATTTAAAAATTATTACATATATGCGTACCTGTGCATGTTGTAGTTATTTTAAAATTCAGATAAAGGCTTTTAGAACTATAATTACTATAATTGACTCTGAAAATTCAACCATATTATTTTGCAAAGAATTAAACCAAATCTAAGAGAAATGCAATGACTTTCCCATATAACATCCATTCATCTTTTTCTTAGTTTGGTGTTTAGTCACATATGATTAATTAATTAACCTGTCATGTAATATCACAATACTAGGTGTGTAAAACAAATAGAAAGTATGAACAATGTTATTTGACATTACATGGTCATAATATCAAAAGAAAATGTTGCATTCCATGTTAGTTTGTACATTCAGCAGCATTTGATCAGAAACATGTATATATTTATTTGAAGGAAAATGGAAATGAGAATTTCTTTGATCCCAGGGTTTTTGTTTTGTTTTGTTTGTATGTGAGACCAAATAATCTTAGCTTAGAATAGATATGCATGGGGGCTGAAACAAAATGTAAAAGA
The DNA here is from genome assembly GCF_964194105.1 of Spermophilus citellus. Classification (NCBI taxonomy): domain Eukaryota; kingdom Metazoa; phylum Chordata; class Mammalia; order Rodentia; family Sciuridae; genus Spermophilus; species Spermophilus citellus. Next base: position 123,760,867 of record NC_138190.1, on the reverse strand, counting down.
ACAAGGCTTACCATTCACACACTAGTAAATTAGTTTACGTGTGATATAAGGGGATCCACAGAAATTGTGTTCTTTATTTTATTTTGTTTATTTTCTCATCACAATCATCAAGCCCTGTTAACTGTCTATTCCAAAAAAAAAAAAAAACAGATATCAGTTTTGATAAGGTAGAGAAAATCCCAAGTGCTGGGTTTGCATCCTTATAGATCTCACACCTATATGGGGATTATCTTAATGATTTAAGGATTTCAACAACCAATGTCAATTGAAATTAACTTTTTGTGCACATGTTGGCCACAAGATTATCTTATCTTTACTAATGACAAAGCTTGAGTTAGGAGAGTGATCCTGATTCAGTGACTATTGGACTTGAACAGTATGATACAGCATATCATGCTTTAGTTACAGGTTGCATATGTAAAATACCTTGTATAATATCAAGAATACAGTAGATTTTAATAAGTTGTAACTTCTTTCCTTTATCTGTATATTTATCAGTTTTCCTAGCAGACTGTGGGCTTCTCAGCAGTGAGATCCATTCAAATTTGATCCCTGCATGAACATATAATGTGCTACAGAGACTGACACATTGCAGAAACAGTCCTTAAGTTTAGTTTATTACATTAAAGCACTATTTAATAGAAATATATTATAGTATGAAGTTATATTTCTTGGGATAAAGTTGTATATGTGGTCTATGTATAGAAAAATATGTCTTAAAACTCGAGAGATTTATATAAAAATAAGCCACATATAAAAATATACATATAAATATATTTTTGTGTTAAAAGATAACATACAATTAGATTTTGAGCTTTATATCAGGAACCATGTCTACCTTTTGGTTAACTCTTTAGTACCCCAAACAGTACCAATATTCCAAGAGTAAGCTTGATAAATGTTCAATTGAATTATTAATTAGTCAATCATAAATATCTTTTCTTTTAAAAAGAAACTGCTCATTTCTTCTCAAATTATTTCACTTCCCTTACCTCATATACATACACATCCAGTATAAACCTTCTATTTTATGCAATATATTATTTGGATTCAAGACAGGGAATGTTATGAACACAGTAAACAAAAGTTGGGATGACATGGTTTGTGAATGTACTTAGTAAAGGCCTTTGAATAAAGTAAAACTAAAACATATTTCTAACTACATTCAAGCTTCCGTTTTCTTATTTTCTCTTAACATTCTTTGTATTCTCCATGTACTTGTCAGGATCATTTATGAATAAAAAATCCTTCTAAATTGCCATTGGCTTTAAAGATACTTGCTTGTCTGATTTTACTTGCTTTTAAGTTGGAAATGATATACTTACAAAAGATAAGAGCAAAAAATATAGTTTGATTTCTCCTGATTGTATGCCAGAAATGGTGCACACAATATTGAATAATATGTCATCAGATACTTAACAACTACGAAGCACAGTAGAAGATGTTTGTGCTTGGTGGAAATACACAAAGCTAGTTTAGTTACAAGGAGAATTGGGCCAAAGACTAGTATGACTGTTGTATTTCATACATGCCTTCATAGCATTATTACCTTGAGTTTCCACATAGAAAAAAATATCATAAGGGTTAATGCAAAAAATTAATTAAAATGTGTAGATAATTAAACATCTGATATTTGAGGATATATAAACAAGAGTACAGATGGTTATTGCTGTCAAGTAATTTGTAGTCTAGAGGATGATGCATGTATAAGTAACAAAAATATATGAATTTACAGGCAATTCCTAAAAAAACAGAGTATACATGGAAACATCATAGAAATTAAGAAAAAATATACTGTGAGATAAGACAATAAAGTAATTAATACGAGGGGAATTTTAAAGAAGAATATTATTTAGAACTTATATTTGAATGACTGATATGATCTAGACAGAAATGGATAGAGCAGAAGTTGTTCTATGAGGGAACAACTTGAGCAAAAGCAAAGAATAAAACAAGTTCAGTCCAATGTTCATGGACAAGAAGGTCAGAATACATGCTAAAATGTTAGGCTGAAAGAGATGATGGAAATTCAAAATACCATGAATAAGAATTTAGATGTTATTTCAAAGGCCATAGACAGTTTTAGAAGAAGTGAATGACATGATCAATTGTGAAATGTAAGGAGATTACAATGGCAAGAAAGTAATATTTAGAATTAGGATAACCTGGATTCAACAAGGTATATCAAAATGAATTTCAGCCTTGAAAGTATGTCCTGAATTAGGGAAGAAGGAATAAAAATAGAAAGAGGAGATGTGACAGGTATTGTGCAGTGAAATAGAATGAAATAGAAGAACGTAGTCAGACCTCAACACCAACACTTTTAGTACAGGAAATGCCAATATAAAGAATGTAGGAAGCCAGGCATGGTGGTGCACACTTGTAGTCCCAGCAACTTAGGAGTCTGAGGAGAAGGATAGCAAGTTCAAAGTCAGCCTCAGCGATTAAGTGAGGCCCTAAGCAACTTAGAAAGATCCTGTCTCAAATTTTTAAAAACTTAAAAATAAAATAAAAAAGGGCTGACAATGGGGCACAGTACCAAATTTTTAAAAAAAAATAAATGAAAGAGAAAGAATAGAACTAAACTAGATTTCAGATCATTGTGGATGACTGCTATGTCACAAAGGCAATGTCACAGAAGTTAATAGATTGTGAGAAGACTCATTTGGGAACAACTGATTGTTAAATGTCAGTCCATATGTTTCTAGACAAACACTAAGTCAAGGACTAGTAAATCAGTGGTATTCTCCACATACATTTAAAAGACGGTTAATAACATAAAACATTACATGGATTTATATCTTTGCATCAGTAAATTATGAAGAAAGTATATTTCTCTGTTTTCACATAAAATTAACACTTGGAACCTACATAAATAATTGAAGTGCGAATAATCTTAGGTTCTGTAAGTGCAAAAACTTAGTGCTGGGAGCAGCTGGAGAATTTTGCCAGGAAATCAAAAGTTGGCAGTGAGTTCTCCACATATTCAAGTGCTTTTTGTTGTTGTCATTTTGTTTTCCTCTGTTTAGTTTTTGTTTTTCAGATATAAGTCATCTCATGTAAAGTAGAAAACAGGGGTGTGCAGAAGCCAAAACCTTCATTTTTGCTACATAACAGAAATGGAAATATTTTAGGGAAAATATACATATTTCTAGGATAGCAACTATTCAAATAAAGTACTAAACAACATATGGGAGTCTCCATGCAGATTTAAGGAGTAGGGCATTTTGGACAGAGGTTAGAGCATGTGTAAATGCAGTAGATGTTTATAATTATATTACAGTCACACCATTAGTTGCTAGAATAATTATTTGGCCTATTCCCTGCTTATTAAATCTTGCAATTAGAAATTATTCTTGCAAACTACAGTATCAATATAAGAGTAACTTTAATGGCAGCAATCACAGCTACAGGAAATTATAGTTATAAAGGGAGTGAAAACAGGTAAAAGGAAAAGAGATATGTGCATAATTCAATATTTACACTATCAAAGTCACTGTTCAATGACAATTGATATAATATAGGATGGCATTTCTCTTGTAGACAAGTGTTTTCCAGTAAGTAGTGACCACTGAATTTAATGTCCCTAATATACGCTTTTTCAGTCATAGATACTAGGACAAAAACTTCATTATTTAGATAATCAATATTCCATATTGAAATAAAGTATCTCAAAATCTCAGTAGCTCATATATAAGGAGATGTTACTGGATTGACATCTCTCCTGTACAACTTTGCCCTAAGAAGTGATGCTGAGATTTAGACTCTTTCTGTTTAATGTCTTTGTCAATGCTGTAGGCTTCATTAGAATACTATACTAGATGATGCTTATTTATCTGACAAAGGGAAAAAGAAAGCACTATCATGAAAGACTATGTGGACTTTTAGTGACATTATACATCACTGCCCACATTACATTGGCCAGAACTTGTCAGATATCACTATCTAGACTTAAAAGGGCTGGGAAATATAGTCCTTTTATATGTAGAGGAAGACAAGCAAGTGGTGTGAGATTGGATTCCCAGCACATCACAATAGTGCATGGTTTCATGAAATTTAATAATGTCCATGGTGGAACACACTAGATTTTCCTAATTAAAGAAGATTTCAATGCAACAGCCAGGAATTTAGGATTCACTATTTTCACACACAAAGTGAGAGAATTATCAATTAATTCCTTTATTCAGATGCATTGGCCTGTGTGATTGTGGTGTGGTCCAGTGAGAACCTGGCCTATCTATATACTTAGTGTCTAGACTTCATCACTAACTAGTTATGGGAATTTTTATATTGTCCATAACTATTTCAATCTTATTTTTCTATCTGTATAATGAAACTGCTAATTCTAACCTTTATATTTCCCAATTTATATGATAACACTGATAAACTCAAAAGTCACACAATGCACATAATATAATAACTTTATCTTCTAAGAAGGAATAACAACCAGACATTGTTTTTGGTTTACTCTGGTTTCTCATAAATTCCTTTTTATCTCCCAATAGATAATAATGTGAAGTAGAATATAATGGACTGACAGGGAAGGCTTAATGAAGATTTTTATCTCTTCTTTCCCTTGGTTACACGAGTGAGGAGCAAATATTATGTTAGAGAAGAAGGATCTGTATCTCCTAGGCCAGATCTACTGAGAAATACTAAGCATAAATTAAAAAACAACAATACAGGCAGAAGAGACATTTATAAAAACAATCTCTAGCTAAACTTGCAGTTCATATATTAAAAATAAATATGACATTGATTTGTCTTTTAACAAATTTAATATAATTTAATTAATGTATATCCAAAAGATAAAAATAAATATTTCAATACTAGAAACATAGACAATTAGATCTAAAAATAAAATAATAATGGGCCTTTTATCCCTCACTCACCTCTTTCCAATTTCTTTTTTAATAGTTTTTTATAAAATTATTTTCATTAAGCAAATTACTACAGTTTGATATTCGTTTATTCCAAATGCAATGTACATTTATAAAGAGTTATTACTCAAGGGAAATTCATGTAGTTTCTGAATATATATATATATATATATTTTTTTTTTAAAGAGAGAGTGAGGGGGGAGGGAGATATATATATATATATATATATATATATATATATATATATATATATAGAGAGAGAGAGAGAGAGAGAGAGAGAGAGAGAGAATTTTTTAAAATATTTATTTTTTAGTTATCGGTGGACACAACATCTTTGTTTGTATGTGGTGCTGAGGATCGAACCCGAGCCACACGCATGCCAGGAGAGCGCGCTACCGCTTGAGCCACATCCCCAGCCCCCTGAATATATATTTGTGACTGAAGTCATATTAATAATTTGCCTCTTAAAGTAAGGTCATTTTTAATTTTTTTTCAAATATTTCAAATGCATATTATATTTTGAGGTTCTTGTTTCAGTCTAAGACTTTAGGGAAAGTTTTAATAAAGGATCCAAATTTTAATACCACAGAGATGCTAGCCCATTCAATATTTTAAAGCAATCATATGGGAGGTCTTGGGCTGGGATTGTAGCTCAGTGGTTGAGCGCTTGCCTCACATGCGTGAGGCACTGGGTTCTATCATCAGCACCACATACAAAAATTTAAAAATAAATAAAATAAAGATATTGTGTTCATCTACAACTAAAAAAATATTTTTAAAATGTGAGGTCTTTAGACTGAGGTGGCTCTAATATTTTGACTTGTCAGAAAACAAAACCTAACTCAAACTCTTTTCTGTTGACAGTTAAGCTCAACCAATCACAGGTAGTCAACTGAGTATTCATTATATTTTATGGAACTTCCCAAAAGAATAATCCTAACAAGTCAATCTCTCTAACTTCAACCAATAGTATCTTCATTCTGCTTCCACATTCACCCTACAAAAATGCTTACCTTCAATTCCCTGAACAAATTCTTATTTGGAACTTCGGATTCTGCTCAAACTCTTTAAAATTGTAATGTGCTAAAGTCCAACTTTTAACAAATAATAATGGTTTTCCTGAGGAAAATCCAATTGTCAATATGACCATCAACTACATTTAATTAGAAGATACAGTCATTAAGTACCAATTATCCGTTACAATTTGTGTTATAGTTATTACAGATAGATATTAAATCCAGTAATTATTGTTATTTCAATGATTTGGGGGAATGGCTTGTTTTTAGGAAGATTAAGAAAATGCCTCTAAATGTAACCTGGTAATTCAGTCAAATAATATATTTTTATATTCATTTTTTAGTTGTAAATATCTTTATTTTTTAATTTATTTTCATGTGGTGCTGAGGATCAAACCCAGAGTCTCGCACATGCTAGGCAAGCACTCTACCACTGAACTACAACCTCAGTCCCCAATACTTATTTATTGAAAATCTGCTGCATGTGCAGTATTACACAAAATGCTAAAGATATACCTGAAACGTATACAAGAAAAACACAAGGAGCATAATCTTGTTCTGACCACTAGGTTAACAGGATTAAGGAAACAGAATGAATCTTTAGAGAAGAATGTTTAAATAAAAGTATAAGACAGTAGGTAAATACACATTTTCAACTATAATGGTAAAATATTTCAAAGGAGTGCAATCTTGGCACCTTAAAGAGACAGTGAGGTTTCCGTGGCATTGACAGGATTTTTACTTGGCGATACATGCCTTGACAAGGGGAAATGTCATGAGAAAAGGCATCGAGGCTATAATGTATAGGAAAAATGACACTGGTTAGAACTTTATTTTTAAAAACATATTTATTTTTTAGTTTTAGGTGGACACAATATCTTTATTTTATTTTTATGTGGTGCTGAGGATTGAACCCAGTGCCTTATGCATGCTAGGTGAGCACTCTACCACTGAGCCAGAACCTGGGCCTAGAACATGAATTTTTACATGTTAAACAGAATAATAGGTAAAGAATGTGAGATATAATTTAATAATTTTTTTATTGGTTGTTCACAACATTACAAAGCTCTTGACATATCATATTTCATACATTAGAATCAAGTGGGTTATGAACTCCCATTTTTACCCCAAATACAGATTGCAAAATCACATCAGTTACACATCACATTTTTACATACTGCCATATTAGTGACTGTTGTATTCTGCTACCTTTCCTATCCTCTACTATCCCCCCTCCCCTCCCCTTTAAATCCAGATTAAGGTTGGTTTGTGAACTTCATTTTATGAAGAATAATAAAAGGTTTGCAAAGAGGAATGTTGTCATGAAAGTGAATCTTGGGGCAGCCTTATAGTATCGAAACTTCCCATGCACACAGACGTCGAGCTAATAAAACAAGCAGAGTAGCAGTCTGCTATTCCATGAATCACATTTCCTCCAATTTTATTCTTTTTTACATTATAATTCTTACATCTTGTTACTGGAGCAGCCTAGTGTCTTAAGTAAAAGTAATAGCATGTAGGGGATACGGACCTGCCTCTTAGGCCAACAGGATGGGCTTTTATCATTGCTCTACCATATTTTATCTTGATGATTTGGCCAAATTATTATTATTATTGCAGTACTGGAGGTAAAACCTAGGGTCTTCCATATGATAGGCAAGTACTCAATCTCTTAGTCACAATCCCAGCCCTTGCAAAATAATTTAATTTTACTGTGCCTCACTTGCTGTTTGTTTCGTGGAGATAATAATATTATCAATCCTGAACATATAGAGTTATTATATAGATAGGAATTCCAAAGTTTTCAGATATTTCTTAGGGGTTTATGATGCTTGGCACATAATAAATACTCAATAAAGTCTACTTGTTAATTTTATTACCATAATATCTTCTGCCAAGAGTGCATATGACTGCCAATGTTTACAAAATGGCTTAGGCTGTATAGTTAAGAATTCATTTTTTTTCAGGTGAAAGTCAGTGACTTGTGAGCAGAGACCTTAAGTCTCGCACCAAAGATAATGATATATATTATAAATAAGTCAACCTGAAAATGCATAGCAGATGTTTCACTAACCTAAGATAAACTCAGAGAACACAGTCAATTCCCATTTTAACTCAGCTAGTTTTTATATATCCATGTATATTCATTTCAATTCAGTATGTTTTTAAAAGAAATTATGCTGTGATTCCAGCAGTATTTATGAAGTACTGAGGTATTATAACAAATTCAAAATGTAGACCTAGTTCTCAAGGAGATGTTTCCATTTTAAATATATACAAACAATACTCAGATAAAAAACAGTTTTTTACCATTTGGATCCCCATAAATCAAAGCTTAAAGAAACACACTGGTCTTATAATACAAATGATTTTATTTTCCCTAAATTGGTGATATAAAAAGGATCAACTGCTCCTTGTATATAAGGATATGTTAATTTATCAAAATTGAACCATTACTTCTTTTGTTTAGTATCAGGGTCCAGGGATATTAGAATCTATAAATCTCCCAAATTAAACTTATTACATTTATTTTGAGTAAAGTATTGAGGAAATTTCTTGAGTTCATGAGAAAAATCATTATAGCATAATGAATTCTTGCTTAGCTGTTAAGGAATATAATGCTACCTTTTTTGAATTAAGTGATAAGAACTCTAAAAATAACAAGAATTAGATTAAGGGGCAGTTTTTTTTTCTAGGAATGCTATATTAAATGTGATAATAACTATGAGATTGTCTTCTATAGAATCCCAAATTCAGGTGCAGTGAATAAAACTCTATGAAATAAAAATGTGCTATCCTTAGATATAGTTACTAATATCTGAATATGAAATATATGTAAATATGTTCCCTCATGTGGAAAATAATCATATGAATTTTCTTTTCTGTATCATAGTATTGTCTTAGTTCATTAAGGCCACTAGAGCAAAAATTCCATAAATAGGGTTACTTAACTAACAAACTTTTATTCCTCACATTTCTGGAGACTGGTAATTCAAAATAAAGGCATAATCATATTCAGTATCTATCTAACAAAAGCCCTCTTTAATGCTGGAGACTGTTGCCTTCTTGTATTCTTACACAGTGGGAAGAGCTCTTTGGAGTCTCTTTTGTAAAGACCCTAATCCCATTTATGAGCCCTAAACACTCATGACTGAATTTTTTTCCAGAGGTTCCACCTCATAACACATTGAGATTCAGGTTTTAATTCATGAATGTTGAGGGAGAAGACATTTAGTCCACTGTAGTGTTATATTCTGTTATTAGTGAATTAAGGTTTATACACATGTACCCCCACATTGTCACAAAACCAAGCACATACATATTAGTGAAGTTACTTGTTTTTTTTCTGATTTTGATTCTAATGACTATTAAATATTTTTATTATATTTACATTATTCATTTTCCCTTTTATAAATGAGGTTATCATCCTTAATTGTGATATTTCCATTTTGAAGTTAAGAAAATAAAGGTCAATGTTTAAAGAAGACTTTGGAAGTTCAGAAATTCCATTCATGAATACTGATTTTTGTTAACGTATGCAGAGTAATATTATTCCCTAACTTGGACCTTAGACTTTGTCTTCTTAATATAATTTAAACTTTTTAATTATAAAAGTCTACCTCCAAGTCTTATATTAAACTATAAATTTTTGTTGAATGGTTATTAAATTAGTGAAAATATGAAATATATGATTTTGGGGAATGTATACTCATATTCCAAAAGATTGTCTAATTATATTCATTGCAAAATCCCTTTTCTCTTTTACTTAATTCTCAACTGAAATCTTAGCACTATAGAAATGTCAAATTACATCAATGTAAAGAATGTAGTAAATTCTTAAGTATGTAATACTTTGTTCATAAAATGGAGAATATTTTGACAATCTTAGAGTTGTGTGATATGAGCAAGTTAATTTATAAATCAGATATATGAATTCTAGAATTCTGAACCTGATAGCAAACTGTCATGTGACTACAAGTATCCCATTAAATTTATCAGCATACAAATTTCTTCATCACAAATTTGGAGAAATATTAATACCTTTTTAACTCTTCTCCCCAAATCCTTGTAATTATTGTGAAACACTTTGGAATATTTGAAGCAACATACACATTCAAAATATAATTCTTTAGCTCACCATTGTATTTGATTCAGTATTTTTCTTGGTCATTGCTGTGTCAACTATTTAACAACAGATATTATGTATCTGATATTTTTAAAAATTCTTAAGAGCATCTAGTGCAAGTACCATAACTATTGCTTAAGAGATGTTGGGGCAGAGTAAGAAACTTGGTTTAATCGAGCATTCTTTAGTCATTTCTTACAAAGCTAATTAGATGTTGCTGTGAGAAAATAAAAGAGTTTAATTAGGGGAAAAATATGTGATGCAAAGAAGCCAAGGAAAGGAGAGGAAGTTACTACCAGGTTGAAAAAGGTTCAACTTAGAATCTTTATACTTTTGCTCCTATTCCTAAGGTGTATACATACCATCTCATGTAAAATATCATCCCTGGGAAATAATTCTATCAAGTATTGCATAGTATCAACTACTAATCAATTCATACCTATATTTAGCAATGTGAAAAATAACAGATTTAATGAAGACAGTGAGAGCAAGTGGCCATTGAACTCTGAGGTTGCTCTTGCATTTTAGATCAGCACTCAACATATGAACATAAAACAATTTTATTTTGGTGCAGCCATTAAGAACCAAATACGATGAAAATATGGCTCCTACCTTTCAAAACTTGAGTGTATAGATGAATCAAGAAATCATTACCCCAATAAGAATGAAGTGGGTTATTGGCCAATTAAAAATTTAAGGCAAAGAGGACATTAAAATAATGGATTTTATAAATATTTTATCTATTATTGAATGATTACCCTATGGATACTTAATAATAATATAGAGAAAAGGAGATATCTATACATGTGAGACAAGATGACACAGAAATGATTGAACAAGATAGGAAAGGATGAGAAAACCAATGAAAAGTTGAGTAAACATGGGGAGAAATTCTCCATAGAGATTTCATTACCTAATCTTTGAGAAACAAAGTGATTAATACAGGGAAAATAACAAAATCAGTTCGTGTATTACATTCATTAAACTGTGGCCATATTGACAGTACAGAGAGAAGAGTTAATCTTAATATTGCCAGCCTTAAGTATTATTAAAATTAAATACTGGAGGATTTCATGAATATAAATGTTTTATAGCAAGAGTCATAAGTTGTAAGAAAGTGGGCATACAGCATATACTCATGTGGAAACAAAATGAAATATAAAAGAGAATAATATAATAACAGAGAAGCTGTAAAGAAATGATGCAAATAGCTGTAAGCTTTCTATCTGCCAAATTTTATTTTAAGAGACATCTACTGAGGTGTCCCTATAGCCTCTTCTCAGTGAGTATACAATTCAAGTTGTGATTGACTTTTCTGGGAAAATGCGATTCCTTGGATAATTCCACAACATTTAATTCTGTTGAACAGACGCCTGTTCCAGCATCTTGGCCAAGATGAGGCACCACATTATGGACTTCTGTACAATAAACCTATGGGTGAGGAAGAAGTTGTTTCTCTTGGCATAGGAATTGAACAAGTAACAGGGCACTCTACATTTTATCAGGGGCAAAATAAAGAAGAAGATAAAATGATCCTGGGTTGCTATCATGCCCAATTCTGTTTTCAGCTAGTAACAGGAACCTAATGATGGGAAATCATATTGTAAGTTGTGTGTGTGTATCTTTGTACATGTGTACAAATTTTGATAGCTAAAAAACTATCGCTATTGCTGAACCACCAACTTTTACAACCAGCTCAACTTTATAACTTTCACAATCATAGATTTTTGTTACTATTTCTTCAGAAACTCTCAAAATAACTTTCCATTTATGTAAAACTAGATTGGAATAAATTCCATAATTTGATCCACAACTTCATTGGTGTTTTAATAGGTGAATGCATATGTAAAAGCTCTTCTGCTCTGTAATAAATACTGGAAATGAATATATTACCCTGATTTTATCAGTCTACATCTATACACACAGCAATAATGTATACACTCTTTGAATCTCATTATGGTTTATTATAATGTGCATTTTATATACTATTGGTCAAATATTCTTCTCAATTTTAATGCAGTTTATATCTTCAATTAATCAGAAGAAAAAAGTGAGAACTCTCAACCCAATGAAATTGTTCCTGATTATATGGTAAAAGTTGTGACTATAAAAGAAAATAATATATAAATTATATATCTTATAAAATGTTATATACATATGGTATACTTAAAAGCTTAAAAGAATCTGCCCTTACTCTTAGACAATATAAAGGAGTAGAGATAATACCATGCATCTTATCTGATCATAATAGAATGAAACTGAAAATCAATGATAAAAGAAGGAAGGAAAAAGCATGCATCACTTGGAGAATGAACAATAGGTTACTGAATGATCACTGGGTTTTAGAAGACATCAAGGAGGAAATTAAAAACTTCTTAGAGTTAAATGAAAACAGAGACACAACATATCGGAATCTATGGGACACATTGAAAGCAGTTCTAAGAGGAAAATCATTGTTTGGAGTTCATTGCTTAAAAAAAGAAAAAAAACAACAAATAAATGATCTCATACTTCATCTCAAAATCCTAGAAAAAGAAGAGCAAAACAACAGCAAAAGAAGTAGAAGGCAAGAAATAATTAAAATCAGAGCTGAAATTAATGAAATCGAAACAAAAGAAACTATTGAAAAAATTGACAAAACTAAAAGTTGGTTCTTTGAAAAACTAAATAAAATCGACAGACCCTTAGCCATGCTAACGAAGAGAAGAAGAGAGAGAACTCAAATTACTAGCATACGGGATGAAAAAGGCAATATCACAACAGACACTTCAGAAATACAGAAGATAATCAGAAATTATTTTGAATCCTTATACTCCAATAAAATAGAAGATAGTGAAGGCATCGATAAATTTCTTAAGTCATATGATCTGCCCAGATTGAGTCAGGAGGATATAGACAACCCAAACAGACCAATAACAATTGAGGAAATAGAAGAAACCATCAAAAGACTACCAACTAAGAAAAGCCCAGGAACGGATGGGTATACAGCAGAGTTTTACTAAACCTTTAAAGAGGAACTACCACCAATACTTTTCAAGCTATTTCAGGAAATAGAAAAAGAGGGAGAACTTCCAAATACATTCTACGAGGCCAACATCACCCTGATGCCTAAACCAGACAAAGACACTTCAAAGAAAGAAAACTACAGACCAATATCTCTAATGAACCTAGATGCAAATATCCTCAATAAAATTCTGGCGAATCGGATTAAAAAACATATCAAAAAAAATATACACCATGATCAAGTAGGATTCATCCCTGGGATGCAAGGCTGGTTCAATATACAAAAATCGATAAATGTTATTCACCACATCAATAGACTTAAAAATAAGAACCATATGATCATCTGGATAGATACAGAACAAGCATTCGACAAAGTACAGCATCCCTTTATGTTCAAAACTCTAGAAAAATTAGGGATAACAGGATCATGCCTCAACATTGTAAAAGCAATCTATGCTAAGCCACAGGCCAGCATCATTCTGAATGGAGAAAAATTGAAGGCATTCCCTCTAAAATCTGGAACAAGACAGGGTTTCCCTCTCTCACTATTTCTGTTCAACATAGTCCTCGAAACACTGGCCAGAGCAATTAGACAGACAAAAGAAATTAAAGGCATAAAAATAGGAAAAGAAGAACTTAAATTATCACTATTTGCAGATGACATAATTCTATACCTAGCAGACCCAAAAGGGTCTACAAAGAAACTATTAGAGCTAATAAATGAATTCAGCAAGTGGCAGGATATAAAATCAACATGCATAAATCAAATGCATTCCTGTATATCAGCGACAAATCCTCTGAAATGGAAATGAGGACAACTACTCCATTCACAATATTCCCGCAAAAAATAAAATACTTGGGAATCAACCTAACAAAAGAGGTGGAAGACTTATACAATGAAAACTACAGAACCCTAAAGAGAGATATAGAAGAAGATCTTAGAAGATGGAAAAATATACCCTGTTCATGGATAGGCAGAACTAACATCATCAAAATGGCGATATTACCAAAAGTTCTCTATAAGTTCAATGCAATGCCAATCAAAATCCCAACAGCATTTCTTGTAGAAATAGATAAAACAATCATGAAATTCATATGGAAAAATAAAAGACCCAGAATAGCAAAAACAATGCTAAGCAGGAAGTGTGAATCACGTGGTATAGCAATACCAGACTTCAAACTATACTACAGAGCAATAGTAACAAAAACAGCATGGTACTGGTATCAAAACAGGTGGGTGGACCAATGGTACAGAATAGAGGACACAGTAACCAATCCACAAAACTACAACTATCTTATATTTGATAAAGGGGCTAAAAGCATGCAATGGAGGAAGGATAGCATCTTCAACAAATGGTGCTGGGAAAACTGGAAATCCATTTGCATCAAAATGAAACTGAATCACTTTCTCTCGCCGTGCACAAAAGTTAACTCAAAATGGATCAAGGAGCTTGATATCAAATCAGAGACTCTGCGTCTGATAGAAGAAAAAGTTGGCTCTGATCTACATATTGTGGGGTCGGGCTCCAAATTCCTCAATAGGACACCCATAGTGCAAGAGTTAACAACTAGAATCAACAAATGGGACTTACTCAAAGTAAAAGTTTTTTTCTCAGCAAAAGAAACAATAAGAGAGGTAAACAGAGAGCCTACATCCTGGGAACAAATCTTTACTCCTCACACTTCAGATAGAGCCCTAATATCCTGAGTATACAAAGAACTCAAAAAATTAGACAATAAGACAACAAATAACCTAATCAACAAATGGGCCAAGGACCTGAACAGACACTTCTCAGAGGAGGACATACAATCAATCAATAAGTACATGAAAAAATGCTCACCATCGCTAGCAGTCAGAGAAATGCAAATCAAAACCACCCTAAGATACCATCTCACTCCAGTAAGATTGGCAGCCATTATGAAGTCCAACAACAACAAGTGCTGGAGAGGATGTGGGGAAAAGGGTACACTTGTTCATTGTTGGTGGGACTGCAAATTGGTGCAGCCAATTTGGAAAGCAGTATGGAGATTTCTTGGAAAGCTGGGAATGGAACCACCATTTGACCCAGCTATTCCCCTTCTCGGTCTATTCCCTAAAGACCTAATAAGAGCATGCTACAGGGACACTGCTACATCGATGTTCATAGCAGCACAATTCATGATAGCAAGATTGTGGAACCAACCTAGATGCCCTTCAATAGATGAATGGATAAAAAAATGTGGCATTTATACACAATGGAGTATTACTCTGCATTAAAAAATGACAAAATCATAGAATTTGGAGGGAAATGGATGGCATTAGAGCAGATTATGCTAAGTGAAGCTAGCCAATCCTTAAAAAACAAATGCCAAATTACTTCTTTGATATAAGGGGAGTCACTAAGGACAGAGTAGAGACGAAGAGCTTGAGAAGAAGATTAACATTAAACAGGGATGAGAGGTGGAAGGGAAAGGGAGAGAGAATGGAAATTGCATGGAAATGGAAGGTGATCCTCAGGGTTATACAAAATTACATATAAGAGGAAATGAGGGGTAAGAGAAGAATAATACAAGTGGAAGAAATGATTTACAGTAGAGGGGGTAGAGAAAGAAGAGGAGAGGGGAGGGGAGGGAAGGGGAGGGGGGATAGTAGAGAATAGGATAGACAGCAGAATACATCAGACACTAGAATGGCAATATGTAAATCAATGGAAGTGTAACTGATGTGATTCTGCAATCTGTATACGGGGTAAAAATGGGAGTTCATAACCCACTTGAATCAAATTGTGAAATATGATATATTAAGAACTATGTAATGTTTTGAACGACCAACAATAAAAAAAAATAAAAAATAAATAAAAAAGAATCTGCCCTTATGCAATTGTGAAAGCTACTTAAACATTTTATTCTGTTTCCATGTTTAATGCTGGAACTTTAAGTCAACAGGGGAGGGAAGATGGAAGGAGGAGGGTAGTAAAAACAAACTGGAAATTTCAAAGATTAGTGGAAAGTCACAAGGACAGAGAGAGACCTGCATGAGTCACTTACCCACTACCTGAAAATTTTCAAATATGATATGGAGTATCTAGCAGGAAAATCTGATGTCTCTCATACAAAATTAAACAAACATCTGTAACAGGAGTCAAACAAACTGAATGAGGAGATTCCATGTCAATTGAAGGAGCTGAGGAGTATGCTTCTTCCCCATGCCAACCGAATGGGCTAACAGATAAGAAAAAGCAAATATTGGGTGCTGTTGCTGGATTCTTGAATTGATGAACTGAACAACCTGTCCTCAAATATTTTGCAAAATACATCTTGTGGTTCATGCAATATGTAGGATATTATGCAGGGAAGGAATTTCTAAAAGACAGTTTTAGCCTACCCAGATTTACACAGTTCACATCTGTAATTGTACTTTGCTTTTAGGGCAAGAAATGAGACAAATAATATGAAAACAAAATGTTAAATTTACATTTTAGTTTTGTCACATTTTGGTATATATTTGGATGAGTGTATATTCGACCCTGTTTCTTAGAATTTCCATATCTTTGCTTCTTAAGGGTTTAAAGATCAGAGATTATTTGAATCTTAAATTATTTCAAGAGTTATTTACTATATACATTCATTTTATATTTGATTCTTCACTAAATACAATAGCCACATTTGTCACCGATCTTCTGCTCAAATGCCTCCCATAAAGGAAACTATCTCTTTTTAAGCTAATTCTTTGAAAATTCTTCACTTTTGAGTGTTTGTCATGGTTCTTTGTCCACTAAGTCTAATTCAGCTCTCTATTTTTTTAAACAATACCTTGGCTTCCTTTTTCTCCAATATATTTTCTCAAATGTTTAAAAACAATTTTTAGATATCTCCAAATCTTTTCTATTCTGAACATTCACAATTCCATTTGAAATATTTTTAAAATCATGCCTCAGAATATGTGCTGATCATCATAATGTTAAGTTCTCTTATATTTTCTCTGTATCTCAATATCCTCTTTATTAGTATATCCATTGATGACCTGGTTCCCATATTCATCCTGTTAAAAGTAGAAAAATAGATGAGCTGATTTGCTTCCTCTTCTTTTAATTCTAGTGGGGTTCATACTTAGGTTATGATCACAGACTTGAGATCGTTTGAGAGGAAAAAACAATGTGATAGAACAAAAGGAATACTGGAGTTAAAAATCTCAGTTGAAATCTTGGTTTTGCAATTAAGTGGTCATATGATCCCAAGAAAATAAGTAACCATGATATTCATTTTTTTTCAAATTGAGAATAGTCAAATCTACTTCATAGAAGTATTGCAAAAATGAATGACATCAGATGTAGTTGAACCAGGCACAGACCCTTGAACAAGTAAAAATCTGGCAGTTGACCCTTTCTCCCATTCTACATCACAGTGGCCACATAACATTTTTGACATAATGTAATTATGATAATATCAATTGCTAGTCAAGTAATAAAGATCCTAAGGTATTATAAAATTCCAGTTCACCAAAGAAAGATTTCATTATGTTCACAAGATTTTTTTTTTTACTAATGCTAGATTCATAGACCTTTATATAATTTCTCGATGATAAAAATTAAAATATAGAGATTTGGGCTGGGGATGTGGCTCAAGCGGTAGCGCGCTCGCCTCGCATGCGTGCGGCCCGGGTTCGATCCTCAGCACCACATACCAACAAAGATGTTGTGTCCGCCGAGAACTAAAAAATAAATATTAAAAAAAATTCTCTCTCTCTCTCTCTCTCCTCTCTCACTCTCTCTTTAAAAAAAAAATATAGAGATTTTTCTTTTAGCTCTGAGTTAATCAAATTGAGACCTTACCTTGTAAGGTTTGCAACTAGTCTGATATTTATAGTCTGTCTCAAAAACCTGACATAATAGCTCTTAGCATGGCTAGTCATTCTGTATTCTGCAATTGGAATTATTAATAGTTTGTTATTTTGTGATTTCTTCAGATACTGTAATAATTTTGTTTTTACATGTCTTCAAAATATCTTACATTTGTATTGCCTGTTGCAGAATATAACTTCTAGAGATCTAGAATGAAATGTACATGCATTTTTACCATTCTGTCTTAAGAAATTATGCATTTCCAGAAATAATAGACTAACTAAACATGTTAGATAAAGGCCTGTCCAATGAAATTTTTTTATAAGTAAACTTTGTCCATTTTTGGATTAAAACTTGATTTTATATTATTCATACTTATGAAGACAGTTCTGAAATATTTACTGAGTTATTAAATAAATATGTACTGAATGCCTACTACAAGTTGTTGAGTTTGGAACTGGAAATACAGCAGAGAACATGAAGAAAAGATATCTTTGACTTTATGAAGCTTATGTTTCAGCAAATAATGTAGACAATGAAACCCTACAGACAATGAATAAGTAAACAACTATATAAGGTAATTTAGAATGTAGTAAGTATTACAGAGAAATCAAAACAAATAATATGGGAGAGTAACAAGACTACAGAAATGAGAAAGATATTGGAATGTCAAAGGAAGGTCATTCTGAAGAAGTGATAACTGAGTGAGATCTCAAGAATGAAAGGGAGTAGTCTAGGAATCTCTTTTGAGCAAGGGAAAATAAGATGAGCTTAAAGTGTTGACAGAGCAGATCACACAGGGCCTGCAGATTATATTCTGCAAAAGAAGCACATTGGGTTATTGAAAGTTCTCTGTGTTAGCTATGTAGAGACTGAATTGAAGCAGAGCAAAAGTGAAAAGAGGGATGCCAAATGGGAGGACACTGCAGTAATCTGAGTCAAACAGAAATATAATGGTGGAGTGAGCTAAGGTAGTACTAGTTGATATGGAGAAAGAACAAATGGATTTGGAATATATTTAATATTCTGAATGGATAAAACCTGACAATAGTAAAAATATTTGAGAGAACCAAAAAGAATGATAAGGAAAAAGTAAGACTTTAAAATCTTCAGAAACATTAATTCCTTTTTCTTCTTCCATTTGAATGTATACACTTAATTGTAGGACTGTAATATAACATACATAAAGGGAATGGAGACTTCATGATTTAATTTGTGTTATGAATTTTGATCCTCAGAGATAAGTTTCATTTCCATTTTCTTTTTTTGGTGTATTCTAATAAGTTTTCTGAAAAGTATGCTTTTTATTATACTTGTTTTTAAGTGATGACAACAATACTATCAAAAAGGACTAGATATGACATGCAAATTTCATTAGACTCAATCTTTATGTGTTATTCAGTTTTATGTTTCAAAAACATTCAATGAATTGTGAATTAATATTAATTGAAATTCAATATTACTGGTTGAAGGGCCATCATCCACAATTTTATCACTCAAGGAACTTCATTTAATAACTTTTGTGCTCACTTTACTCATCTTTAATAAGGAATAGATAATAAGCCGGTATCTGACAGGTTTTATATGGGAAAACGACCAATCAAAATTATCACTGTGTATAGCATGTATGTAGTATTATAAATGATTTATGAAAAAAAACAAAATGGGTAAAATTGCTGTACAAATGGATAAGTATTCCCAGAAATACTACTTTTGTTCTTTTTTCTTTTTAGTAAATGGATTTTTTTAATATTTATTTTTTAGTTATTGGCGGACACAACATCTTTGTTTGTATGTGGTGCTGAGGATCGAACCCCAGCCGCACACATGCCAGGCGAGCACGCTACCACTTGAGCCACATCCCCAGCCCTAGTAAATGGATTTTAAGCAGTTCAACCTTTGCTTTTGTCTTTGAACATTTCTCTTCATATTACTTTACTCTTCAAGTTAGATTCTCTAATTTGTGAATGAAGAATTTCTCTGTATGTCATGGGTTAGGAGCAGTTTTTAGTTTTCTGATGTTCTAATGGTTCAACTTTGATAAAATCTTCTTGAGGCACTATGTATGTATTTACATTTCTAATGTCAAGGATTCTTTCTAATGTCCTATTTTGAGAGGAAAGACTTTTCTTTTATCAATCAGGTCAATTAATAAAAATAACTATTTTACTAACATTTATTTCATTCTGGCTATTGTTTTTCTGAATTAGTTTATTTTTTATTGTAATTCGTTATATATAACAGTAGAATGCACTATAATTCATATTACACATATAAGCACAATTTTCTGGTTGCATACAAAGTATATTCACACCATTCATGACTTCATAAAATTACTTAGCATAATGATGTCCATTTCATTCATTCTGACTGGAGTGAGATGAAATCTTAGAGTAGCTTTGATTTGCATTTCTCAAATTGCTAGACATGTTGAACATTTTTTTCATATATTTGTTGATTGATCGTATATCCACTTATGAGTATATATATATACTTTACACATATTATACTTTTCAATAGGGACTCAGACTTAGAAAAACATACTTGAGGTTTTCTAAAATTAATGTATAGAGCAGGATTCAGATCAATAGAGTGTTGACAAAAATCAATATTTCTATGTGCTTTTTATGTATTGAAAGTTTTTCAGACACAATAACATAATCTTCACAAATCTACAACATAAGTATCATTCAGTTATTCAAGATAAGGAATCTGAGGTTCTCTATGATAAATCAAATTATTGCTATAAGCTCAAGAGATACAGAAACACATAAATTCCAAAGCTTATGTTCTTTTCAATGTGCATTACTGTGTTTCTTGACCCATGAATTTATTCATTGTTATTTTATACTATGGCTATTAGCTAATCTTTGATTGAGCCAGTGTTTTGGTATAAAATACAAAATTTGGAAAATAATGTTGTATTTTAAATCTCAGTTAAAATAAGGGAAAGAGATATGCTATTGTACAGGAAGATTTTATATCATATAAATGCAAATTATCCTAACAATAGGTATATTTAATGTGATTCCAATTATCAATCCTATAGAGTTGTATTTTAGGAAAACTTTATCTTAAAAATAAAATATACTTAAGTTTCATTTAGAAAAATAAATAACATAAATAACTAAGGAGATTATAAAAATAATAGTATAGGATCACTTGATTCACTAGATATCAAAATATTCTCTAAATATACTGCAATATATTCAGTATTTGTGTAGAAACAAAGTAAAAAATTTGAAGCAAATTTAGGACATAGGAGAATTTAATGTGATTTTTTAAAAATTTAGTCATGATAATGGCTTATTAATTTATAGAATAATAACAACTAGTTAATCACCTAAGGAAATAAATTAGAACCCTGTTCCTCAATATACCAAAATACAGTACATGGATTAAATATATCAAAAAAAATAAAAAATTAAAATATGTACTGGACAAAATATATTATCTTAATAGAGAAAATTTTCACTAAAAATATAAAATATTCAAAAGATTAATAAACATCAGTTTACAAAAAATTTAACAGTTTTCCTAAGGCAAATGATGTATTTAAACAAAGGCAATGAGTGTGTAAATTATGAATTTGGAAATAACAAATTATATAATAAAAAAATAGATACACTGATGATGCTATTGTTTGCACAAGCCCCCCCCCACACACACACAAATTTGTATGTTGTAATCTTAATCTCCAGTGCACCAGTGTTGGAAGGTGGTACATTTTGAGAGGTGTTAAGTCATAAGAGTTCTGCTTGCATGAATAGATAAATAAATTATGAGAAGGGTTTACAGAAATGAGTCCTTAATATTGTGTTCTTCTGTTGTGATGAAATTATATTTCCTCTCAAGATAATGAATCAAAATACACCCTACTGTCATGTATATCTTAAAACAACAAATTTTTAAAAAGATGATGTATTATTTAAGGTGCCATCTTGGAAGCAGTGAGATAAAACCTTAATATTTAAGTGCCATCATCTTGGACCTTTAGCCTCCAGAACTAGAAGAAAGAAATTTCTGTTCTTTATATATTAGCCATTTTCAGGTAGTCTGTTAGAGCAGCACAGAAAGTGCTTTTTGAAAATTTTATGAGCACTACTTGATGATCTTATTAATTGTAGAATCCAAAACAGTAAATTGCAATTTAAAGACCAGATATATCCAAGTGCATAGGTGAAACTAATACTGATGTTTTGAAGAATTTCTCAAGAGAAAAATAGGCGTATACATGAAATAAAAGAACAAATAATATGTAAATGCAATTTAAAAAATGAAAATTAATTAAAATGGCTAGTACACATTTATATAGATGCTAAAATCACTAATCATAATATGTGTGTATATGTGTATATATACATATATGCATGATTTATACATAAAATTTCATATATTTGTAATACTTATTGTATATGAAACAATGAATTATTTTTATTTGCAAAAAGAAAAATAAAATCTCTAAAACTGGAAGAGTAATGAGGAAAACATTGCTTTCATAAAATAATATCTGTAAAAGTTGTCAGGCATTTTTGAAAAAAAATTAATAAACTATTAAAATTAAAAATATATGTATCTTTCAATGTCACAGTCTCAGTACTAGAAATTTAGTGGTGTGGCAACATAAACAAATGTACATACATATACATGTGTATATGTACAAGTATACTAGTAACAGCATTGTTTGTAGAAACAAAGAATGGAAATGACATCCTGAATGCTGATATCTGTGTCATTAAATAAGTTATGGTGAAGCTGGTTGTGTTTTTGCATGTCTGTAATCACAGCTACTTGGAAGCCTGAACAGGAGAAGTGAGATTTTGAGGCTAGCCTGGACAAACTTAGTGGGATTCTATCACAAAATAAAATTTTAAAAAGGGATGGGTATATAGCCCATTGGTAGAGGGCTTGCATAGCATGTAAGAGGCCTTGAGATCAGTCTCTAGCAACACACACACACAATGTGTGTGCAGTTACAATGTCTTATATAATGATTAACCTAATGAATAAGAAATATAGCAGTTGAGGGGATTCCAACATGGCGGCGGGAGCAGAGAGATCAAGTCTCTGACCTCTTCAGCTGTGCGGGCATAGGGAGTCATATACAATCTAAATTCTGTTTGCTCAGGATCACTAGGCAATGCTGAACTGATGTGGATCTGGGGCGATCAGTCTGGGCCTCTCAGAACACACACTGAGCCCGGATCAGCTGAATTCAAGCTCCCGTTCGCCTGCTTCCTGCAGACAAACAGCTGTGACTCAGCACTAATCCATCCGGCTGAAACAACTGGTTGGCCCTTCTGATCCTACGGAGGTAAATGCCAACCGAGCCTTCATAGGTAGTAGCCACAGGTTTGAAACGGGGCTTGGGAGAGACAGTAAGGACTCACCCGTTGCATTGGTCACCCGGCAAAGGGAAACGAACTGTTGCCATTTGCAAGAGATACCACCATGGCAGAGAACTGACGTCACCAGACTGCGGCGGAGGAGATAACTTCATTGAAATCTGCGGCTACAGGTGTGTAATCCCCTAGCCTTCCCTCTCCACACATCGGGGAAACCTTAAGGGCCCCGCCCAGCTCTCCCGTAAGGGCCCCTTCCAGCTCTCCCGTGAGCGCGATAGCCAGACCGAGGGAATCAGACGTGGCACGGGGCCCGTTGCGCGGAACTCCCTGCTACCGCTCTCACCATTGCTGACAACTGAGGTCTCTTGCACCAGCTACTGGGGGCGTGGCTACTGGAGGGCAAGTGAAATTCGCTGAGGATTCTCAGCCTCAAGCTCTACAAACTTAGGGTCTGAGGGAATGGCAAACTGGAAGAGTGTGCCCAGTCGTCCATGAAAACAGGGCTCCCGGGAGCAGTAGACCTGGCATGTAGCCAGTATTGTGGTGAGCGGCACCCGTGAGAGGGGCCTGGCTAGAGGAAAAGTGGGGAAGTGACTAGACACAAGAGGAGGTCCTAGGCACTCAGGATTGGAGACTCGCCCAGTCTGGGAGGAGGAGCTGCTGCACAGTGATTGGTTCCCGCATATTGACAGGAGAAACTTGGCCTGGTGGGCACAGTGCCACCTACTGGAAGAGAAGTTACTCAAACTCTAAGACTGCATTTATTAGTTTTTTTTTTCTCTTTTTTTGATTTGGGTTTTTTTTTTATTTTCATTTTTCTTTGTTGTTGTTTTTAATTTTTTTTACAATTTTTTAAAATTTTTTTTCTTCTAATTTTAATGTTAACTTTTTTATTATTATTTTTTTTAATTTTTTTTTCTTTTTTTATTTCCTATTTTTTTTCTTCTTTTGTCTTTTCATTTCAATTTTCTTATTCTACCTTCCTTGAATTCTACTTGCTTACGCTCATTCTCTTTAGTGACTTCTTCCCTTCCCTTCTAATACCTTTCCTCCCAAGCATCAAATAAATTTATAGGAGTAAACAGTAACTCAGCAGTCAAACAGAACAAGAAGTAACATGAGCAACTTGAAAAAGCAAGGAAGAAAAGGAGTACAAACAATGCAGGACAGCCTAAATATTCAGGAGGACCTAGAGTCATTAGAAAAATGGTCATACAAAGAACTCAAGGAACACCTTAGACAGATGGAATGGAACCTTAAAGAGGATAATAGAAGGCAAATTCAAGCAGTGAAAGAACACATTGAGAATGAATTACATAAACAGATAAAAGAAGAAGTTAAGCATCTTTATCAAGAGATAGAGATTATAAAAAACTAATCAAACAATAATTCTAGAAATGAAGGAAATGATAAACCAAATTAAAAACTCAATTGAGAGTATCACTAACAGAGTGGAGCAAGTAGAAGCCAGAACGTCAGATAATGAATACAAAATATATCATCTTGAAAAGTGTCTAGCCAAGTCAGAAAAGCTGGTAAAAAAATCACGAGAAAAACATTCAAGAGTTATGGGATAACATTAAAAACCAAACTTCTGAATCATCGGGATAGAAGAAGGTACTGAGATCCAAACCAAGGGAATGAGTAACCTGCTGAATAAAATAATTACAGAAAACTTTCCAGAAATAAAAAAGGAAACAGATATATAAATTGAAGATGCATACAGGACACCGAGCACACAAAATCACAGTAGACCAACGCCAAGACACATTGTTATGAAGATATCCAATATACAGAACAAAGAGAAAATATTAAAAGCTACAAGAGAAAGGAGGCAGATTACATTCAGGGGTAAACCAATAAGGTTAACAACGGATTTTTCATCAGAGACGCTGAAAGTGAGAAGATCCTGGAACAACGTATTTCAAACACTGAAAGACAATGGATGCCAACCAAAAATTCTGCATCCAGCAAAATTAAGCTTCAGGTATGACAATGAAATAAAAATCTTTCATGATAAACAAAAGTTAAAAGAATTTGCAGCCAGAAAACCAGCATTGCAAAGCATTTTGAGCAAAACACTACACGAGGAAGAAATGAAAAACAATAACCAAAACCATCAGTGGGAAGTGCCTCAGTAAAGAAGGAGGGCGAGGGGAAAGATAATCATGGAGAAAAAAACTAAATTTTTTAAAAATAGGATAAATAATCAAACATGGCTGGAAGTACAAAACATATATCAATAGTAACTCTAAATGTTAATGGCTTAAACTCTCCAATAAAGCGACGTAGGCTGGTATCATGGATTAAAAAAACAAATCCAACAATATGGCTGCCTCCAGGAGACGCATCTGATTGGAAAAGACATACACAGGCTGAAGGTGAAAGGATGGGAAAAAATATACCACGCACACGGTCCTCGTAAGCAAGCAGGGGTGGCCATCCTCATATCGAATAAAATCATCTTGAAGACTAAGTTAATCAAAAGGGATAAGGAAGGACATTATATAGTGTTAAAAGGAACCATTCACCAACAAGACATAACAATTATCAATATTTATGCACCAAATAATAGTGCTGCGACATTCATAAAACAAATTCTCCTCAAGTTCAAGAATCAAATAGACCACAACACAATAATTATGGGTGACTTCAACACACCTCTCTCACCATTGGACAGATCCTCCAAATAAAAGTTGAATAAAGAAACTATAGAACTGAATACCACAATCAATAACCTAGACTTAACTGACATATATAGAATATATCAACCATCATCAAATGGATATACTATTTCTCAGCAGCACATGGATCCTTCTCAAAAATAGACCATATATTATGCCATCGGGCAACCCTCAGTAAATATAAAGGGGTGGAGATAATACCATGCATTTTATCTGATCATAATGGAATGAAACTGGAAATCAATGATAAAAGAAGGAAGGAAAAATCCTACATCACATGGAAAATGAACAATATGTTACTGAATGATCAATGGGTTACAGAAGACATAAAGGAGGAAATCAAAAAATTCTTAGAGATAAATGAAAATACAGACACAACATATCGGAATCTATGGGACACAATGAAAGCAGTTTTAAGAGGGAAATTCATCGCCTGGAGGTCATTCCTCAAAAAAAGAAAAAAACAACAAATAAATGAGCTCACACTTCATCTCAAAGCCCTAGAAATGGAAGAGCAAAACCACAGCAAATGTAGCAGAAGGCAAGAAATAATTAAAATCAGAGTTCTTTCCCATAAACAAAGTTTATTTATTGACAGGCAATACTAACAAAAAACAAAAAAAAGTCTTATATTTCAATGCTTCTAATTCTTTCCACAGTCACCCTTAAGTGGTGGCTGTACCATGGGAAAGAAAAGCAAAGTAAGAAAAAAAAAAAAACAGCTCACAAAAGATTGCACCCAAGATCAATGTCTGTTTGCATAAAGAATGGGTCCCCATTTAATTTGTTAAGACACATTTCATCAGATTTTTAGAGTTTTCACTATAGAATTTCTCGCCATTATGTGTTTATTTTCTGATTCCTGTGAGATAATCAGAACCACACTCACTGCAGGAGCAAATCACAGACCAACATTTTACTAACTCTTATAGTTCACAACAACTAAATACTCATATATCATTTTATCATAAATAAAGGTTTAAATAATTAATAAGCCACTAATAAATATATTATTCTTTCATAATATGAAATTATTTAATACATTAGAAATTGCTTTATCCATTGCCTTTTCTGGTAATAATTGCACCAGTTTTTCTGTAATGATACGTTTGGCGTTTTCAACTTTAAAACTTTGAAGAATACCTTAATTGCTCAATAAACCTTTGTTGAGCAATAACTGTAAAAAAAGGCAGTTTATAATAAAACTATTCATTGAACTTTTACAGTAGGAAGTGATAGGGTAATGTAACAAACATGAAAAAAAATATTTTTTTCCTTATATAGACAGACACATACACACAAATACACACAAACACACATGTATAGGGTTGTATGAATAAAGAGAAAGATATGAGCTATGTTGTTATGGCCATTTACTTCAGGGAAATGGTCAGTGTAGAGAGTGAGTAAGGGAATTAATGAAAATGAAATTTGTAAGTGCATAATATTTTTATTTTAATTGTTGCAAGAACAATGTGTAATTTTAAAAACTCTGTGACCTTTTATTGGAACATGACAATCTCAATAATTTTAATTCCATTAAGACAATTTTCTGCTTTTGAAAAACTAGAGGTCATTTCTTCATTGTTGATTAGTTTTATCCCAAGTCTGCTACTGAGCATATTTTCAGATTATATATTATTCTCTTAGAACATATTCTCTCATTATATATATACACACTGTATACCCTACTTCACAACTACTAGAGAATGATTCTGAATACTTTTTCTCAATCCAGTGATTTATTGTTTTGATACTATTTACTAGCAGTTTATTTTATCCTGTACTGATGGTGCAACATGTGTTTCTGTTTGAAGCTATTTTACATGGTATATTTTGTAAAGTGGATTATGATTTTTGTAATGAAAAATCTGACTATTAAAAATATTTTCTGGGCTGGGATTGTGGCTCAGTGGTAGAATGCTCGCTTAGCACAGGTGGGATCTGGGTTCGATTAGATTCTCAGCACCACATTAAAAAAATAAAGGCATTGTGTTGTGTCCATCTACAAAAAAATATATATATTCTCTCTCTCTCTCTCTCTCTCTCTCTCTCTCTCTCTCTCTGTCCCTCTCTCTCTCTCTCTCTCTCTCTCCTTTAAAAAATATATATTTTCTAGGACTTTAAAGTCAAATAATGAACCCCTCATTTATCTCACTTTATTATCATCAGTATTCTTACATAGGTCTGTATCCCAGGAGAAAGATAATTGTCCTATAAAGTCTTCTAAGTTATTATCTTTTATATTTTATTCTAATTTCTTATATATGACAACAGAATGTATTATAATTCATATTACACATATAGAACACAAATTTTCATAACTCTGTTTGTATACAAAATATATTCACACCATTCGTGTCTTTATACATATACTTAGAGGAATGATGTCCAACTCATTCCACCATCTTGCCTACCTCCATACCCACTCCCTTCCCCTTACACCCCTTTTCCATATCTACAGTTCATCTAATCCTCCCATTCTCCCCCTCCCAACCCCAGTATGAATCAGCCTCCTTATATCAGAGAAGATATTCAGCATTTGTTTTTTTGGGGATATACTAACTCTACTTAGCATTACATTCTCCAACTCTATTTGGATTCCTAGTTTTAAAATCACCTGCAAATGCCATGATTTTACTCTCTTTTACTGCTGAATAATATTCCATTGTGTATATATACCACATTTTTTAATCCATTCATCTACTTAAGGGCATCTAGGTTGGTTCCACAGTTTAGCTATTGCGAATTGTGCTGCTATAAACATTGATGTGGCTGTGTCCCTGTAGTATGTAGTCCTTTGGGCATACACCAAGAAGTGGGATAGCTCGGTAGAATGGAGGCTCCATTCCCAGTTTTCCAAGGAATCTCCATGCTGCTTTCCAGATTGTCTACACCAATTTGCAGCCCCACCAGCAATATGAGTGTGCCTTTCCCCCCACATCCTCGCCAATACTTATTGTTGTTTGTCTTAATAATAGCTACAATTTTGACTGGAGTGAGTTGAAATCTTAGAGTAGTTTTGATTTGCATTTCTCTAATTGCTAGATATTTTGAACATATTTTCATATATTTGTTGATTGATTGAATATCACCTTCTGTGAAGTGTATATTCAGTTCCTTAGCCCATTTATTGATTGGGTTGTTTGGTTTGTGTTTTTTTTTTTTTTTTTGGTATTAAGTTTTTTGAGTTTCTTATATACCCTAGAGATTAGTGCTCTATCTGATGTGCAACTGGTAAAAATTTTCTCCCAAATTGTAGGCTCTGTATTCACCTCACTGATTGTTTCTATTGCTGAGAAGAAGCTTTTAAGTTTGAATCCATCCCACGTATTAATTATTTATTTTAATTCTTGTGCTATTGGAGTGTTATTAAGGAAGTAGGGGCCTAATAAAATATTAGGAAGATTTGGGCCTACTTTTTTTCTATTAGATGCAGGGTCTCTGGTTTAATTCCTAGGTAGCTGATATACTTTGAGTTGAGTTTTGTGCATGGTGAGAGATGGAGCTTCAATTGCATTTTGATGCATATGAATTTCTAGTTTTCCTAGCATCTTTTGTTGAAGAGGCTATCTTTTCTCCAATGTACATTTTTGGTGATTTTGTCTTACATAAGATAACTGAAATTACATGGGTTAGTCTGTGTGTCTTCTATTCTGTACCATTGGTCTACCAGTCTGTTTTGGTGCCAATATCATGCTGGTTTTGGTACTATTGCTCTATAGTATAGTATAAGATATTGTATAGTGTTGCTACGTGCTTCACTCTTCTTGCTAAGGATTGCTTTAGTTATTCTAGGTCTCTTATTTTTACAGATGAATTTCATGACTGCTTTTTCTATTTCTATGAGGAATGTCATTGGAATGTTGGTTGGAATTTCATTAAATCTATATAATGCTTTTGGTAGTATGGTCATTTTGACAATGTTAAATCTGCCTATCTAAGAACAAATTAGATCTTTTGATCTTATAAGGTCTTCACTAATTTCTTTCTTTAGCATTCTATAGTTTTCTTTGTAGAGGTCTTTCACTTCTTTTGTTAGATTGATTCCCAAGTATTTTTTTTGAGGCTATTGTAAATGGCTTAGTTTTCCTTGTTTCCCTTTTAGAGCATTTGTCACTGATATACAGAAATGCCTTTGACTTATGGGTGTTGATTTTGTGTTCTGCTGCTTTGCTAAACTTATTTACTAGTTCTAGAAGTTTACTTGTGGAATATTTTGGGTCTTCTTGTTATAGAATCCATATTGTCAGCAAATAGTGCTGCTTTGAGTTCTTCTTTTCCTATGTGTATCCCTTTAATTTCTTTCATTTGTATAAATGCTTTAGCCAGTGTTTCAAGAACTATGTTAAATAGAAGTGGTGAAAGAGTGCATCCCTGTGTTGTTTCAGTATTTAGAGGAAGTCTTTCATTTTTTCTCCTTTTAAAATGATGTTGGCCCCGGGGCTTAACATAGATGGCTTTTACAATGTTGAGATATGTTCCTGCTGTCCTTAGTTTTTCAAGTGTTTTGAACATGTGTGGATGCTGTATTTTTTCAAATGTTTCTTCTGCATCTATTGAGATTATCATATGGCTCTTATCTTTAAATTTATTGATGTGATGAATTACATTTATTGATTTCTGTATGTTGAACCAACATTGTATCCCTGGGATGAATCCCACTTGATCATGGTGCACTATCTTTTTGATATGTTTTTGTATTTGATTTGCCAGAATTTTATTGAGAATTTTTGCATCTATGTTCATTATAGTTATTGATCTGAAGTTTTCTTTCTTTGATGTGTCTTTGCCTGGTTTTGTAATCAGGGTGATATTGGCCTCATAGAATAAGTTTGGAAGTGCTCCTTCTTTTTCCATTTCCTGAAATAAATTGAAAAGTATTGGTATAGTTCTTCCTTTAAAGGTCTTTTAGAACACAGCTGTGTATCCATCCAGTCCTAGATTTTTTTTGGTTGGTAGGCTTCTGATGATGTCATCTATTTCATCACTTGAAATTGATTTGTTTAAATTGTGTATATCATCCTGCTTCAATTTGAGCAAATCATATGCCTCTAGAAATTTTTCAATGCCTTTGATATTTTCTATTTTACTGTAGTACAAGTTTTCAAAATATTTTCTAATTATCTTCTATATTTCTGTAGTGTCTGTTGTGATATTTCCTTTTTTTATATCATATGTTAGTAATTTGAGTTTTCTCTCTCCTTCTTTTCCTTAGCATTGTTAAGGGTCTGTCAATTTTATTTATTGTTTTTAAGAACCAACTTTTTGTTTTGTCAACTTTTTCAATTGTTTCTTTTGTTTCAATGTCTTTGATTTCAGTTATGATTTTAATTATTTCTGGGGTTCTACTCTTTTGGTATTGATTTGTTCTTCTTTTTCAGGGCTTTGAGATGTAATGTTAAGTCATTTATT
This sequence comes from Spermophilus citellus, assembly GCF_964194105.1. Classification (NCBI taxonomy): domain Eukaryota; kingdom Metazoa; phylum Chordata; class Mammalia; order Rodentia; family Sciuridae; genus Spermophilus; species Spermophilus citellus. The sequence continues at coordinate 123,729,578 of NC_138190.1, read as the reverse complement.
GCTTTACTTTTTTCTTCTATTAAGGAATAAACTTCATGCAATGAACTTTCCTCTTAGTACTGCCTTCATAGTGTCCCAGATAGTTTGATACATTGTATCATTGTTCTCATTCACCTCTCAGAATTTTTAAATCTTCTCCTTGATATCTTTTGCAATCCATTGTTCATTAAGTAGCATATTATTTAGTTTCCAGGTGTTGGAGTAGCTTTTATTTTTATTTTATCATTGATTTCTAATTTAATTCCATTATTATCTGATAGAATGCAGGGTAGTATTTCTACTTTTTGATATTTGCTAAAAGTTTTTTTGTGGCATAATATATAGTCTATTTTAGAGATGGATCCATGTGCTTCTGAGAAGAAAGTTTATTCATTCATTGAGGGATGAAATATTCTATATATGTCAGTTAAATCTAAGTTATTGATTATTATTTAGTTCTATAGTTTATTTATTCAGTTTTTGTTTAGACTATATATCCAGTGGTGAAAGAGGTGTGTTACAGTCACCCAGTATTATTGTCTTTGTTTTTGTTTTTTTTGTCTATTTGACTCTTGAACTTGAGAAGAGTTTGTTTGAAGACACTCCATTGTTTGGGGCATATAAATTTATTATTGTCATGTCTTGCTGATGAATTGTTCCCTCAAGCAGTATGAAATATTCTTCTTTATCCCTTTTGATTAACTTTGGCTTGAAGTTTACTTTATTTGATATAAGGATGGACACCCCTGCTTGCTTTCATAGTCCATGTGAGTGGTATGATTTTATTCAACATTTCACTTTCATTCTGTGGATATCCTTTTCTATGAGATGAATCTTTTGGAGGCAGCTTATTGTTGGGTCTTCTGTTTAAATCCAATCTGACAGACTATGTCTTTTGATTGGTAAGTTTAGGCCATTAACATTCATGGTTATTATTGAGACATAATTTGTATTCCTAGCCATTTTTGTTTGTTTTGGTATTTACTTTGCCTTGTTTTCTCCTTTGATTAGTTTTTCCTTTAGTGTAATACCTCCCTTTCCTCATTTTCATTGTTGTTTTCATTTCCTCTTTGTGGAATATTTTGCCGAGGATGTTCTGTAGTGTAGGCTTATGAGTTATAAATTCTTTTAACTTTTATTTATCATGGAAGGTTTCTATTTCATCATCAAATCTAAAGCTTAATTTTTCTGGATATAAGATTCTTGGTTGGCATCCATTTTTGTTCAGAGCTTAATATATGTTTTTCCAGGACCTCCTAGCTTTCACGGTCTTTGTTAAAAAATCTGCACATATTCTAATTGTTTTCCCCCTATATGTAATCTGATTTCTTTCCCTCATGGATTTTAATATTCTCTCCTTATTCTGTATGTTAGGTAGTTTCATATAATGTGCCTTGGTATAGGTCTTTTGTGATTTTGTACATTTGGCAACCTGTAAGCTTCCTGAATTTGTTTTTTTCAATTCATTCTTCATGTTTGGAAAAATTTTGATATTATTTCACCGAATAGATTGCTCATTCCTTTGGTTTGGAACTCTATTCATTCCTCTATCCCCAAAACTCTTAAATTTGTTCTTTTTATACTATCCCATATTTCTTGAATGTTCTGCTCATGGTTTCTTACCATTTTCACTGTGTGGTTTAGATTCTTTTCAAGATTATATATTTTGTCTTCACTGTCTGAGGTCCTGTCTTCTAAGTGGTCTAAGCTCTTGGTGGTTTCAATTGAATTTTTAATTTGGTTTATTGTTTATTTCATTTCAAGAATATTTGTTTCCTTTTTTAGAACCTCCATCTCCCTATTGAAGTAATCTATTGTTTCCTATATTTGTTTATGTAACTCTTTGTCAAAATGATATTTTGCTGCCTATGTTTGCTGTCTTATATCATCCTTTATTTCACAGAACATTTTAATCATGTACATCCTTAAATCCTTCTCTGTCATTTATTCTGCTGTGCTGGATATAGATTCAAATAATGTGGTATCTTGATTTGTTTGGGGGCACTTTCTTCCCTTGTCTTTTCATATTACTTGTGTGTCTTCCCTTCTAACTCTGTGGAACTGAGTAATTACAGTTTTTACCCTATAGGCTTATATTGCCCCTGTAGGGATTCAATACCACTCCTTTGTGGTGAATGACAATGTTAACAGATCCCATAAACAATATACACCCTAAAAACCAATGTTTGCTATTAAGACATTTACAATTTGGTCACAATGTACAGAAATGGTGAATTCAGTTATTATCTACAATATAATCAGTAGGTTTGTAAAAGGGTTTACAGTTTTTGATGGTGGACAAAGAACCCAGGGTGAGGAGTAGGATGATATGCTGAGGAGGTAGGAGGTGAGGATATAGAGTTATTATATCTTAGGAGTGTGAAAGAGAAATTAAAAGAAGAAGATTAGTAGCAGGAGAAGGGACAGAAAGTAATTTGGGGTAGATATATAAGTGGGAAGACAGAGTATATAAAACAAACACTCATATATATTGAGAAAAAAATCTAAAAAATGTTAAAATAGTAGAAATTGATGGGGAAAAATAAAAATACATATAACACAAGTGTAATATACTATTCAGACATCCCAGTCCTCAAAATCCTAATTCATACAAAGTACTTGGTTTCACATATGTTGGGGATGTGAGGGCAGGAGACTAGAGAGGGAGAGGAAAACAAATTCTTAAAGGAAGATATAGGGATTGTTTGGGTCAGAGATCAGTATCTTTCCTATTTCTCTCCTCATTCAAGAAGTGAAGTCATCTCTTGTTACCTGGTATTTATGCCCTCAGGATGCTGAAGGTGTCACTGTGCCAGGGTAGTGGCTGCTAGGGAGAGGGGGAGAGTTAGAAACTGGGAGTTGCCCCCACTAAAGATGGTGATGAAGGTGGTGCAAAATGGAGGCACCTTCTTTCAATGATGGGTTGTCAGATCAGGTGGGGGAAGCTGGGCAATAGCATTGGACAATGAGTTTAGAGATTAGCTCTGTAGTATGCAGTGTGTGGCTGTTGACTGACTTCAGAGCCTATGTGAAGTTCTTGGGTGCAGGCAGGCTACTGCATGTGGCAGACTATCTCCACTGCTGTAGAGTCCCAAGATGGTAGTGATCAGGGGAGCCCCACGTTGGCAGATGGGGGTCCACACAGGAGTCATGGCTAGAGTTCTTACTTGAGAAAAGCAGCCAGGTGTCCTGCATGGAAGCAGTATCGTGATTTCTGCTCAGGTAGGTGGCTGAAAGTTCTGTGTGGGTGCTGTTGCCACTTATGGTCCCACCCACATACCTGGTAGTACTGTGTAGACGAGTAGTTGGGGAATCTACTGTGATGCTGAGGCCTGGAGCCCTGGACATGCACTCTGATTCCTGCACACGAGCAGGAATATAGCTCAAAGAGAAGCAGTATTCTCACTATTTGAGTCCCAGGTCATGGAGCGACCCAGAATATTGCCTCCCTGTTGCCCACCATCTTGGGTGTCCCTAATTTTAATTTATTTAAAATTCTCTTTTATTACTATTGCAAAAGCATTTTATTTGATGATTTTACTTATATAACTATAATCCTATAGTCATTTTGTTTATTTTTGTTTTAATCAAAGGCAGTGTCACATAGCAGAAAAAATAATGAAATCAGTCAAAAACTTGAATTCTAGTCTTCCCTCTGCCACTCTGTGACATTTTAAAATCTTGTTGAAAATAAAAAAAGGCAGAACAGAAGTAATAGGGATCAGAAAAAATATGATACTAAGCAAATGGTTCTAATTCATCATATTATTATGCCTTGTTTATCCCAAATGTGAACAAATAAACCTTAACAGTTCTATAGGCCCAAACCAACTGGTCAGTTTGCAAAAGCAATGTAACTTTTATTTTCTTATTCTTGATGACTCTTAAATCCTTTACATATCTGGTTCTCAAAAACTGTCTGTTGATTCTGTTGTTCTATGTTGCTTTTCTACCTAGTGAATCATTACTCCAGATGTTTTTGTCTCCTTTCCAATATGATTGGTAAAATACCCATGAGATTCTTCAAAACAAATACTTCAAATATACTCACAAATAAAAAAAAAATCTCCTCATGTTCATTCTGACTTCAGACATTCATTTCTAAAACATAAGTAAATGACAACTGTTTGGTAGAACTTCATTTTTGGAATTAAAATTTTGTATGAAAACCTTCTGGTTCATTTTTTCAGCAAAATCAAAATTACTAAATTTTATGTATATTGTATGGTTTTACTTAACCATCTTTTCAACATTGTGTTCTTATATATCCTGTTATCACATTATTGAGTGCTTAAAATTTCAATGAATGATTTTAAAATTTGCATCTTAGGATGCCTACCTGTGAATTTCCATAATGCTAACCCTTTTCACTTAGTGAGAACATAAAATCCCTTATAATTTAAGGATCTCCCCCCTTCATCAATGGGAAAGGAAGAAGAATGAAAGATCATATTAACAGTTGGCATTTTGATTTTATATATGTGAAAATGCAAATAAAATTAAAATGTACATTCTCCTTTAGAAAACTAGTATAGACCAAAAAGATAACTATAAATAGTATTCTTTATAGTTTTTCTCAAACAGTATTTTATCAGTGTCACTTTTTATAGTAAATAATATTGCCCTGACCTATTTTAAGGTTGAGACATGTATTCACTTGTCAACATCTTAGATCAATCAGAAATTTGCTCTTATCTACAGTAAGAAAAAATATGAAAAGTACCCACAAAAAATTTTAATAATTTTTTTCAATTGTAAATGGACACAATAACTTTATTTTATTTATTTGTTTATTTTTATTTGGTGCTGAGGATCAAACCTGGTGCTTACACATGCTAGGCAGATGCTCTACCACTGAGCCACAACCCCAGCCCCCACATGAATATTTTTAAAGCAAATAATCCTCTGGAAACTACTATGCCTTCTACTCCATTCAAAATATGCATGTTGTTTATATAAAACATGCATTTACAGGCCTGAAATTACTTTTTGGTACATATCCTCAAAAATGAATGCTATGGTTTGACTATAGTTTGAGTGTGTTCCACAAACGTTCATGTGCTGGGAGCTTGATTCCCAATATGATCATGTTGAGGTGGCAGAACCTTTAAGAGGTAGGGGTCTAGTAGAAGGTAATTAAGTCATTGACATCTCTGTTCTTAGAAGTGATTAATGTAGTTCTCTCAGGACCCCAGTTAATTAACATAAGAATAAATCATTAAATAAAGAATAAACCTGGTCCCTGACGTTTTCTTCTTTCTATTTTTGAAATAACATCTCTTTCACATGTGCCCCTGCCATTGTGATACCAGCTGCCATGAGGCCCTCATCACAGGCAGAATACATGGGGCTACTAATCTCTGTCTTCCATTCCTCCAAACTATCAGCCAATTAAATCTGTTTTCTTTAAAGTATGCAGCCTCAGGTATTTTGTTATTGACAACAGAAAATGGACTAGTATAATGAAAGTAGATATTTTGTAATATAATGAAGGTATATATTTTGGGGGGCTTGTACAATCCATTGATATAATTTCTCTAATTGATATTTAAAAAGAGATAAACAAATAACTGACCAAATCATCAATATTTGTTCTAGTCTAATAGTATGAACCTAATTATCCACAATTATCTTTGTTATCTTATAGGTCAATTTGTTTGGTTATTTATAAGTTTTTAAATTACTGGCAAACCTTACCTGAAGTAGCTTTAACTTATTACTCACAAATGACCACTGCCTCTACATTTTCATATATAAGAAATGGCTGCTTTGTAAAGAACTCTACTGTATTGATCTTAGATGAAGACATATGAAATGATTACATTGTGTTCTGCTATAAAGTTTTGAAAAACATATTATTTTTTCTATATCATGTGCCACATATCATAGATATACTTAAAATAAATCAGGTTCCTTTATGTCACTATAACATGTACTCCTAAATCCTACTTAAAAATCACTTAGGAAGCCTGACTGAATTGATTGAAAGTACAAGCTAACTAGGCCTGGTAAATTATGATATTAATATAGTAAATAATACTTGATGAATTTAGATAGCTTTTATTTGTCATTTCAGCAATATTTAGGCTCCTATTTATCTATATCTATCAATCAATCAATTTATCTATCCATCTATCTGTCTACTTGTCTATGAAATCTGTGACATTGAAGTCATTAGGAAGAATTACTTCTCTTTTGACAGTTCCATATTTATACTGGTAGTTATTTTTTGTTTGGTGATATTTTAGTCACCTATTTTTTTTACAAGACTCAAGTTTGCCTGAGTATTCCATGTGATGATTATTTGTATTTTTGTAGCATCTTATACTTTTCAAAATACTTTCAAATATATCACTTCACATGATTTTCACAATAATCTTTTAAGGTAAGGTAACCAGGAACATTCTTATTTATACAAGCAAAAACTGAGATCACTGTTGATCAGATATATGGGACAGCAACCTGGACTTTAAAAACAAAACAAAACTTGTTTTAATTATCTACTTATCATGGGAAAAATGTCTTACTTTATTGATTTATAAACTCCTTTGGTCTTATGTATGCAACATATTTTTTAAAGTTTATACAGCTGGGCTGCATATTTCTTAAAAATGGTAACTTTTATTGATTATATATAGTGCTCAAACACATATATAGGACATGATGACTTACTATCTTCTGCACACATTAGATACTGAAAAAAATTCTTACTGCCTTGGGAAACTGTTTTTCTACTAATAATGATTAACTCAAATAGGTCCAAAAGTCCTAATAATAAACTTAGCCTTAGTGGCAAATGATGAAACTTACTTTGTCTGAACCCTGGAAATTTAAATCAAAGGGTTAAAATTCTTACTGATTTATCAGTAAGAATAAATGTACTGTCATGTTTCCAAGAAGTAAGTTATTTTTCAACACTTAACAGGTTTCAATTATAAGGGCATATTTACCACCTGTAAGTCCCTTGGTGTATTATTATTTAGACATGTAGCAGAGCACTAATAAGATCACTGGAGGAATAACTGGCATATTACCAGTGCAGATATGAAATGCAGACACCATTTGCAACACATGTACAGGTAGAATATTGATCTATATTTACAACACAAATGACTAGACATCCTGGTAAAAGACTTATGACTTGTCACTCCATTGTGCTGTCCTTAACACTGTGAAATGCCTTAATATAAGAGTGATATTAAAAAATAACCGGTATGGATGCAATTCCAAGTACTCTCAGACTCTGAGTTCATTATTTTCTTCTATTTAGAGCATTATGACATCTCTGAAATTCGGTGAATATGACTGAAGACAATCTAGCAATGACATTTTCTCTGGACTCGAGGAAATAATTATTTAGTATGTATAGGGGAATTTGGTTGAGAGTTCATCAAACATCTCTATATCCTTAAACTAACTACTGTGGATTATCCAGGGATCTACTGAAACACTTCTAGAAAACATTTTTATTCCTAGGCTTCATTTCAAATTTCTCTCAAGGAGAGTGGTAAATGAGTTTATATAACTGAATGAAAAATCTACATGGTAGGGAAGGATGGGCTATTTTTAAAATTTCTCCCAGGAGGCCAATATTGAATCTGAGATCTCAACACATGATATATTTGCAATTATATCAATGGAAACTCAAGTGCCAGATGTGTCCAAATAATCCACAACATGGATTTGACAATATATCAAGGGAAACTAGTAACCACAAAGCTGTCATGCTATCCATTTACAGTGATAACACGTTCCCAAGCAAATTTAAATGCAATGAGATTTTGGAATATCTAATATTCAACAAATATTGAAACCTCTGAACTTGTGCCACTACCCTGCTCTTCTAGAGGACTAAGTTGATTGTTCAGATTAGGCATCTAGGGTTGATAGAATAAGAGACTCAAGTAACAATGAAAGTAACTGGCTAGGCCCATGGGGGACATACAGACACACCTGTACTTCTGCAAAGTATTTGCTTTTTGAGAGCCAGAAATTGCCTGTTGTGACAGGAAACCCCATGCTGCTTGCTCAGTTTAACAGTTGAACCTTCTGACTTGGCAATGGAAATGTGGGATGCTAGGTCTGATAAGTTTGGGGATTTAACACAGTCCAAAAGAACGAAACTGTTTCAGTTGGTTTAGGCAGCTTCTAGTATTCAAAATCTTGACAATATTAAATCTGCAATAAAACTATTCCTGCTATCCTTTAATATTTATTTATTTATTTATTTAATTATTTATCTATTTATGATCTCACAGCTCTGGAGGGGAGAAATTCAAACTCAAGGTGCCAACAAGGCTTGTTCCTTCTAAAGCTGTGAGGAAAAGATATATTCCAAGACTCTCTCCTTGAATTACAAATGATTATCTTCATACAGTGAAGAAGCTGTCAACCACAAAGCTGTTACACATTCCTCTCACAGTGATAACATGTTCCCAAGAAAATTTAAATTCAATAATTTAACAAATATTGGAGCCTCTAAACTTATGCAATTGTCCTCTTCTAGAGGACTATAGTATACACTGTATGTATACAGTCTGTTACTATATTATTAGTATATTAATAATACACAAAATATACCATATAAATGTTTATACACACACACACACACACACACACATATATATATATATATATATATATATATATATATATATATATGACAAAATAAAGAAAAAATGCCAAAACTTACTTGTTATACAGTATAAAAACATACCCAAGAGGGCAGAAGCTGTAGTTCAGTGGCAGAGTGCTTGCCTAGCAAGTATGAGGCACTGGGTTCAATCCACAGCACCACATAAACATAAACAAATAAAATAAAGTCATTCTGTCCATCTACAGCTACAAAAAATAAAAATATATATCTAAGAGATTGTAAGCTTAAAATGTGTTTGTTATATAAAATCTCCATACTCTCACAGAAATGTCTGCATAATATATCTTCCATCACAAATCTAAGAAATAAATTCATGAGATGAGCCTCATGAGCTCATCGTATGACTGGGGAACCATCTCTTTGCATCTGTTTGGTTCTGTTTCTCTGGAGAATTCTGACTGATATAGGTTTTAGTATAGAGAATATTAAAGGAAAACAATGGCATGAATTTGTTTTTTGAATTGCTTCTGAAGTTTCGTGAATTAATTCCCCAAATTGGTTTACTTTTAAAGCACTAATGTTTTTATTTTAAGTGGCAAAAGTGATACTGATAGGCCATGGAATGATGTGCCAAAAGAGATATGCAAAATATTATCTTTGGATACTACCTAATCAAATATTCATAATAGATGAAATTCTTGGTAAATATGCATTCGGTGCTTTAGGACATTTTTGTAGAACTAATGAGGATAATGAGATTGGCTGGTTGCTCCAAACTATGTTGGAGGAATTGAAGTGGAAAATGATGAGCTCAGAGTTTCAAACTCCCAGTTAAAGTTTCATATGAATTACATGAAAGTTTTTCTATGTCTTCCTTTAAAAAAAATCTTTAATTCCTGTAGCCATGAGGCTGAGATTGCTGAAAACCAAAATCAGTGACTCATCCTGTGAGTGAATGAATTACAGAATTATTTAAATTTTTATTGTTTTAAGTGTCTTCTCTTAAGGTAAGGATACTAACTGGGAAGTATTTGGATTCTAAAAATTGGATTGAGCACGTATGATCCATGAGAAAGTACACTATACTTCCAAAGCAAATTTTTTTCCAAATTATATACATAAAAATCTAGAAACCATGTGTAGGAATAGAAAATACTAAGGATGTAGGATAATGGAATGGATAATAATAAGGATGGTGAAAGAACCCACTGAACAGAGCATATTCTGTGCTGCAGCCTGATGGCTTAGAATTGTGTGTGTGTGTATGTGTGTATATATATATATATATATATATATATATATATATATATATATGTATATATATATATATATATATATATATATACACTTTTTTGCCATAACTAATCAATATACTATATGGGAAGATATCTAAGAGTTTGGAAGCTTAAAATGGATTTCTTACTTAAAACCTGCTTACTCACTCAAAAGAGTCCAGATAATATATCTTTCATTATAAAACTGAAAAATAAATTTGTGAGATGAGCCTCAGTATCACTGAAAATTTCTGTTGTTTCTCCCCTTTATAAGCAAAAAATCTAGTGAAAACTACTGAAAAGTATTGGGGATATTTAAATGAAATGTATTTTCCATTAACAGGGATTTTGTGAACAGTGATGTGGCAAAAAGCCATGTAGTAGCATTGCCAAAGGTAAGATGTGTAAGGCTACATTAACTGATAATGCAGTCAAAGGATTAATAGAGACTTGTTAGCTGGTTGATCTTGATATACAAGCAATAATAAGTGTTGGCAAGGATGTGGGGGAAAAGGTACAGTCATACATTGCTAGTGGGACTGCAAATTGGTGCAACCACTTTGGAGAGCAGTATGGAGATTCCTCAGAAAATTTGAATGGAACCATCATTTGACCTCGTCATCCCACTCCTCAATTTATACCCAAAGGACTTAAAATCAGCATACTACAGTGAAGCAGCCACATCAATATTTTTAGCAGCACAATTCACAATAGCTAAACTATGAAACCAGCCTAGGTTCCCTTCAACAGATGAATGAATAAAGAAAATGTGATACACACACACACACACACACACACACACACACACACACACTAGGATATTACTCAGCCTTAAAGAAGAATGAAATGATGACATTCAGAGGTAAATGGATGGAGCTGGAGAATATCATACTAAACAAAATAAAAGAATTGTAATGCAAAAATAAATAAAACAATAATTTACTATAAAAAAACCTCCAAAATCCAAAGGCTGGATGTTTTATCTGATACATGAATGCTGATCCATAATGTGGGGTAGGGATGAATGGAGGAAATTTGATTTTGATTGAACATGGGGGAGTGAGGGGAGGGGATGGGGTGTGGAGGTGGGAAAGATTATGGAATTAGACAGACTTTATTACCATATATACATGTATGGTTACGCGACTGGTGTGACTGCACCATGTACAGCCAGGGGAATGAGAAGTTGTGCTCCATTTGTGTACAATGTGTCAGAATGCATTCTACCGTCATGTATAGCTAATTAGAATGATTTTTTAAAAAAATAAAATTAATAGATGGTCTATTAAATTCTTTTTACCATATTTTCTTGGTGCATTATAATTGTACATAATGGTGGGATTTGATGTTACATGTTGATACATACATGCAATATAACAATATACTTTGGCCAATATCATTCTCCAGTATTTCCCTTTCATTCCCTTTCTCCTTTCCCTACTCCCTTTCCTCTGCTCTACTGATCTTCCTTCTATTTTCATGTGATACCCCCCACCTTTATTTTTTTTCTCCTCTCTAGCTTCTACATATGAGAGGAAAAAAATACAACCTTTGAAACTCTAAGTTTGGCTTACTTCATTTAAACTAATGGTGTTAAGTTCCATTTATTTCTTGCAAATGACACAGTTTTATTTTTTCTTTATGACTAAAAATATACACACACACTCTATTGTGGGTGTGTATATGTGTGTGTGTGTGTTTGTGTGTACATCACACTTTTATTAATACATTCATTCATTGATAAACCCCTAGGCTGGTTATATATTTTGTGAATTCTGCTGCTATAAACATGGGTATGCATGTATTGCTATAGTATGATGACTTTAAGTCTTTAGGATAAATTTTAAGAAGCAGTAGATCATAAGGTTGTTTCATTTATACTCTTCTGGGGAATCTCCATATTGAGTTCCACAGTAGTTATACTAATTCACAATCTTTTGAAAGTGTAAAAATGTTTCTTTTTCCCTGCATTCTCTCCAGCATTTTCTGTTATATTCTTTTTCTGAAATCCTAATATTTTTATTTTTGCATTTTTATTAGTTTGTTTTACTTATACATAATATCAGGGTTCATTTTCACATAATTATGCAAGCATGGAATATTGACCTGCATAAAAAGAGCTCCAGATTTGGTGAAGAGAAGTATAATATGAATGATTAAAACAGATTCATGATCCTTCAATCAGTTATGAGTGTATAGCCCATTTTCAGGCCCAGAACATCGTAAATGAATTAGAGGTCATGTTGTCTTGAAGAAGGACCCTGGTGCACTGCCAAAATTTTACACCATTCATATTTCTCCAAGACTCTCTACTACCTTCTAACAGGGTGATTATCCATTGGGAAAGATAAAAAAAAAACAGACTTTGGGGGATAAATGTATAGTGATTCCAAAGTAAAACTAATTCTAGGAGCCCAAGAACATAACTATGAAAAACTAAATTAAGCATTTGTGGAGTTAGGGTGGTCAATGTAATTTTAGCTCAAGTGTCAGAGTGGGTCCAGAGAATTCTTAAAACCATACTGTGGTTATTTCCTCAGATCCAGAATACAAAATTGGAATGAACATACTAAACCCCTGGTAGAAATCTCAACTTAAGTTTTTGACATTTGAATTTAGCACTATTTTCTTAACACATGCCAAACAGAAGCCACTAGAACTACCAGAAAAATGGTAAATGATAGAAGTATTACATTCCTGGGTAAAGATAAAAAATTAGTGCCAAACTTGAGGAAGTAAAGGATACTGGGGATGTGAATCCCACTGCAATTTAACTCACCTATTTGGCCTATGTATAAAACTGACATATCTTACACAATTACAATAGATTATTTGTAAACTTAAACAGATGTAACTTCAATTATAGCTGCTGTATCAAAATTGTCTTCATTTCTTTAGCAAATTAACATACTCACTAGCACCTAGAATGCAGCTTTTTATATGACAGATATTTTTTATCCATATTTGATAATAATGACCATCAGACACAATTGGTCTTCAGATGACAACTATAACAATATAGCTTCATTGTCTTATTTCAAGGGCATAGTATTTCCCCAATCCAATGTCATCAAAGAGGAGGGAAATCTGATTGCCTTTACCATTCATATGGCCATAAAATATCACATAGGTTTATTACGTTGATGATGTTTTGCTAATTTGACCTACTACAAAAGAAGAATCAATATGTAACATATATTATCCATAAGATATTTTTTGTATCAGAAGATTGAAAATAAAATTTGAAAAAAAATCAACATCATTCCACCTCAGTAAAATTTATAGAGGTCCAGTGGTGTGGGACTTGAAGTAATATCTTGTCTAAGATGAATGGTAAATTATTGCTGCTGGCTCCTTAACAACAAAATAAGAGGCAGACTTACTGGGTATGTTTGATCTTCGGAGGTATAATAATTTAGATCTGGAATATACCCCCAAAAGCTCATGTGTTGCAAGCTTGGTCTCCAATGCAACAATGTCCAGAGGTGGGGATTTTGGAAATGATTAGATTATGGGGGCTCTGACAACATCAGTGGATTGATCCAATGAATAGATTAATGGGAGACGGTGGAAGTTGTGGGAGGTTATGGGATGCTTAAAGGGATGTAGTCCTTGGGGATGTAGTTTTATTATTTTTTTTTTTACAATTTCTTGTTCCTAGCATCTGGCTGCCATCAGCCTCTCCTTACCCTATCTTTCTTTGTCTGCTTCCTGGTTATTATATACTAAGAAGTTTTTCTCTGCCACACTCTTCTACCATGATGCTTTGTCTCAACTCAGGTAGAAAGCAATGGAGTCAGCTGACCATGGACTGAAACTTCTAAAACTCTGAGTCAAAATATGTCTTTCCTCCTCAGAGATTTTTCTCTGGTATTTTGATCACAACAATGAAAATCTGACTAACATAGAAGGTAACATATACCTTATTGGGGCATAATATTTAGGTTTATATTCTGGGCAATTTGGACATTATAGTTATAATTGGGTCCCAGAATGAGGGAAGAATCTGCAAAAGATATACCTTGATTTACAAGTTGTTATGCTATTTGTACCATATGGCCTAGTAGATAAAACAGTTTTATAAGTGTCTGTAGGAGATAGACATTGTTTTTGGAGAATCTGTCAGCCCACTATTGGGAAAATCATAGCATAAACCCTTAGGATTGGGGAGATAAAACTTTTCCATCAGTTGTGGATTGCTATTCTTTTGTAAAGCATTTTTGGCTTGCTATTGGGCCTTAATAAAGAATGAATGCATCACTGTGGGCCAATAAATTATCATGCAACCTGAATCACCTATCATGTAATGGGCTTTGTTCCTCAAGTTTGAAATTTGGACATACACAGAAGCACTATACAATTGAATGGAAGTAAAAATACAAGGGGATTTAGCAGATACTGAAGACACAGTGATTTATGTAGCAAAATGCTCCAAATGCCAACAAGTTCTACTCTTGCTACATTGCTACTTCTTACCCAGCCCACTCTTACAGCCTTATGAGAAATATTCTGTGATGATTTGATTGAATTCAAGAGAAAATACAGTCTTGGTTTATAGGTGATTCTGTATGATATATAGAAAGTTCCTGAAAATGAACAGCTGCCAGAAGATAACTCCTTTTTTTGACATTCCTGAAGAAAAATCCTTCCAGTAGGCAGAAGTTCAAGTTGTATACTTCATTTAAAATTTTTCCTGGAACAACATATTGCCAGAAACATGAGTATATATCAACTAATGAGCTGTAGCTAATGGTTCACGAGAGGGAGGGTAGGAAAGATAATAACCAGAATGTCTGAGAAATACACATGTCTGACTTTTCTGAATGGGCCAAAAAATAACATGAAGATGATTGTGTCATATATGAATGCTATTATGTGACTTCAATAGAGAAGAATTTTAGCATGTAAGTGGGTAGAATTACTCATTCTGAGGATAGTAGTTAGTTTTCCTCCCAAGATATTCCATTACATTATTATTATTATTATTATTAGTAGTAGTAGTAGTAGTAGTAGTAGTAGTCGTATTAAGTTGGCTCATACAGCAGTGACATTGATTTCATTCATCAAGGCTGATATTGTTATATCAACTTCAGTGTACTCAATCTGCCAGCAATGGTGTCCAACACTGAGTCTCTGATATGAACCATTCACAAAATCTGCAAGTGACTGCAATACTGAGTCTCTGATGTGGAGAATTCACCACGTGGCCAGCTCCTGGTAGAAGGTTTATTGTTGTGAACCACTTTCATCAGGAAAGGAGCAAAACTTCATCCATGCTGGAGTAGACATTTGCTCTGAAAATATATTTGCCTTCCCTTGACACAATGCTGCTGCCCAAACTATCATCTCTTGACTTACAAAATACCTTATACACACTGTGCTATTTCATATAGCATTACTAATGATTAAAAAATTCATTTCACTACAATTAACGTATAGCATGAGGACTATGATCATAGAATTAATTGATATTGTTTTACACCATCCTGAATCAGCTTGTTTGACAGATCAATGATCAGAGGAATGGCCTTTTGATAACTCAAATTATTAGTATCAGCTAGGAGGCAATGACTTGCAGAGCTGAGGCAAAGATATCCAGGAAAAGGTGTAGGCTATGAAACAATGTTCAACATGTGGTGATATTTCTCCATATGCAGAACTTGTGGGTCCAGGAAACAAGGGTGGAAATAAGAGTGACACAAAAATGTCCTAGTGGCAAAATTCCTGCTGTCTGTCCATTTGACCTTAGGCTCTATGGTTCTAGAGATCATAGTTTTAAAGAAAGATTCTACCAGTAGAAACAATGACTCAATTGAATGTAGAATTTAAATAATGTCATTCAACCACTCTGGTCTCCTTATGCCTCTGAATCAGTAGTCAAACAAAGAAGTTATTGTGCCAGATACAGTGATTGAACCTAACTACCATGGACAAGCTTGCTTCTACATCATGAAGATAAGAAAGAATAGTTTTGGGATGTAGGGGTTCCTTAGACTTTCTCTTAGCCCTACCATGAACTGTGATTATAGTCTATGAAAAACTACCCCAATCCAATCCAGGCAGAACTACTAATGGCCCAGATTCTTCTTAAATGAAAGCTTGATTATCCCATTAGGCAAGCAACCTTTAATAACTCAGATGCTAATTGAAGCCAAAGGAAATATGGAATGGAGTATGGAAAAAGGTAAATATAAACATGAACTATGTGACCAGTTTCACTTTTTGATGAAGTAATAATTATGAGTATGTATCCATTATTTTTTTTATTTGTGTGCTTATATATACATATAATTTTTCCCTTATCCCCTTATGCTATAACATTAAAAATATTTAAATTACTAGATGTATTACTTTGATAGGCCCAACATAACAAACTAATATAAAGTGCAAAATATCAGGTGGCTTAAAAAAGATACTCTTTTTCTCACAGTTCTGGAGTCTAGAAGTCTGAAATTAAGGTACCGTATTGTGTTTTTTTCTGAGGAAAACAACTTGCTCTAGGCCTCACTTCTTAGATTTACCAGATATACCAAATCAAAGTGAGTTCATTACCACTATATCAGCTCTATGAGAAATGATAAAATGACTCCTTTAAGTTGAAACAAAGCGGCAGTTGTAGCAACACAAAGCTTTACGAAAATACATGGCTTTATAGTAATGATACACAGATGTGTAAATATTCTGTACCATTGTGATTTTAGTGTATAGAATTTAAATGACAAAACAAAAAATACAATGTTAATGTGCATACAATATATAAAGATAGAATTTGTGACATCCATTATATAAATAGTTGGGGCTGAAGCCTTAAACAAATAAAGATTTTGTATATGATTCAATTTAAATTGTTTAAAGTTTGAAATGGAATGCTATTGCTACAATGTGTTATGTAATTGCAGTGATATCCACAAAGAAAATATCTATAGAATATACACAAAAGGAAATGACAAGACATTGAAAGCACATCCCTACAAAGAAAAATCAATAGAACTCAAATGAAAGCAGTGAGAGAGGAAATAAGAGACAAAACAGTTACAAGACATACAGAAAATGATTAACAAAATGACAACAGTAAGTTTTTCCCTATCAGTAATTACTTTACATTTAAAATGATTAATGTCTCCCCAAAATATAAAATGGCTGAATGCATTAAAGAAGCAGGATCAAAGAATATGCAGTCTGCAAGAGATTCACTTTAAGTCTAAATATCATATAGTCTGAAAATAAAATGATGAAAGAAGATATTCCATGCAAATGCTAACCTAAAAAGAATAGTAGTGGTTGTACTAATATAAGAGGAAAACATTAACAAAACTGTTATGAAGCAGAAAAACTGACATAAAGTGTTAATTTGGCAATAATACATAAGAATTATAAATATGCACCAAAATACAGTTTTGAAATATATTAATAATATTATACCATAACTAACTGTAATAAAATATAGTAGGGAATGCAAATTTCCCACTTTCAATAATGGATAAGACAGGCAAACAGAAATTTAATAAGGAAATAAAGGAATTGAACTATACTACAGACCAATTAGGTTTATCAGACATATACAGAGCAGTCTACCCATCAATAGCAGAAAATGCAACATTTTCATGTGCACCATAGACCATTCTCAAGGACAGAACATTTTAGGTAATTAAAAAGTATTAACAAACTTAACAATATAAAAATCACAAAGAAGAAAATTGAAAAATCCCCAAACACATTGATATTGAATAAAAGAATCTTAAACAATGAGTCAAAGAGGAAGTCACAGGACAAATAAAATAAAGGTATTTTAAAAAACCCACAACATGTCAAAATTGTGAGACACAATACTTTAATCTATACTCCTAGTAATTTTAAAAATGCATTGCAATGTCATCTTATTGTACAATAGAACTTTTGAATTATTCCTCCTAAATGATAGTTTATCATTTTTGACCTATATCTCCTTAGCTTATAAGGCATATGTTAAATTAGCTCCAATGAGCCATTTTAAAATGTGTGTATCTTTGTGTGTGTGTGTGTGTGTGTGTTCTTGAGTGTATTTGAAAACATGTTCTGCAAGATCAAAATATAATGCTTATTTGTCCTTTGAAATGATCAAAGTTTTATGGTAACTAGTGAAATCACCATTCAGGTAAATTTAAAGTTGTAAATGTATACATTAGTAAAACAATAAAGATCAAAAATCAAAAACCTAAAGATGACAGCAAGAAATAAATCTTAAACCCAAAGAAGGAAAGATAAAATAAAGGTCAGAGCAAAGATTAAAAAAAAAATAGAGAATGTGAAAAAAACACAATTCAATAAAAATATTCCAATGATGTTATTCACAGAACTAGCAAAAGGATTTCTGAAATTCATTTGGAAAAATAAGAGACTCAGAATAGCCAAGCAATCCTTAGCAGAAAAGCAAAGCAGGAGACATCAAAAAATCTGATCTCCAATTATACTACAGAGCTATAGTAACAAAAATAGCATGATACTGGCACCAAAACAGGCATGAAACTAATGAAATAGAAGACACAAAGACAAATCCACAGAAATACATTTATGTCATACTAGAAGAAGGTGCCAAAAACACACGTTGAAGAAAAGATCGCCTCTTTAATAAATGGTGTTGGGAAAACTGGAAATCCATATGTAGTAAAATTAAATTTAACCTCTATCTCTCACCCTGCACAAAATTCAACTCAAAGTGCTTCAAAGACCTAAGAATTAGACCAGAACCTCTGCAACTGATAGAAGAAAATGTACACACAACAATCAAACATGTCAGCACAGGAACTAACTTTGTTAACAAGCCTTCTGAAAAGTAAAAGACCAATAAGTTGCATGGCATCAAATTAAATAAGCTTCTGCTCAGCAAGGAAAATAATGAAGACCATGAAGAGAAAGTCCACAGAACAGGAGAAGATCTTTGTCACTCCCTCCTCATATTGGGCATTATTATCCATAATGTACAATGAACTAAAAAATCTTGACCCTAAAAAATCAAATAACCCTCAGGCTGGGGTCATAGCTCAATGGTAGAGCACTTGCCTAACACATGTGAGGCACAGGGTTTGTTCCTCAGCACCATGTAAAAATAAATAAATAAAATGAAGTGTCATGTACAACTAAAAATAATTTTAAAAACCAAATAACACAATCAATAATTGGGCAAAGAACTAAACATACACTTTTCAGAAGAAGAAATACAAAAGGTCATCAAATAAAAATGTGTTCAACCTGTTCAATTGTTCAAAATATCTAGCAATTAGAGAAATACAAATCAAAACTACATTGAGGGGCTAGAGTTGTGGCTTAGTTGTGGAGCTATTGCCTAGCATGTGTGAGGCACTGCATTTAATTTTCAGCACCTCATAAAAATAAATGAATATAATAAGGTATCCTGTCCAACTAAAAGTTTTAAATAAAACTATACTGATATTTCATCTCATTGTAGTCAGAATGACAATTATCAATAATAAAAATAATAATAAATTTTGGCAAGGATGTGAGGAAAAAAGATATATTTATATGTTTTTGGTGGGACTGCAAATTTGTTCAACCACTCTGGATAGCGATATGGAGATTCCTCAAGTAGTATGAATGAAACCATCCTATGACCCAGCTATCCCACTCCTCAGTATATGTTAAAAAAATTTAAAAAAACATAAAATCAGCATACTACAGTGAAACAGCCATATCAATGTGTATAACAACACAATTCACAATAGCCAAGTTATGCAGCTAACTTATGTACTCTTCAAGAGATTAATGGATAAATAAATTGTGAGATATATATAAATGGAGTATTATTATTCATCCATAAATAAGAAGGAAATTATGACATTTGCTGGTAAATGTATGGAAATGGGGATAATCATACTAAGTGAATTAAGCCACTTCCAAAATGCCAAAGGTCAGATGTTTTCTCTGATATGTGGAAGCTAATTCAAAATAAGGTGCGGGGGGAGAAAGAAAGAAAGAAAGAAAGAAAGAAAGAAAGAAAGAAAGAAAGAAAGAAAGAAAGAAAGAAAGAAGGAAGGAAGGAAGGAAGGAAGGAAGGAAGGAAGGAAGGAAGGAAGGAAGGAAGGAAGGAAAGAAAGAAAGACCAAAATGGGAAAATGAATTTCATCAAAATAGAAAAAAAAGTGAGTAGAATAAATGAAGGAGATTAAGAAAGAGGAAGAAAGGAGGGAAAATGATGAAACAGACCCAAATTTCCTATGTACATGCATGGATGAACTATGGTGGGTCCTGGCTTCAGGTGTATACAGAGGACACTAATTTTTAAAAATGTAAGTTGATTTTAGTGATCCTCGTCTTCGGAATGTCTGTAGACCGGCTCCCTGAGCCCGGTTGCCCTGGAGCCGGCGCCCTGTGCAGAGACTCTGCCTCTGATAGAAGAAAAAGTTGGCTCCAATCTACATATTGTGGGGTCAGGCTCCAAATTCCTTAATAGGATGCCCATAGCACAAGAGTTAATAACTAGAATCAACAAATGGGACTTACTTAAACTAAAAAGTTTTTTCTCAGCAAGAGAAACAATAAGAGAGGTAAATAGGGAGCCTACACCCTGGGAACAAATCTTTACTCCTCACACTTCAGATAGACCCCTAATATCCAGAGTATACAAAGAACTCAAAAAATTAAACAATAAGAAAACAAATAACCCAATCAACAAATGGGCCAAGGACCTGAACAGACACTTCTCAGAGGAGGACATACAATCAATCAACAATTACATGAAAGAATGCTCACCATCTCTAGCAGTCAGAGAAATGCAAATCAAACCAACCTAAGATACCATCTCACTCCAGTAAGATTGGCAGCCATTAAGAAGTCAAACAACAACAAGTGCTGGCAAGGATGTGGAGAAAAGGGTACACTTGTACATTGTTGGTGGGACTGCAAATTGGTGCGGCCAATTTGGAAAGCAGTATGGAGATTCCTGGGAAAGCTGGGAATGGAACCACCATTTGACCCAGCTATTGCCCTTCTCGGACTATTCCCTGAAGACCTTAAAAGAGCATACTATAGGGATACTGCTACATTGATGTTCATAGCAGCACAATTCACAATAGCTAGACTGTGGAACCAACCTAGATGCCCTTCAACAGATGAATGGATAAAAAAAATGTGGCATTTATACACAATGGAGTATTACTCTGCACTAAAAAATGACAAAATCATGGAATTTGCAGGGAAATGAATGGCACTAGAGCAGATTACGCTAAGTGAAGCTAGCCAATCCCTAAAAAACAAGAAGAACATGAGAAGAAGATCACCATTAAACAGGGTCGAGAAGGGGGAGGGAAAGAGAGAGAGAAGGGAAATTGCATGGAAATGGAAGGAGACCCTCATTGTTATACAAAATTACATATAAGAGGAAGTGAGGGGAAAGGAAAAAAAACAAGAGAGAAATCAATTATAGTAGATGGGGTAGAGAGAGAAGAGGGGAGGGGAGGGGAGGGGAGGGGAGGGGAGGGGGGATAGTAGAGGATAGGAAGGGCAGCAGAATACAACATACACTAGTATGGCAATATGTAAAAAAGTGGATGTGGAACCAATGTGAATCTGCAATATGTATACGGGGTAAAAATGGGAGTTCATAATCTGCTTGAATCAAATGTATGAAATATGATATGTCAAGAGCTTTGTAATATTTTGAACAACTAATAATAAAAAAATAAAAATAAAAATGTAAGTTGAAAAAGTATTGAAGAGGGATTGGTGGAGTAGAGGGGTATGTGTGTGAGGGGGTCCTGGAAACTGAATTGGAGTGGATTGTGTACCAAGCTTTTATGATTATGTCAGTGTGTATCCTGGTGATGTATAATAATTAAAAACAATAAAAATAAATACATTTCAGTATATATTTAAAAAGAAGAAAGAATTCAGTGAAACTAAGACAGGTTGAGATTTACAATTGTGCAAACTGGGTTGCAAGAGAGATGCTTGTGGCCATGGGTCTCCACTAACAACCTCAACCATGGAAAAGCTGGAGCTGAAAGACCTTTACTGGTACACCACCCTGAGTCAGCAGGAGAGACTATGGCTACAAAGACAAAGTTATAGGAGACTATTATCTACTCTCTAAGTCTTTGATTCACTTTGAGTTGAGTTTTGTGCATGGTGAGAGATAAAGTTTTAATTTTATTTTGCTACACATGGATTTCCAGTTTTCCAAGCAGCATTTTTTAAGAGGCTATCCAATGTATGCTTTTGGTGTCTTTTGTCTAGTATGTGATAACTGTATTTATGTGGGTTTGCCTCTGTGTCTTCTATTTTGTACCATTGATCTACAATTCAAATATTTGTGCCAATACCATGCCATTTTATTACTATTATTCTCTAGTATAGTTTATGTTCTGGTATTGTCATGCCTCCTACTTCAGTCTTTTTGCTGAGGATTGCTTTGGCTATTCTGGGTCTCTTATGTTTCCACATGAATTTCATGATTGCTTTTTCTAGTTCTATGAAGAATTTCATTGGGATTTCAACTGGAATTGCATAAAATCTATATGACAATTTTGGTAGTATGGCCATTTTGACTATATTATTCTGCCTCTCCAAGAACATGAAAGACCTTTCCATCTTCTAAGGTCTTCCTCAAATTTTTCCTTTAGTGTTCTGTAGTTATTTAATTGTAGAGGTCTTTCACCTCTTTTGTTAGATTGATTCACAAGTATTTTTTGGGGGGCTCTTGTGAATGGGGTGGTTTTCTTAATTTCCCTTGAAGTGGATTCATCACTTATGTATAGAAATACATTTGATTTATGGGCATTGATTTTATATACTGCTACTTTGATTGATTCATTTATTATTTCTAGAAG
This sequence comes from Spermophilus citellus, assembly GCF_964194105.1. NCBI lineage: Eukaryota > Metazoa > Chordata > Mammalia > Rodentia > Sciuridae > Spermophilus > Spermophilus citellus. Next base: position 123,706,908 of record NC_138190.1, on the reverse strand, counting down.
TTTTCTGATGCTATTTTTTGGATGTTCTAAATATAGAATCATGTCATCAGCAAAGAGTGATAGTTTGAGTTCTTTTCCTATTTGTATTCCTTTAATTTCTTTGGTCTGTATAATTGCTCTGGCTAGAGTTTCAAGGTCATTGTTGAATAGAAGTAGTGATAGGGGCCATCCCTCTCTTGTTCCAGTTTTTAGAGGAATTATTTTTAATTATTCTTCATTTAGAATAATCTTGGCTTTGGACTTATCCCTAGTTTTTCTAGTGTTTTGAACATGAAGAGGTGTTGTATTTTGTCAAATTCTTTCTCTACATATATTGAGATAATCATATGGTTCTTATCTATACTATAAGTCTATTGACGTGATGAATTACATTTATTAATTTCCATATGCTGAACCAACCTTGCATACCTGGGATGAACTCCACTTGATCATGGTACATGGTCTTTTAATATGTTTTTATGTGATTTGCCAGAATTTTATTGAGAATTTTTGCATCTATGTTCATTAGAGATGTTGGTCTGAAGGTTTCTGTCTGGTTTTGGTGTCAGGGGGACATTAACTTAATAGAATGAGTTTGGAAGTGTTCCCTCTTTTCTATTTCATGGAATGATTTGAGGGGTATTGGTATTAATTCTTTTGGAGGACTTGCTCAGCTGAGAATCTGTCTGCTCCTGAGATTTTCTCTGTTGTTAGGTTTTGATGGTGTATTCTATTTCCTCGCTTGAAATTGATCTGCTTAAATGGTGTATGTCCTCCTGATTTAGTTTGGGCAGATCATATGCCTCTAGACATTTGTTGGTGTCTTTAAGATTCTGTATTGTACTGGAGTATAAATTTTCAAAATATTATCTTCTGTATTTCAATAGTGTCTGTCATGATATTTCCTTTTTCATCATGAATTTTAGTAATTTGAGTTTTCTCCCTCCTTCTTTTCATTAGGGGAGCTAAGCATTTATCAACTTTATTCATTTTTCAAAGAACCAACTTTTTATTTTGTCAATATTTTAAATTGTTTCTTTTGTTTCATTTTCCTTGATTTCATCCCTGATTTTAACTATTTCCTGTCTTCTACTTTTGATGTTGATTTGTTATTCTTTTTCTAGGACTTTGAGATGTAATGTTAGGTCATTTATTTGTTGAATTATTATTTTTTAATGAATGAGCTTGATGCAACAAAGTTTTCTCATAGTGCTGCCTTCATAGTGTCCTAGAGATTTTGATATTATATCAGTGTTCTCATTTACCTCTAAGATTTTTTTTAATTTCCTCCCTGATGTTTTCTGTTACAATGCATCATTCAATACCATATTAATTGGTCTCTGGGTGTTGGAGTAGCTTCTATTTTTTTATTTTATCATTGATTTCTAATTTCATTCCATTATGATCTGAAAGAATGCAGGGTATTATCTCTATTTTTTTATATGTGCCAAGAGTTGGTTTGTGGCATTACATATGGTCTATTTTAGAGAAGGATTCATGTGCTGTTGAGAAAAATAGTGTATTTACTTGTTAATGGATGAAAGAGTCTATGTAGCTGTTAAGTCTAAATTATTGATTGTATTATTAAGTTCTATAGTAGTTTTTTGTTGTGGTGGTGGTTTTCTGCCTTTTTTTTTTTTTTTTTTTTTTAGTACTGGGAATTGAACTCGAGGGTACTTGCCCCTGAGCCATATCCCCAGCCCTATTTTTTATTTTACTTAGAGACAGAGTCTCACTGAGTTGCTTTGTGCCTCACTGTTGCTGAGGCTGGCTTTGAACTCAGGATCATCCTGCCTCAGCCTCCCAAGCTACAGGTACTATAGACGTGCACCATCATGCCTGGCTGAGTTCTATAGTTTCTTTGTCAAGTTTATGTTTGGAAAATCTATTCAGTGGTAAGAGAGGTGTGTTAAAGTCTACCAGTATTATTGTATTGTGGTCTATTTGATTCCTGAAATTGAGAAGGGTTTGTTTGATTTGAGTCGATGTTCCATTTTTGAAGCATAGATATTTAAAATTGTTGTCTTGCTGATGTATGATTACCTTAAGCAGCAAGTAATGTCTTTCTTTATCCCCTCTGACTAACTTTGGTTTGAAGTAGACTTTATCTGATATGAGGATAGAGAGCCCTACTAGTTTACATGGTCCATGTGACAGTTTTTTTCTTATCCTTTCTAGTCTGTGGATGTCTTTTTCTATGAGATGAGTTTCTTGAAAGTAGCATGTTGTTGTGTTTTTTAAAAATCCAATCTGCCAGTCTATGTTTTTTAATTGATGTGTTTATGCTATTAATATTCAGGGTTATTATTTAAATATTATTTGTATTCCTGGTCATTTTGGCTTATTTTTTGTTTTTTAACTTGACTTGGTTTCTCCTTTAATTTGCTTTTTCTCTTAGTGTAGTTCCTCCTTTGCTGATTTTCATTGTTGTTTTTCATTTTCTCCTCATGGAATGTTTTGCTGAGAATATTCTATAGTGCAGGCTTTTTCATTGTAATTTTTTTTCAATTTTTGATTATCATGTAAAGTTTTTATTTCATCATCAAATCTGAAGCTTAATTTTGCTGGATATAAAATTCTTGGTTGGCATCCATTTTCTTTAAGAGCTTGGGATATGTTATTCCAGAATCTCCTAGCTTTGAGGGTCTGGGTTGAACAGTTTGCTAAGATACAAGTTGATTTCCCCTTTATGTAATTGAAATCTTTTCTCTTGTGGCTTTTAAAAGTCTATCTTTGTTCTGTATGCTAGGCATTATGTGCTTTCTTGTGGATCTGTTGTAATTTGCATATTTGGTTTTCTGTAAGCCTCTTGTATTTGATTTTCCAATTCTTTTTTCATGTTTGGGAATTTTCTGATATTATCATTGAAGATATTATACATTTTTTTGGTTGTATCTCTATGCCTTTCTCTATTCCTATAATTCTTATATTTGGTCTTTTCATGTATCCCAAATTATTGGAGGTTCTGTTCATGGTTTCTAACCATCTTCACACTGTGGCCAACTTTATTTTCAAGGTTACACATTTTTGTCTTCATTGCCTGAGGTTCTGTCTTCTATGTGATCCCGTCTGTTGGTGATGCTTTGTACTGAATTTTTTCATTTGGTTTATTGTTTTCTTCATTTAAAGAATTTGTTTTTTCCCCCAGAATCTCTATCTCTTTCTTGAAGTAATTTGCTACCTGTATTTGCTCTCCTGTCTCTTTTTTGGAATGATCAATTGTTGCCAGAATTTGTTATCTTATATCATATTTTCTTTTCAGATCATTTTAATTATGTATACACTGAACCTCTTTCTCTGACATTTCATCTACTATGCTGTCAATAGATTCTAGTATTGTAGGATCTTGGTTTATTTTTGGCACTTTTCCCTCTTGTTTTTTCATGTTGTTCATATACCATACTCTCTAGCAGTGTGGATCTGAGGTATTACAATTCCTACCCTATAATCTTGTAGCATTCCTGAAGGTTACCAATACATCACCTTTAAGGGGATATAAATATTTACAGCAACCAATGCAAACAATATGCAGCCTAAACAAAATAGCTCCTATTTAGAGAATTACAGTTTTGTCACAATAAACAGAAATTATATGTTTAATTAATATCTGAAATATAAATACTAGGTCTACAGTTTCTAGTGGAGGACAAAGAGAGAGGTGAGGTTGTAGGATGTGGTGTTTTTGAGGTAGGAGGTAATAATGTACAAATATTAGATCATAGGAAGAGTGAAAGAGGAATCAAGAGAAGTAAGGTAGCAGGGGTACCTCTGGTGTAGCTAAGCCTGCAGGGACCTTGGTGTTAATCTTCCAAGTCCTGGCTATTGTCTCTAGATGGAACTGGGCATGTGCTTAGTTGGTGGCAGTGGCAGCATCAAACCTATAAGTACCTTGATGGTAAGCTTCCAGACCCTATACACTGTCCTAAGATGGAAGCTGCCCCAGCTAAAGATGGTAGTGGTGGTAGTGGAGGCAACCCAAGATGGTGTCAGATGTGTCCCAGGATGGAGGCAACCACTTTCAGAGATGTGGCTGAGAGGGCAGGTTGTGCAGTGGAATTGGGCAGCCTGCTCAGAGATGCAGTGCTGTGGCATGCAGCAAGCTGCTGCCTCCAGGCCCTGTCCAGTTTCCCAAGGTGGAGGCTAACACAAGGGGGCTGCTGTATCCCAATATGGAAGCAGGCTGGGAAAGCTACACGTTGGTAGATGAGGGGCTGCAGTATGGCCATTCTCATTCTTCTCCTCCACACAGCCAGCCAACTGAGTTTTGACAAAGGAGCCATGAATATACATTGTAGAAAGGGACAATCTCTTCAAATACATGATACTGAGAAATCTTATTGTACGTGTGCAGAAGAATGAAACTAGATCCCTATCTCTCATTATATAAAAGTCAACTCAAAATGGATCATGGATATATATGTAAATCAAAACTATAAATTGCTAAAAGAAAAACACAGAACAGATATATCAAGATATTGTTGTAAGACAAATATCTTTGGATGTGATACTAACAGAACAGGAATAAAAAACAAAACTACACAAAGGGAATCATATTAAACTAAGATGCTTCTTCCTAGCAAAGAAACAATCAACAGAGTTAAGAGGTTAAAAATGAAAAAGAGACTTAAGTAGATATTTTTCAAAAGCATGATATACACTTGGCCAAGAAGCATGTGGAAAAATACTTAAGAGCGCTGAACTTCAAAGATATTCAAACCAAGCTCAAAATGAAATGTTACCTTCCATCCATTAGGATGGCTTCCATAAAAGCAAAAAATGAGAATATAGAAATGGGAAAAATGTTTAGTAAAGATCTGGAGAAACTGGAGCCTTTGTACTCTAACACAGATATAAAATGGTGTAGCCCCTATGGAAACCAATATGGAGATGCCTCAGAAATTCAAAGTAGAAATACCATATGACCCAACAATCTCACTTCTGAGTACATAGAAAAGTCATTGAAAATATGGTCTTAAAGTGTTATGTGTCTGTCCATGTTTATAGTAGGACTATTCACAATAGCCAAGAGATGGAAATAATCTATTGATAGATGAACAGATAAACAATATATGGCATGTGCATATGGTAGAGCATTATTTATTCTTAAAAAAGAAAGATATGTTGTCACAAGATAAAACATAGATAAAACTTAAGAACATTATTTTACGTAAAATATGCCAGTTTCAAAAGAACGAATATTGTATGATTCTACTTATGAGATGTGCCTAAATTAATCAAAATCATAAAGCAGAAAGTAGAATAGAGGCCTCTAGGTCCTATTTGAAGAGAAAAGGAAAGGCATTTAATATGTACAAAATTGAAGATTCACAAGATAAAAATATTTTTGAGCTCTGTTCCACAAAAATATGAATATCATTACTGAACTGTTATCATTACTGAACTGTTAACTTAAAATGAGTTAAGATTGTGAACTTTATAGACCAATGGAACAGATTAGAGAGCCTAGAAGTAAACCAAGAAATCTACAATCAATTAGTTCTGAACAAAGTTGCTAAAAAATGCATTTGAGAAAAGACAGTCTTTGCAATATGTGGTGCTGAGAAAATCAAATATCCACATGTAAAAGAATGAAACTAAAACATTTCTCTCTGGAGTTACAAAAATCAATTCAAAATGGATCAAAGGCTTAAATGTAAGAATTAAAACTATAAAACTATGATTTAAAACGGCAAAATAATTTCAGCACATTGGAGTGAGCAAGAATATTTGGAAAAGACCCCCAAATCACCAAAAACAAAAAGTAAAAATAGACCAGTGGGATTACATCAAACTGAAAACCTAAACTGCTAAAGGAATAACAGTATATTCATATGACCAGAAATTGATCTTGAGAATATATAATGAACTTAAACAAATCAGAATGAAAACATGAATAACAAGCCCATTTTTTAATGGGCAATATGGTTAAATAGATTTTTCTTTAAAGAAAGTATATAAATAGCCAGCATTTATAAAAAAATTCTCAACACTAATAATCATCAGGGAAAACGCCATCAAATCATAATGAAATAATGCCCACACTTAGAATGGCTAAAATCAGAAAGATTAAAGATAACAAGCGCTGGAGAGAATGTGTAGAAAAGGGAACACTTGCACATGGTTGGTGGGTATGTATATTAGTACAGCCATTATGGAAGATAGTATGGAGGTTCCTTAAAAATTAAAAATAGTTTTACCACATGTTCCAGCTATCCAACTACTGAGTATATATGCAAATGAAATAAAATGAATATGTTGGAGAGACATTTATACTCCCTGTTCATTTCAGCATGGTTCACAGTAGCCAAGAAATGAAAATAACTGAAATGCCTATCAGCTGATGAATGAATAAAGAATATGTAGTACATATATACATGAAATACTATTCATCCATAAAAAAAACCCTGTCATTTGTGACAGCATGGATGGAACTTGAGATCTTAGTTTATTTGATCTTTTTAGCTGTATGTGACAGTAGACTCTATTTTGATATATTTGTAAAAGCATAAAATATATCTTATTCTAACTATGATCTCAGTCTTCTGGTTGTATACAATATTGAGATCCACACTGGTGTGTTCATATATTTGTGTAGGAAACTTATGTTAGATTCATTCCAATATCTTTCCTATTCCTACCTCCCCACCCTTTTCTTCATTCTCCTCTGTCTAATCTACTGAACTTCTATTCTTCCCTTCCCTATCCCTTTGGGTGTTAGCACCCAAATATCAGAAAACATTCCACCTTTGGTTTTTTGAAATTGGCTTATTTCACTTAGCATGATAGTCTCCAGATCCATCCATTTACCAAGAAATGTCACAAGCCATTCTTATTTATGACTAATATTCTATTGTGTATATATGCCACAATGTCTATATCCATTCATGTGTTGATAGGCATCTAATTTGGTTCCAAACATTAGCTATTGTGAATTGTGTTGCTATAAACATTGATGTGGCTGTGTCACTGTAGTATGCTGATTTTAAGTTATTTAGGTATATACCAAGGTGTGGTGCAACTGGGTCAAATGGTGGTTCCATTCCTAGTTTTTTTAGAAATCTCCATACTGACTTTCATAGTGATTTCACTAATTTTTAATCACAACAATGTCTGAGTGTACCTTTTTCCCCATATCCTCACCAATATTTATTGGTGCTTGTTTCCTTGATAATTACCATTCTGGTTAGAGTGAGGTGAAAATCTCAGTGTTAAAGGAAGTAAACATAGCTCAGAAAGACAAGTACCCATGATCTCACTCATATGTTGAATAAAAACAATTTGATTCTATGTAAGTTGAGAGTAGAATGGTGGTTAGCAGAAGGCTGGGAGAGTAGCAGGGAAGGAGGGATGAGAAAAGGATGACCCATATATACTAATTAGAGTTATATAAGGTTAAGAATTCTGGTGCACAGCAGGGTGACTATAGATAACACTAATGTGCTGTAAATTTCAAAAAGCTGTGAAAAAAGATTTTGTAGGTTTTTACCATAAAGAAATGATAAATATTTGGGGAGATAGATATGTTTAATTTTATTTAAACATTACAAAATATACACATGTATCAAAATATCATGCAACCTCATTAATATGTATAATGTTTATTTTTTATGTACCAGTTAAAATAAGTTTAATTTTTAATAAGGTGATAAATTTTGTTGTTTCTTAAAAATTTTTAAATAGTAAATTTTATGGTATGTTTCTTTTTGTCACAGTGTTAAAGGAAAAATAGAAGTGAATAAAAAGTTAGAAAAGATTGCATTAGCAGCTCCTTTCTGATTTTTCTGAATATTGACCTGCTCTCTGATTGATATATATATATATATATATATATATATATATATATATATATATATATATATATATACACACACACAGACAGATACACAGTTATCCCGAAAATTCATAAAATCATAGTCTCAATTTCTCCAAATATACATATTAGAGTAGATACTAAAGACGTTTTTGCTCAGTTTTTAAAATTGTATTTTGCTGTGAATTTTATTGTGTAGAATTTTGAGAGTGTATTTATAATTATTTGTTTATATTACTGTCGTGTTCCATTAAAGCTACATTATACACTAAATAAATAGATATATACAGATCAATATATAAATAGAAAAATAGATATCTGTGTGTGTGTGTGTGTTTCCTATTGACTCTGTGTTTCTGAAGAACCCTGAACCATGATTGATACAGGGAAAACAGAATCTCACATTCACTGCTACTCCAGTCTAGCTGAGTAAACTATTTATTGAGGGGTGTCTAAAGGATATAAAATAAATCCATTTTTAGGTTTAGAATTTCTGAAATCTAATTGGATTCCAAAACAATGAGATCTATCTGCCTTTAATTTATCAGTAAAAACCAATCCATTCTTTTTCCCCTTTTAACTCTACCCCTAGCAATAAATATAAATTTTTCAAATTTTTTCTTCATGGATATTCCATGTGTCTACACTGAGGAGCACTATAAGAAAACTCATTATCAAACTCATCACTCTGTTTACTACAAGTATGCTACTGACATCCAGTATATAACCAAAACCCTCTGGAAAAGTTATTATCTTGATTTTAGTACTGAGGGTTTTCATCTTTCTTGAGATATGGGTTTTATTTCTTTCCACTGTGTATTTGATCGAGTTTCTCTGTTTATTATCATTGCTCGTTGAGTATTAGAGCTGAACTGATAGTCCCCCAATTATAAGGGCAAAGAAACACTGGGGTATGTTTTTCTTAGCTTTATTCTTGCCTCCATTTTATTTCAATATTTCTTTTACCAGTGTGTTTACATTCCGTGATTTATTTACTCTTTTATGTGTATGTGTATTGTGCCTATATCTGCATCTTTATGTGTATCTCCATCTTTTCATAGGCCAAAATAGGAATGATAGGAATATAAACAAATAATAATAAAATGTAAAGTAACTAGACATATCTTATTAAATATTGCTTCCACATGGAAAATGCGTATACATTTGGAATTTTGACTTCCCTAAATCATACAATCATTCCATGAAAGAATCATATGAGAAACCTGATCTTGTGGCTTCCGGTCATATCAAAAAGTTAAATGAATGTGCAAGTTGTTTTGTAGCTGTATGCTAAAAATAGTAATAGTCATAGTAGGTAGTATATTTCTGCAAAAGAGAAAGAGGTCACTATGGGACTTTTTGTGCATATAGGCCTTGAATTTTGCCTTTAGCTTGGATGACTATGGGGGGAAATATAAAGAAAACCATGCAATTAAAAACATGCAGCTGTGTGAATCAGTATAATATATTCCACAGATGATGAAGAAATAAGCCATTTACTTTGATACTTTGGTACTCAGAACTTTTTGTTGTTGTTGTTTGTTTTGTTTTTCGTTTGTTCTTGTTGTTTGGTACTGGGCAGTGTCATATTAACCCAGAGGTGCTTAACCACTGAGCAAAATCCCTGACCTCTATTTATTTTTTACTTTGAGACAGAGTCTTTTTCTGTTGCTCAGGGCAGTGCTTTGAACTTGTGATTATCCTGCCTTAGCCTCCTGAGCCATTGGGATTACAGGTGTATGCCATAACACTCATTGACATTAAAGTTTTACAAAGCAGCAATAAAAATAAGTGATATAAATTTAGATTGCAGAAAGTCTTGAATGCAAAATATGGCAACTTGACTTATCTTTGTAGTTGTCATAAATGCTTCTCAAAACAAGCTTGATATAAGATCACCTCATCTCTAGGCATGCTAGAAATAGAAGACTGAGATCAGATGATGGAAACTAGAAGAACTAAATAAGTGAGTGATAGAATCAAGTGATAAAATCAGGGATAGAATCAAGCCACTCTCACAACATTGAGGAATGAATAGTCCTATAATTTTAGGAAACCATTCCTTCAGAATATTGGCAAACTCCAAGCATTAATCAACCTTCACTGGAGTTCTGATATTTCAGGATGAAACAGAAGGGAAAAAAGTGGATCATCATTATATATATATATGTTTTTTGAAGGCAGAGGGGTACCTCAGAGACATCTTTGTCTGCTCCCCATTTCCCACTATGAGATCACATGGGATGAATAATGAATGCCTTCCTGATCTTTAAATATTTCTCAAACATGTACATTTCTTTACATTCCAACTGCTGCTATTATAGTCAGACCATCATCTCTTCCTAGAATTATTGCAACAGCCTCCTAATTGAACTCTTTGTTTCTAAATTTTGTCCCCACCTCCACATTCAATTCCTGCTCCTCAAAGATGGTAGCTTATAAAATGCAAATGTAGTCCTTTCACTCTTTTGTCTAATATGTTTTAGTGGTTCTCCATTACCTACTACAATAATTTTCAAACTAGAATATTGAACCTTTAAGAGTTAATAAATTCAATATATTTGGTCACTGCCATCAGTTCAAAAAGTGGAACAGAATATTTCAGAATATTCATGCATAGTAGGTGTAGATAAATTTTAAGAGATATTTATCTCAATTATATATATTAATTTATACACATATATACATATGTATTTATACATACATGTAGAGGTGTGTGTGTGGTTTTTTTGTGTGTGTGTATGTGTGTGTGTGTACTAAATCACAGTGTAATCACAATGTTTACTATTGTGGATCAATGTGCAAATAGTTTAAATGCTATTTATTGCCACACTGGAAAAAGATAAAACTCTAACATGGTACAAAGTTCATTATTACATCCACCGATTTTCAAATATGTAACTGAATCAGAATCACTTGGTGGGTTTTTTTGAAGCACAAATTGGTGGATTCCACCATTAAAGAATGTCAGTTGGGGTTTAATTATTCATGTCATGTGATCATTTACTGAGGGAAGGTGAAAGGTTGAGGTACAAGTTCAGGTGCTGCTGCTGATGATCTGAGAACCCATACTTTGCTAACCATTCCTCAAAGTCTGCAATCCTCCTTGGCTATGAGAGCAAGGCTGTTTATTCTGGTTCAAAATCCTAGTCACACACTTGTTAGACCTTTCACTCAAATTCTGTTTGCAGTCCTTCACAATTCCTTTAGTTCAGTCTTCATCAATTTTTCTTGAAGTAAAATCACAGATTTGTGCTTGTTGAAGTACAAATTACCAGGACATTCATTCTGATTCAATAAGTCTAGGGTTTGTCCCAGGAATCTGTACTTTTAGGAATTACTTTTCTTCTTTTCCATTGACAAGTGTTAGAAACACACAGAAAATTTTAGTTTATTTTCAGAGCAAAGTAGTTTCCCTAACATAGACAGTGAATACTTCAAGTTATGAAGAAAAAAATTCACTGATTTCTTCCTCTTCATCTGCAGCACAGGTTCTTGTCATTACACAATTTCCTTTGCCAGATTGGAAAAGCTTAAAGATTCCTTTAGAGGATATATTTTAAAGTGCAGGGACTAAAATGCAAGGGGGCACAAAGAAAATAAATAAAAAGTAAATATATTGAAATGTAGTTATTAAAATACTTTATGAAATAAGCATGTATTATGATAATATATGCACTTCATTATTAACCCATAAAATAAAAATATCTAGCGATGGCTTTGATAACTACCATAATTTAAAAATAATGATGGGTATAATGATTTTGGTGATATTTATGATTACTGGAATGTTATATAATAATAGGTATGTTTTTTGGCAACCAAGTGAAGTTCTGATAATACCAGTTTGGATTGTTATAAACATTCATTAACTGAAGGAAATGCCCAATTTCACTGAAAGGTTAATGAAAATGAGCATGTGTCTATATTCCATCCAAATTCAAGGACATTCTGACACTAACTTTGAGAAATATTGTTTAGAGCTTCTTTCTGAAAGCTTTCATGCATATCACCATTGGAAAACAGGGCTGGAGGAAGTTGATGGGATTTGGAAGAGATACTTGATAAATTTATACATTGCCATTTAGGGAGGAGTAAACAAGCTTATACACATTACAGATGTCAAATGAATCATTAGTTCACACCAAGGGTGTTTCTTCTGGGTCTTCTTGGGGTATGTCTGGGGCCCAATTAGTTGGATAAGGAAAAGTCTTGATTAGAATCATGAGACAATGGTATCACTGTTTTATTCAGTTAGCTTTGCCTATTTCTTTTAAGAGTGTTTGAAAACTTTACACCACATTTCATATTGCTTGTCTTGTCCCAGTTATTTTTTTCATAGTCTGAACTGTAAAGCTTTTTATGCAATAAAGTAAATTCAATTGGTACTGTCCATTAAGCTTATATTCTTCATTGCCTTTGCAGTACAAATAATTCTAATTAGATGGTCAGTTTTGATATACAAATTCAGATATCATTGATCATAACTCAAATGATCATGTAACTCACCTTGGTCTGCAAAATAAAATATATAAGGGCACTAAGGTGGTAATTACATTTCTCTCTCTCTCTCTCTCTCTCTCTCTCTCTCTCTCATTCTTGGGGAAACAGTATTCATTTTAGTCAAAAATAAATTATTACAGAATTTGCTTATTTTTTGTCTCTTATAATTTATTGTCTCTTATAATTTATTATATAATTTTTGTCTCTTATAAAATATTATCTCCTACATTATAATTTTAAAAAATATGTGCCAGCTAGCAGAGAACTATAATTATCAGTAACTACCTTTTATGCTATTCTGCCATTCTTATCCAAAGCATTACTCTTATACAAGGGAATTGTTTGAATGAGACAAAAACTAAGAAGTCACTTTCTTAACACTCTTTGTCATAAGTAAATCTTTGTACATCATATGCCATCATTTATCCAGAGAAATCTTTCTTTACGGGACAAAAAAAAAAAAAAACGTTTATTTTTATATGCCCCCCACCAAATATAAGTGGATTGCTATAGAAAGGACATTTTGATAGGTAATATGTTTGACTTAGACCCAGGAGTACGTTTTTTTTAAAACTATCAAAATAGAATGTGCACTGTCTTTTCTTCTAACAGTCTGGCTGGGCAGTAATCTGACTGGAAACTGTCAACAAATGTTGTTCCGTAACATTCTACATAACTCAGTTGCCTTGGCAACTGGCTCTCTATTGACATGACAGAAAGAGAAACATATGGTTGGGTAACAGTCTTACTTCAAGAAGCCTAAAACCTATTTACAGGGTTATCATCCTTTAAAAGAAATGTAAGATACTCCAAACCAAAAGTAGCATTAATAAAATATTCAAATGGACTATTGAAAATACCAAATATATATTTAATGTCTTGTTTATTTTCAAAAATCAACAGAAGGCAAAGAAAACTCATTAATAATCAAAAGTGTATTGTACTTTATCTAGCTTATTCTTATTTTCCATTAAAATTATTCAGATGAAATTTATGAAAAACCCACTCTGTGTACCAGACTACTTGGTTTAATGTTGTGTACTTGTCTTTCAGTTGTTTATGAGAGTTTAAAGTAGATAACTGCATAAATAAATAATCATTGAGCAGTGAAGAATGTAAAAAAAATAATAGCTGAGATAAGTCATATGCCATTATAGGAGCAAAGAAAGAGAGCTAGTAATTAGATTAAATTTTCTCTAGGTTTGCACTGATCCTTGTATATTCCTCCAAAATAACACATTGTATTATATTGCTTCACACATGATAGGCAAGTGCTCCATGATTGAGCTACAACCCTAGTCCCACCATAGTGTTTTTAATAAATTCATACTTCTTAGTGAATATTTCATTAAACTTTTCACAATATAATCTTACCATTAGACTTTAATGAAATTATATAGTAGGTATATGTACCTAGAATCTAGCATTGTGCTAAAACATTGTAGATCTTCAATAAAAGTGTGTTAAATTCTTGGGTGATGTCAAATTTGGATTTTTACCTGGGTTTTGAAGAATCGATACATTTTGTACTTGTAGAAATAGGGTGCAGATTTCTCACATTTTTCTATTCCAATTATTCTAATTTTTTAAATGAATGGATAAATTTTCAAATTGCTATTCAGTTTCAATATATCTTGTCAAAAATTTCAGCCTCTTTGTATATTTAAAGAACAGTAAAAATGGCTCATATAGCACAGAGACTCTACCATTCAGTACCCCAGAGAAAGCACATTTATGATATATCTAATAACTAACTATATCTTTATATTCATAGAGAAATATACGTATAATAAAGATAATACTAATTGATATCAAAATATGAAGTGAAACTCAAATATTTTAATTTCCTGACTTATAAGTAAGATCATAAAAGTTTTTATTACCTAAAATCCAAACTTTCAGAGCAAGACTTTCCTCTTTTATGAGTTTTAATGAAATTCTTTTACAAAATGGGAATTTTGAACTGGTGATCACTGATATTCTACGTAACTCCTGTGGACTATGATTTAGTTTCAATTTAAGTTTAAAAATTGTGCAGGAATAAAACATATGAAATTGATAATTTCTTTATGTGTTGCCATTAAATTTTACTCATTAATACATCATTTTATTTAAAGCAAAATACCTCAATTAGATCTCCATTACATTTTAACATTGTAATATCTGTGAGTAAGACTTTTGTTTAGGTAAAAATATAAGCAAGGGTTTTCTTGTTGTTATTTTTGGTACCGGGGATTGAACTCACAGGCACTTGACTACTGAGCGATGTCCCCAGCCCTATTTTGTATTTTATTTAGAGATTAAGTCTCACTGAGTTGCTTAGCACCTCACTTTTTCTGAGGCTGGCTTATGACCTCATGATCCTCCTACTTCAGCCTCCCAAGCCACTAGTATTATAGGCGGGCACCACTGCACCAAGCTATAAGCAAGGTTTTATGGGAATGGAGATTACTTAGACTAACACTAGTACTGTCTAATAGAATACCATCCTTTGAACATAGACATACATCCTTACGCTTACATATGCACATGAGTTCTTTGGCTTATAAACTCATGTATTTTTTGAGATCTAATTCAAATAGTACTTTTGTGTAGTTGTCTTGTTTCATTAGTATGTTGTGACAATAGAAATGTTTTGGATCAGTACCATAAAATATGGTAGCCAATAACCACTGTGACTGTCAGGCAGTAGAAATATTTCTAGTACAAATAAGGGATAAATTTCATTTTAAACTTTAGTTTTAAAGTAAATAGCCACATGTGGCAAGTGTATGATACTGTGTTAAACTGCTGGAATTTAGATTGTTTAATAGAAGAAGAAATATCTTAACAACATTAAACATCTCCCTTTACAAGTAAAATGTTAATTATAAACTGGTCTTAAATACTAAGAACTATTAAGATATTAAGGTTTAAACCTATTGACAATTATTTTATTGCCTTAAAATAAAGGATTGACAGCTTTTACTATCTGATATAGATTTCCCTCTAATTTAATAACAGTCCCTTAATCTAGTATTTTACTTAGCTGTTTTAAATACATTTTTATATCATGAATTTCAAATGATATTCACTTCAATTTAGGAATATGGGAAAGCAAGATATTTTCTTGATACTACAAATGAGGAAATTTTGAGTATCAGGAAGAATTTTGAAGGACAGTGGAATTTCCATATTGGAAAACCAGAATCCAAATTTAGACCCTCTATTTTTAAAAACACAGCATTTTTTTCTATTGCAACCTGATTGTAAGGTAGTGAGTATGTTGGTAAAACTTCACTTGAAATTCATGAGGACAGTTTTTTTTTTTTTCAGATTAAATTCCCTTTGAAGATATTTAGATGTCAGGTAGCTGCTTGGCACACTAATCCACTAGTAAACAATTACAAAATTAACCTCCTTAAAAAGAGGAAGAACAAGAATGAGATCAAGAGCTGGGGAGCAAGAAAAAGAAATTTAAAATAATTGTAATAGATTCATTTTCCTAATCTTCAATTAAGATTACTACAGGAACCACTTCCATTTTTTAAATATATTTTTAGCTATAGGTGGACACAATATCTTTATTTTAGTTTTATATGGTGCTGAGGATTGAACCCAATTCCCCACTCAGGCTAGGCGAGCGCTCTACCACAGAACCACAACCCCAGCCCAGAAGCACTTCCATTTTTTGTTGTGATTTTACAAACTTTTAGATAGGATTTAACAGTAGCAGTATTGTCTGATATGCCCACTCATTGGAAGGGGTATGGAGATATAAAAGTAACACAGTATTGAGAGTGTCAGCATTATATATTTTATCATTTATTTTATTTTTTTATTATTGGTTGTTCAAAACATTACAAAGCTCTTGACATATCATATTTCATACATTTGATTCAAGTGGGTTATGAACTCCCATTTTTACCCCATATAAAGATTGCAGAATCACATCGGTTACCCATCCATGTTTTTACATATTGCCATACTAGTGACTCTTGTATTCTGCTACCTTTCCTATCCTCTACTATTTTATAATTTAAATAACATGCAGATAACTGTCACTTTCTTTAATATACATTTGTTTACTGAAAAAAGGAAGAATCTTTAACTAGGCAGCTTAATATTGTTAGTAAGAAAAAATGAGGAGGGTAGTTACAGATTAACTGGATACTTAATTAATTTCCTGGATTACTATTTAGGACTGCCTAAGCAAAACTTCAAATAAATGTCTGATCTCTTGGGATGCACACAGGCTGTGCTTTGATTTCAAAACCTACTTGGTAATTTTTCTTCCACAGGGCAAATAAATTAGGAGTCATGAACCTCCAAGATGACTCACAAAATTCCAGAGATAATGTGCGGTGTGTGTTTAATTGGTTTTTAATTTTTGTCTCTGTCTAGAAGAATAAAAAAAGAGGCATTGGGGTGATTTCTTAGATGCAATTAAAGTTAGTTTTCCTGTTCTGTATGAAATTCAAAATCCAATAGGAAAAATATTTTATTATAGACTCAATTAACTATAAATGGAGTGATGCATATTTAGCAAGTTTGGCATTTATCATGCATAATTAACAGATACTTGCACTTATATGGATGTTGACTCTTACTTTAAGGAAGATACATAGTTTCCAGGGACTTTCACATCAGTTAATATAGTTAATACACACTATTATCATGTTCCTGCAAAAAAAATATTGTTTGTGGGTCAGCTATGTATCTCTCCCACTCACACCCTCATTAAGATTTAATCATACCAAATTATTTGCTTCAATCCTTCGTACTTTCTAAAATAAATTGAGATGCATAAACATAAAAGGGAAAAATGAAACCTGGAATTTATACATATGAGTTATTGACCATTAGATGCCTCAGTTTCTTAGATGCCAAGAAAAAGTAATAAAGCATATTGTGCCCCACATGAGCATAAAGTTTCCATGGGATAGATGTGAATTCAGAAGAGCAAGGATAATATGTTTTACATAAAGTTAAATTATTCAGTTTAAGATGGTTTGCCATTTCTGTGAGGTTATGCCTTTCTAAGTTTTTGGAGGTTAAAAGGCCTTTTTATGTGTTGTGAAATGTTAATGACAACATCTTTCTCTACTGTTCTTATTTACTTTTTAATCTGTGATGATGACATTTATTTTATCATAAAACATTTGATATATAGAATGCTATGTGTAGTATGCATTCCAGGTATGAAACATAGTAATGAATTGAACATTCATGACTAAGAGAAATGAAAAACTTTGATGACCATTTTTTTGTTAAAATAAATTCAAATCTCTGTGAAATCTAAAAGTCTAGGAATCACAAATTTCCAGAACCAAAACTTATTATGAAATCTACTCTCCCAGTTTATTATTATATGAACTGCTTATTTTTGTAATCTCAGTAATGTGGAATAGCTTCTATACCCATACCTGTATCTAAATTGAGGAAAATATGCATAGAAATAGTGATTTAAAAGAACAGCTGGGTTTGTACAAACTCTGAATTAGATACAATTCTTCATGAAATAGACTTTTATTACTTTCCGGTACATTAAAGAACTTTAAACTCACGACTAGCACATTGTCATCAAGTAGAGGAACTGTGGATCTGACTTTTATGAATAAATGACCCATTTATAATTAGCTTATTAATTATTCATAGAGAAATGAGTGTCCCTGGAATGCTTGCACCAGCTTAAACATACACCCCATGCAGAATTATTTTCAACTATTAATCTACATTTAAGATAATAATACTTAGGGCATGGGGTATTCTGCTTCATGCTTAGGCTGAGAATATTTTAACAGAGTTGATTTTTCTCAGTAAAGTTTTATTATACTACTTGAAACTAAAAACGCTGAGGGCAATTATTACAAAAATCAAGTTTCAAAAATGGAGATAAAATGTAGGAAAGTAGGCTGAGTATTGACTGAGTTTAAAACATATTCTTTAAAAAGTCTTTTGATTCAATTTTAAGTAATTTTCACCCAGCAGCTTGGTTCGATCTGATATGCTTCCTTCTTCTAAAAGCAGAGCATGGGCGCATATACTAGTGAAAGTACTGGTTAATTGAGGTAATGGGAAAAAAATGGAAGTAGTGCACCTCAACTTGGTGGCATTATTACAAATTATAAAGTTAGAAGAATTTTTGAATTACTAGTTATTTTTAATTTTAAAAGGTTTAAAAATTAGAAAATAATAGACAAAATTAAAAAGCAAAATCTAATTTACTTTCCAAAAGTGATGCATGCTAATATTTGTCAATTTGTTTCAGACAATTTCTGTTATAAATGCAGCAGAATATTGCACATTAAGTTCCTCTTCTTCTCTTTATACTGCCTATGCATGGTAACCAATGTAATAACAAGGTACATGAATAAATATTTATTCTAGAATAAATCCTGTACACACAAACACATAGCATACACTATTTTCCTCTTCTTAAAATAATTTTAGTTGTAGATGGACACAATACCTTTATTGTATTTATTTATTTTTATGCGATACTAAGGATCAAACCCAGTGCCTCACAAGTGCTAGGCAAGCACTTCATCAGTGAGCCAAACCACAGACCCTATATTATTCTTCTTTGGGTAAATTTTTGAAATTAAAATAAATTGTAATGATACATCATCATTGTTTCATTCACTGTTGTTTTCAAGATTTATCAATATTAATATAGAAAAATTGTGTTTACTCATTATAATTAACTTTTAGGTTGAAACATGAAGAGAAATATTCACAGTTTTTGTGTTTGTTAGTGTTTAAATGACATACAATTATTTGCATATAATACAATTTATTTATTTCTTCCTTCATGTATAAATACCTGAATTGTTGCCAACTTTTTATTTCTATGATATTGTAATAAACTTTCTCATCTATGTGTTCTGAGGTAAATGTGAAAATTTTCTGAGCATTGATAATCTGAAGGGGAATTGCCAGGTTATGAAATATATTTGCCTTTAGGATGTTTTCTGTGAATATTTTATGTGTACTGCCTTGTGGATTATGTTACCACAAAGCAGTTTCATGTTTGCTTATTCTGTTTATGTTCAGGTTTTTCTAGTTATTAAACAATTTGTGAAGGTACTCTTCCTACTTTTAGGGCCTCAGGCCTTATGGGTAACATGACATCAGATACCACACCCAAGCATGGAAATCGAGAAGCTCTTCTTTCTTGGAGAAAAGATAAGTATTTTGCTATCTGAAACCGAGTTCTGGGGATGTGTAGGAATGGAGCCTACATTAAAAAATCCTTCCCTGAGAAAATGACAGCTACTCAGGATCCCAAGCTTTACTGTATATAATGGAATTTGATATGAAATTTAGCTTTGGTTTGTTATTTCTGGAATTTCTTTCTTTTTTTCATATTCTGACCTCCTGAGATTTCCCTCTCTTTATGTTGAACTCATTTATATGTGCTAAAATTATTATTTTTTATTTGTGGAGCATTTTTCTGTGTTTAAATGGGAGATAGGATGGGGTTAGATGTCTTGCTGTGTCAGCTCAGTCTATCCTATTGACTGGAAACTAATCAATGAGTTTTTACAAATTAAATTCTCTTTTCTAATGCAGTGACACAGGTGGTCCTTGGCTTTATTGACACACTGCTAAAGAGGGCACAAATTCATGAAAATAAAGAGAGGCCAAAGAGAAATTTTTGTGAGTTGAATAAATCATGATGGCTTTTCTGTACCAATTGATGGAGTGGGAAATAAGAAGGGTATAGACCAAGATCTTACATTTGGTATAAAACACTACTGTGAATATTTGGGGACTTATTTTACAAACGTTGGTATCCTATTATTATTATTATTATTATTATTATTATTATTATTATTTTACTATTTATAGGCAAATTTGCCCTTTTATTTGAATACTGTCTCTTCTAGAATTTGCTGAATCTGTTCTATAACTTCTAAATTCTCTTCATTCTTATTCATACATTTTTACATATGAACCAGCAAACCAGTCCCAAATTCCATATGATTTTTGTTGATTCTTTTGAGTTATACATAACATTAGGATATATTTTGACATAATCACAGAAATATGAAACATAATTTGCTCTGATTCAGTTTCCAGCACTCCCCCCACCATTCTCCCCTCCCTCTACTGATCTTACTGTAATTTATATAGTTTTTCTAATCAGTGCCTTATGGATATACATAAAGGTAAGATTCACTGCAGTGTATTCACGTGTCTACATATGAAAATTTGGTCATATTCATTCCATTATTCTTTCCATTTCCCGCCCCTTCTTCCTCATCCTTAATCCCCTACTCTACTGGACTTTCCTCTATTTTGATGAAATTCCATCCCCATTTTCTCTTTTTTCTATCTCTCTTTGAAAATGATTTTCTAACTCCGAAAATGCTACAATGCGTTTATTGAAGTTATAAAATATGGGCCTTTTTAAAACTTACATACATATTAAAATTAAGAAGTCCTTTATCTTAGCTTTATTATTTTCATAAATTCATAAATTATCTCTAAAATATTCATTTATCTAAAATATTTCTAGTCACAATATTCTCTACTTCACTGTTATACAAGTCTGTGGTTGCATCACTGAACTATTTTCTTTATTCCTAATTTTTAATTTTGCAAAAATTAATTACCTAAGTTGGCAGGAAGTACAGAAAATACATTTACCTATGCATAGGAAAATTTGCTAAGATTTCTTTTGGGACTTTTGTAGGCTTCAAGGCAATTTTCACACTGAAAAGCTATTTAAAACTAATTTTATTCTAAACCCAAGAATTTTGTTTTGAAAGTGTTTCAGTAGCAAAGTAACAATAAACAAAGCTAGTGCATATACAATTTAAGGAAACTCTAAGTTTTTAACTTTTTTGTCTTACATATTTAGAGAGAAATAGAACTTTTCAAACCGAATTTCATGAAGAATTGGAAAATATACTTAAATATGGTTAGTTTTACATTCAACACTACTGTAGAACACTAACAACAAAATTAAAAGATACTGTTTCAGTAAATTTAAACTGAATCTGTCTAATAATTATTATTGAATGAAGGTTATAAAAGTTAATAACTTGGTGAAATGCATGTTTTGTTTGCTTTTCACTATAGTAAATGATCTCTTACCCAAATGTAGTAAAGAAATTCCTCCAAAGTTTACATTACAAATTTAACTTACTGTTTCATAACATAGTTTTTTTCTTTTTATGTCTAAACACTAATTCAAAGGGTTTGATTCTCGATTTATTTTTCTTTCTTATTTTATAGACAAGTCTATGGGGAATATCCATATCATTTTTTTTTTTTTTTGGTTTTAGCATTGAAATATTGGGGTTGAGTCTAGAAAGAGAACCTATTGATCTACTGTTTTTTTCTCCCCTGTTTTGTTCTATTTTTATTTCAATAACAATGCATTTGGAGTGATATTTTTCGTTGTAAAGTGATAACGACATACTTGACAAATCAAAGTAGAAATTGGAAATTTTGAGAAAAAACAAATATTTTGGTAGATTGTTTAGGTTCAGATTTGGAATAAGATTTAGAAGAGAGGAAATTAGCCATCTTAGAATTTAGAGCAGGCTATCATTTTTTTCTGAGTTGCTTAATCTATAAATCCATGTAGTTCTCCTTTGATAAGGAGAATGTAGTAAATAAGAAAGAAAAATAAGATAAATATTGATATTACTGAGCTTTTGATCTGTGCTAAGTATTTTTCATTTTCATTATGCAAATTTTACAAATGAGAGAAATACAACACAAAACTTTAAGATATCTTGTCAAAACTAATACAGATAAAAAGTAGTAAAATAATTCAGAATAATTAAGGACAACCCCAAAGACATTGAACTCAAGTATGATCCATACTGCCTTGCAATGAATAACAATTGATTGGAATATATATTCATAATCATGTTTTGAAGCATAATTTGAAATACATATCAGAATATTGTTCTCACAAAAGAAGAAAATCTGCTTTCTTTTTTATTACAAGTTGTGTTTTAGGTGACAGTACATAAGGTGGCAAATTATGAATTCACAGTTGTTATGATTTGGATATGAGGTGACCCCCAAAAGTTAATGTGTGACACAATGCAAGAAGGTTTAGAGGAGCAATGATTGGGTTATGAAAGTCTTAACACAATCAGTTAATTAATACCCTGAAAGGATTAATTGAGTGGAAACTGAAGACAGGTAGGATGTGGCTGGAGGAGGTGGGCATTGGGGTAGTGTCTTTGGGGTGTATATTTTACACTTGGAAAGTGTGGAATCTCTGATTCTTGTTCACTGTGTGAGCCACTTCCCTCCACCACATTCTTCTGCCATGCTATTCTGCCTCACCTCAAGCCCGAGGAATGGAGCCTGCTGTCTATGGACTGAGACCCCTGAAATTGTGATCCCTCAAATAAACTTTCCTTTACATTTTTCTGACCAAGTCTTTTAGTCACAGCAGTGAGAAACCTGAGTAAAACATCAGCACATATCATAGTAAAGGTAGGATAACAAGCTAGAATTCATGACATTACTATATGAGTTCTCATATAACCAGTCATAGTGTGGTGTCTATACTAATCAGGGTTCTTAAAATAAAAACAACCAATGCTATGTATTGACAGATGTCCTTGACTTACAATGAATAAACCAATCTTAATTTGAACATATTATTAAAAATGCATTCAAGGGGCTGGGGTTGTGGCTCAGTGTAAAGTGCATGCCTAGCATGTGTGAGGTACTGGGTTTGATTTTCAGAACCACATATAAATAAATAAATAAATAAGTAAATAAAGTATTGAGTCCTTGTACTATTAAAAACAATTAATTAATTTTTTTTAAAGAGAGAGAGAGAGAGAGAGAGAGAGAGAGAGAGAGAGAGAGAAATTTTTTAATATTTATTTTTTAGTTCTCGGCAGACACAACATCTTTGTTGGTATGTGGTGCTGAGGATCGAACCCGGGACGCACGCATGCCAGGCGAGCACACTACCGCTTGAGCCACATCCCCAGCCCCAATGCTTTAAATTTGTTTAAACTATTAAACATTACACCTTAGTAACACAATAGAATGAAGAGTATTCATTGTTTATCCTTGTGATCACATAGCCAAATGGAGCTACAGCTTGCTGCCACTGCTCAGTATGATGACAGAATATCATATAAAATCAACATACGAAGTACAGTTTCTACAGAATTTATATAGATGTCTCACTATCATAAAGTCCAAAAGTTCTAAATTGAACCACGTCAAGTTGAGACAATGATCATTGGGTTCCTTAAAACATTGATCTAGTGTATCAAGGAGAGGAAATAAGGTGGTAGTGAGCTTGAAAAGGGTAGAAAAGTTATAAAAGAACACACAAATGCTTGGGTGGTACTTCTTTCAGTCATAATGTTGTGTAGAAAACCTCACTTTGTTTCAGCAGCCTTGGAGCTAGACAGGAACACTCTTGGATGGTTTTACAATATCTAAATTATTGAGTAAACATTGGAAGGACCTGAACCAACTTAGGCCTCTCTACTCCCATATGTCCTCAAAGAAAATAGGACTCATAAGGTGAAATAGGAACACTGGGATGCCTTGGTCTCTCAGTAGCTTTACTCCCTTGAGGTTGTCACATAGAACTGTGGCCTATGCCCAAACAGTACCTAATGAGCTGCCATTATAGGCCAGCTTACCAGAACACTCTTCCTTACTTACCAGGTGTGGGTGCTTCCATATCCATTTACCCACCATCAATAATTTGAAAGGACCTTCCAGACCCCTATAGGATACACGTGGAAGACCCAAAGGGCATTCCAAAAGCTGACCACTCCCAAGGTTGTCACCAAGCCAGGTCATAATATTAAGCCCGTAAAAGCAGAGGATGTAGGCTATTGCTCTTCCTCAAGGTTGGACAACCCTATCATACAGAGCAATCAAAAATGACTCTCTGGACATCACCAAAAAAAAAAAAAAATAGCTGAATAAAAGCTCTGTAGATTGAGTTGCCAGAGGAGTAACACCTTGGAGCAGGGGCCCTGACAGTTTCTCTTTGGTTTCTGTGCTACAGGATCAATTCCAAAACCAGCTTAGCACACTGTGGGTGTAACATAAGCCACCTGTTAGAAATAAAGGCATTTTTATCTATTTTACTGGAATATATTCTGTGTTATCTCCTAGTGGAATTGTTTTCTTCTAGTCAGATACCTTTAGATGCCCCAGCTTCACATTTCTCAAGTTACATTTGTCAGGGGAACCTCATTTCCTTACGAAGACATATATCCTATATTGGAATGGAGAAAATTTACCCTCATCTGTGATCTTACATTTGTCTTCTCAGATACATTTAGCCATAAATAACTACAAATCAAGGATAGTAATAAACAATTATATATTTTTTTTCCATTTTTATTGTATCTTTTTAGTCATACATGACAGTAGAATCTATTTTGATATGTTTATACAAACATGGAATATATCTTATTCTAATTAGGATCCTAGTATTGTGAATGTACAAGATGGTGAGATTCACAGTGGTGTACTCATACATGAACATAGGAAAGTTATGTCTGATTCATTTCACTGCTTTTCATATTCCTATCCCCCTCAATTTCCTACATTACCCTTTGAGCTTCTACTTTATATATTAACCTCTGAACCTAGGAACTAACCAAGTAGCTAGATTCCATCCCAAATTGATTCCAAGTCTAAGGTAGTGCTAAAATTATGTTCTACCAGTATAATTCTAGCTATTGTGATTTCCTTTTTGTGTGAGCTTCCCAGCTTGAACATATTGCTCTCTAGAGTAGTATTTTCACATTGTTTCCTTAAAACAAGACAGCGAGTCTTTACATTTACTTTACAGATGCCATTTCAGATATATACTTTATTCCCTTTCTTTCCTCACCAGCCAACCCCTGGCAAACTCCTTACCATTAATTCAAAGTACAGTTTATTCAACCAATACTTGTCTATGTGGTAGTTCCTTGGGCTTCTCAGCTCATGCCTTCCTTTGCATGACAAGAAACAGAAAGAGTCCCTGTAGCTAGATGTCTTAACAAGGAATCTGGGAATCTCTTTTCATTTCAAAAGGATATACCATGCTGTATTTCCTGCCTTGGAGGGTGATTCCCACCCCAACACACATATTCACTTTAGACTCCAAAGGGTTAATTTTTGTGACACTGGCCTCTCTGACATTTGTTGAAAGTTATGCACCTGAGATAAGGATTTAAGAAAAGGAGAGATAAATGTAGGAAATACCATCAAGCCATTTAAATGCAGAATCCAGCCACTGAGATGCAGAAAACACAGTGGCAAATGTTGTCCCATGCCCTTGGCCTTTGCCCTTGTAAAATGAGGAAACACACAACCACAGGAAAACTAGTAAAATTGCAGCTCTACCTGAATCCACCTCCAGTCCAGCCCCTGATACAGCCTTTCTATAAATATTGGACCCCCAGCCCCAGTCAGGGCTGCTACTCACTCTCTAGACAGCATGCATTCTTTCTTGAAGGTGTATCCATCTTCCTAAATAAACCTCTATGAGTTTATGTAGCTCATGCTGAAATTCTTTTCCCTCATGAGTGCCAAGAGCCCTGCAGGTCCTGAGTTGAGTTCCTCTCTCCTCTGGGAACTCTTCAGAATATTCTCTGGAGATATCTCTTCTTCCCTGACAAGCCTTCCACCCCCACCCTACCCCCCCCAAAAAACGGTACAAATCCATGTACCATATTATATACAGTTTCAGGAGCTTTAGAGACACTTAGATTCTATGGACCTAACACTACATTTCCAAATTTGCTGCAATTCCTCCTCCCCATAAAGCCCCCTTTGCCAAGCACACCATTCTCCAAATCAGTTCAAAACGTTTAAATCTCAAAGGAAACTAGTCCCAGTGCCTTCATTTCATAGGCCCCCAAAAGACCTGACAAAAGCAACTTACAGTAGAAAAATGAGGGATTTTACTGAGGTGATTGAAAAGTTTAAAAAAATTGGATTGTGTCACTGCATGTAAAACTCTATAAATCTACCAAACATAGTGACTTTTGTTCTTAAATTGTGAATTTTATGGTATACAATCATTTTAATAAATGTATTTAAATTTTTTTCACTGGCTTTTGTGCCTTTGACACTAATTCTCAACATTACCCCAGAAAAGAAACTTTAAAGGTCTTATCCTTGAGGGTATCTGCAATACCTAGAATAGCATCTGATATAAAGTAGCATAAAAATAAATCTGTATATGTGTGTATGTATACATTCAATCTCTCTATATATTTTCTTATTTAAATTAAATCATTTTCCAAATTTATTTTTAAGAAATGTAAAATAGTATATCAAACACCCAAACTCATTATCTAAATACAATAATTGTCAATATTTTGTCTGTTTATTTATCTTTCAATCTTGTGTGTGCGTGCGTGCGTGTGTGTGTGTGTGTGTGTGTGTGTATATATATATATATAATTTATTGATCCATTTGAATAAAACCACATACACCTTGATAGTTCTTCTCTAAGTACTTTAACATGCATGCAATTGGTAGCCAAAGTTTCAATATTTCTTCTAAAAATATTGACAGTAAATTTCCGTCATTGTCTACCTATCCAACCTATTTTCAAATATCTCCTAACTGACAATAAAATATTTTCATAGATTCAAAAATTAACTAACAGATTCCAACCAGTATTCAATATTATGTTTGGTCATTATGCTTCTTTAATCTCTTATAATTTAAAAAGTTACCATTTTTTTCTAAATAGGTATTTATATTATAATTTGTGTCAAGATAATGAAACCAAAAGAGTTTTTCTATATATTGCTCCGTATTCTAGATTAGGTTTTGTCATGATACATTTAACTTGCTTCTTTCTCTATTCTTTCAATTTTGTGCCAGTAAAGTTAAGTATAAAGTTTTTTTAAAGGATTGTTCTTTTTTTAATACATTTATTTCACTCATTTAATTTTTATGTGGTGCTGAGGATCGAACCCAGGGTCTTGTGCATGCAAGACCAGCACTCTACTGCTGAGCCACAACCCCAGCCCTGTATAATTTTTTTTATGAATTTAAATATTTTTGTCATGGTACTTTATAAGTGATACTACATATTTCAATTAAGAATTTTTAATGAATCAATGTCATCCACTTTTTGAGTAAGAAAGTGAAATAAATAAGATACAAGTTCTTTAAGAAAAAAATGTTTCTTGAAATATAGCACATTTTGCCTTTCACAAATTGCCTACAGGGAAAATAACACCTCAAAACAGATTTCAGTGGTTGCTATTCTGAAAGGTCTTTTTCTGAACTATGTATTGTGAGCAGTGTTTTTGAAAAGCATATTTCTCTTCCTTAAAAAAACAATTGAAAACATTTTAAAAATTTTAAATTTGTGCCCCATTTTTATTGTTTTTCTCCTTTTTATGGTACATTATAATTATATATAATGGTGGTATCTGTTGTTATATATTCATTCATGCAGATGATATAAAAATGTAATTTGGTCAATATAAAAAAAAACCCCTCACTTTAGGAACTGAATATTTGCATGGTACCAATTTATCAACTCACTGATGAACTAGCACATTTTTGCCCCATTTTTAAATCAGGAATTCTAGTTTTCCTTTTAAATTATCTTTATGTGTACATTAAAAGCCTATAGTTGCTTAGATTGGGAAGCCCCAAGAGCTACTAAAAAGAGACAATTTATTACCACTAATATTTGTTGAATCATTTTAGCCCTGGGGATTTCCCTTTCTACCTCAATCATTTTAATGTGTATTTTCTCATACTTGAAGAAAAATACCCCTGAACAGTACTTCTTAATGTCATCAATTGTGCTAAACAATCACCAGTCTTTGATCAACTTACTTCCTATTAGGAGAGTGTCCTAATAGGGTTCTGCTTCCATGGCAAGTTCTTAGACAATGGTTTAGGTACTGATGGATGTAGACACAGAAAGTCATTAATTGTCATGTGCATCATTCAAGTGTAAAATTTAAAGTGCTAAGTTTGCATTATTTGAAATCTGATTAGGTGCAATTGAATAATTTAATTAAGATTTATTGATCATCTTTCATACACAAAACACTGAATGTGTTTTTTATAACCTTAAATGAATTCTACCTTTTCCTGTGGATATATGCTTTATGTACCTCTTTGCCTTTTTCTCTAGTTCTGTTCCATACTGGATTCCAAAAATTATTAGAATAAAAACCATGTCATTCTCCAAATTGATTGAAAAGTAGTATTCTTATAGTCTTTATGAGAGTTTAATTGTAAGAATAGAGCCATAGGTGAATGATACCAAATTGTCTGGAAGAATAGCTGAATCCAGTAGCTGATGGGTTTGGCCTTCTACTCCTTTATGCTCTCTTTGCTAGTGTCTCAGAATAGAGATAGAAGTTAATACTGGTTTGATTATTACCATAATTCAAAAGAATCAACCCAAGGGTCTGAAAAAACTATGTCAGAAGTTTTAGTGTTAAAAAAGAGAAAGACTAGTAAATAATAGGGAAACAATTTTTTTATTTATATGTATATTCTATGAAGCTTTTTCAAGCTCCTTTTTAGGTAGTATATGGTAAAATAAACTGTAGTCATGTCAATAGGAGCTGAATTAATGAAATGAAGGGCAATGATCTTTCCAATATCTTTTAACATATGTGTACCCTTAGGCTTTGTAATTATAATTAATGTAGTTTATTTTGCTTCGACTAGATTTTCTCTTGCCATTTGTATGGTTCATATTGGCATGAGTATATCTCTGTATTCTAGCACATGTATATGAATATTAAATTGAATTCAGATATTTTGATCAGCTAAATGTTGCCTGAACTGTTATTAGCATTTTAATGTGTTGCATTATGGGGAAGGGTTGTTATACTGCATTTTCCCTTCACTTTCATCCTAATATAACTTCCTAATGGCTTAATGGTCCATCTGGATCATTTCCTCTACAAGAGTTTAATTCTATTTACTAGTTTTGTCATCTGTAAATTTCTAATTTAAATATTTAGAAACATCACATGATGCCACATTGCTTAAGTGGTTTAGCGTAATTGTTTTAAAAGTATGACCAAAACATGTTTCATGTCTTATTTTTATAAATTTAAATGGAAGTTAATTTATACAAAGAATAATCAAACCCCTGCAGATATGTGTACTATTCAGATATCTTGCTCTGCATGGAACATCAAACATGAACAACTGAAAAATATGCTTTTCTTTTGCCTTGCTGGTGTTTCAGGTTTCAGATTTGTGCATAAGATGTTTTATCCTATGCAATTGTTTCTTAATTACCTACTCTAGGTTTGTAGCAAAGAAATTCAAGAATACTAAATGTCCCATATTTCTTGGATTTTTTGAGATGAACATAAAGGTGAACAGTATGTTTAAAAGTAATATAAAAATTTCAGTGTTATAACAAATTTCATGTTGTTATCTGTGAGTAAATGATTATTTATCAAGGAAACTCTTTTTGTTTCCTGGGACTAATAAAATCCACCAAAATAATTCAACTCTGATTTATTGATTTGAACATATTTTAATAGGGCATATGTAATTAAACATAGTAGATGTATTAGTCAGAAGTGTCCAGAAAGAACTAGCAGGAGATAGAGAGATTATAGATGATAGATAGATAGATAGATAGATAGATAGATACTTACATACATACATGCATACATACATTAGAGGGAATTTAGTAGTTGGATTGGCTCATACAACTACAACAGCTAAGAAATCTCATAAGTCTTCTGCAGGCTGGAAAACCAGGAAAGCCAGTAGCAAGTTCAAAGGACCAGGAGAGCATTGTTAACTCTCAGTCAGAGGTCAAAGGCCTTAGAACTTAGGGGCCTACTGGAAGAAGTCCCAAAGTCAAAAGGTTAGAAAACCTTGAGTTCTAATGGTCCAGGATAGTACAGAGTGTCTCAGCTCCAGAAGAAACAGAATGAATCTGACTTTCCTCTGCCTTTTCTTCTATTCAGGCTTTCTGCCAATTAGATGGGGCCCACCCACATTGAATGAAGGTGAATTACCCTCCCTCAGTAAAGATTTTTTAGCCTTTGTAGAGCGAATATTTTTCTGGTACATTTGTGTGTGTGTGTGTGTGTGTGTGTGTGTGTGTGTGTGTGTTGTTTTCAATGTCACATATTTTAAATGGTTTTATGTTTTTAAGTGTATTCTTTAAGTTTAAATTTTCTTACTATGGAGAAACAATAAAAATAAAACTATAATGTGCAGTGTCAATCTTTCCATATCAGATGAGATTTGAATGTAGTGAGAATTAAGAATTTGAAAAAATATTATAAATTCTGAATATGAGAAAGTGTTTCAAACATGTCTCAAAGAAAAGTTCAGGGTTTATATGGCTATAAGTAAAACTATTTAATCTAATGGAATCAAAAACTATTTTCACTCTGTCCATTTAGCTCAGCTTCTTAAACTAACTAGTTAGTTTAGGAAGTTTAGTTAGTTTGTGACATAGCATAAGATATTCATTGCCAACGTGTCAATTAAACTTGCTCTGTACATGACAAAATTTGCACAAGGGACCTAGGAGGAGAACAAGTATTTTTCAAATAGCTACTATTGTTCACCTGGAGCTATCAGCAGAGGAGATAATGTATCCTAGTTTGTCTCACCCAGTCCCCCAGGGTTAAGACAGTCCTTTCTCAATGACTATTATATCAGAAATATCAATTGATCATAGCAGAGATAGCAAATATTTACTCGTATTCCTGTCTTTAAATTTTTCTTTTAAAATATGATGAATACATTATGTTGTGAGACCCTTAAAGGGTGCTGTGCAAGCCTTGTTTATTTACTACACACATTGATCACACCCACATATTGATCCCTATGTATTTGAGTCAAAATCAAAATAAGCTCTTAAAGCAATTAAAGAACAAAAGAACATGATCTCTGACTTAGGATATAGACATGTTCAGGACACTGACTTACTGAATTGATTACATTTGACCAGTCAATCAATATTTTTAAAAACTATTATCATACAAAATTTTGTTAGTATTTTCAAATGCATTAATGATAAGAAGCAATTTAGTAAGAACAGCACAATAATATAAGAATTATACAGTAAGTAACAAAGCAATTACTACTAAAGAAGCCAAAACTGTAAAGCCAAAACTATATTAATGAAATACCACTAAACATTAAGAATTTATTGTATCTGACCCAGTGTTTTTTGTTTGTTTGTTTGTTTTGTTTTGTTTTTTTGTTGTTGTTGTTTGTTTTTGTTCATTTTTGGTTTTGTGGAGAAGTACTGGGGAATGAACTCAGGAGCACTTGACCAGTGAGCCCTATCCCCAATCCTTTGTTGTATTTTATTTATAGACTGGGTCTCAGTGAGTGGCTTAGTGCCTTACTTTTGCTGAGGATAGCTTTGAACTTGAAATCCTCCTGCCTCAGTCTCCCTCAGCAGCTGGGATTATAGGTGTGTGCCACCATGCCCAGCCTGACCTAGTGTTTGTAGAACTAAATCTTAATAATTCCTTTGAGTCAGATAAGTACTTTATTCAAAGTATTCTTTCACATTATCTGCTTTTTAAATTGCTAATAGGAAATTGTAGGAGAAACCTTGGGGAAAATCATAATTTTAATGAAAGCAGTAAAATCAATATAATTTTCATTAAATTTGATGGAGATGTTTTCAGTATAGTAAAAAATAAATTGCAATTTTTGAGAGCTTAAAGGGTGGAATAGACTCTGTGTCAATAGAATGGGATCAGGAGAGGAAAGGGGTGGACAAAGGAAGGAACTAGAGAATTAGAATGAAATTATTCAAAATATGTTATAAGCATGTATGGATATACCACAATGAAATCCAGTATTGTATTTAATTAATCTATACCAATTAATTAAAAATAGAGGAACCAAAACAAATCTAATGTTTGTCCAGGGAAGCATAGTTTCTTAAATTACACATACCTCGTATTTAATCCTGATGACATCATTTTCTTGGTGTGAGACTAGAGGCATGTTAATATATTTTTGATAAAAAGTAAAAACAATATATTCTTTATAAACTTTTGGTAAATATTTAGTGAATCTGCATATAAATATCTTAACATAATGCATGGTGGTTGCATGCCTAATATTAATATAAATGTTAATTAGGATTGATAGTGGTTTTAATATTAATATTTGCCTTGGTGTTAGGACGACATTGTTATTGATGTTAGTATTAGTTTTATTATCAGCATTAATGTTAGCATTACTACTAGTATCATTTCTTCTTTTCTTGCTTGTAATTATAATCTCAGTGTTTCCAACTTGGATGGATCTCTAGGACCATCCAATCCAGTTGTCTCATAGAATAGGATGCTTTTCCACACATCCACAGGTGGTATTTTGAAACAAAATACTAAACACTTTAGATAATATTCTCAAATTTAATGTTTTTATTTTTTAATGTCAGGGAATTACTTCTCTCATATTCAGAAATTATTAAACATGGAGTTTAACATAAGAAAAACCAAAATGAAATTGTCATTGACATGTGGAAATTAAAATCAGTTTTGAGGTAAATCTGTTATGTAGAGTGAAAAATATTGCTATTTTTTAAAATTTAGCTTAATATTTATCTTTAAATTAATTATTAAATTTAGCCTTCTTGCCTCAAATGATCTTAACAAACTCTTTGTTCCTATCCTATGTTCCTTTTATATGTCAAGGATGTCATTCTTTAGCATTTTCACAACATTTCCATTGCTGCTCCTCTCACTCACACTTTAGCAAATATCATTATGGCTAAACTGAGTTCATGTGACCATTAACCCTTTATAGTGCTTTTCTATTGACACAACTTGTCATTTAATGGTTTATTTGATGCCAAGAACTATGTTATTAGGATACTGGTTTGAATGGCAGGATTCACATTTTTTTTCTCTGTTAGTGTTTTCAAAAACAAACAACAAAAAGGCCTCCAAGGAAGTATAAGTTGACCATAAATAATTTATGGAAATAGGAAAAGCTCCCAAAAGAAAATTTAAAAACATTCACAATTGCTCTTAAAATATTGATTTATAATATTTCAATCTTTTCTAAATATTGATATCAGTGAGTCTGTATTTGTATATACTTAATTGGTTTATAAATTTAACATCACTGTGTACATAAAGCATTATTTTGAAATATTCTCTTTTATAATTTAAAATGTAACAGTACAAATTCTAGAGCTATATAACCCCTAGGCTCATGCAGGTCATAGTTTTATAAACTTGGTCATGTCATATAAAAACCTGTGTGTGCTTCAGTTTCTCCATCTGTAAAATGGGAAAAAAATTAAAATACCTATTTCAGAGGGCTTTCATGCAGGTTAAATTAATTCACAAGAATTATGTACTTTAAATAGTTACTGCAATATAGAAATCTCTGGAGAAGTAGAAGTTTTCAATATTATCATGTCTACATGGTCATGTCAAAATTTCATCTTATAACATAGTATTTTCAAAGTTATATAATCATAATGTACATAATGTACGTAACCACTCCCTTGTCATTGGGCATTTCAGATAGTTCCAGTTTTCACTACATTGCTATGATAAACATCTTTATACTTAAATATTTCTTTATATACTGTATATAAGATATAATATCTATTAATTTCACAAAATGGCAGAATTTCTTGCTATTATTATTCTATACCAGGTTCTACCAGTCTCAAATATCACCTATGAAAAAGAGTTTCCTATCATCTAGGAAAACGAGATTTTTATAATAGTTCATTTTTTTACTTGTAAACATACACAAATAGGTAGGTAGATTATATTATTAATTTACGAATATTTGATATTAAATTACTGATTTTTCCTAACCAAGTACAACTTTTATTTTTCTATATATTCAACTCTTTATGCAAACACTGAAGACTTTTCTTTATATAGGTCCATCTCACTTTTTACTAAGTACATCCCTTGTATTTTCAGAAAAGCTGTTTTGTTATGGTCAAAACTTCCTTGCTTCATGTGGGAAATATATGCAAACATGGTATGATTTTTTAAAATTCACATAAATTTTTTTTTGTTCTCAGATCTTGTCCTGAACTTGAGTTAAATCATAATTATAGTGTTGTAGATAATTGGAATACCCACCACATTATAATAAAATAAAGGTATTGTGTGCAACTACAACTAAAAAAATATTTAAAAAAATAAAATTAAAAGTGCCTTAATTAATCATTCCATTTAGAATCTTTTCCACAATGAATTTTCATAAAAATTTTGAGATAAATGTGTTTATGTTCAGATGGATACTTTCATGAAAGGATGAACATATTTGCTAGAGTTTTGTAAGTATTATTTAATGTAAGTCAATGAATAGTTGAGGCAAAATACACATTTAATTAGTTTTTATACTCACATTGAACAATTTGATCATTATAGAAACCCATTTTACAGGTAGGAAACTTTGATATAGGTAAAGAAACATGCCTATCATTACAAAAACATCTGTTATCAGGGATCACATGCTTTTTTAACTGTATGACAAATAGTTATTTCACTAGGTCTCTAGAGATTATGGCTAATCTAACTTAATTGGGTTGAGAAATGCCGAGGAATTGCCTAGGATAAAGAGATTCTGGCTACTTCTGAGAGGTGTTTACAGAGATAATTGGCAAATGGGACAGTAATTTTAGGACAGAAATCTTCCATAAATTTTGGAAGTATTGTTCAATAGGCCCAAATTTAACAAAAAGCAGAAGAAGAAACAGGCCAGCTGGTGCATGCAGACTCAATTGTTCTTCAATAGATATATCCATGGAGGTGGACATCAGAATCCAACTTCTTCAGACTTCTAATGTGGGCTCTCACCAGTGATTATCCAAGGAATTTCCAGTCCTTCATTCTTAGACTGGAAATGTACCATCGTTCCCTTTTTTACTGACGCTTTCAGCTTCTTGAACTGAGCAGTTACTGATTACTCTGGCTCTCCAGCATGCAGAAAGCCATTATGTGACTTATCAGCTTTGGATCATGTAAATTCCCCTTTTTATACACATAAATTTGATTCTGTTTCTCTATAGAATACCAATGAATAAAAAAAAGAAAGTCATAGTTTTTAGTTTTTCAAGGTGTATTACATTAATCTGAAAGCAATCCTGTTAATTTTGCAAAATGTTATATTAAATATGTCTTTATGAAAATCATCAGTAATAATTTAGAAAAAAATATTGGTCAATTATTTGACGCAAATTTTTAAAAGAAATATTGAAGAATTTAGTAACAATATTAAAAAATGCTGTTACATAGAATTATATAGACCCATGCACAAGTACTGAAAAATATCAGAATTTGTTTTATGTTCTATGAAGCAAAGGGATCAGAGAAAAACTTTATGCCTAACACTTTCTACTGACTTATTATTATGACTTAAATTTCCTAAACTATATGAATTACCTTGAATCCTATGTAAGAGGTGTTTGTTAATGAAAAATTACAAAGCAATCCTCAGAAATTATTGGTTACAGATGCATGAAAATAGTTTCTAATGAGTTCAATAACATCAGTGATTGTGCTGTGAATATACAACAGTAGAAATCAAAAGTGATTGACCTCTTTAAGAAGATTCTAAATGTCAACTCTAAAGCTATTTTTTCAAAGGTAGTCACATTTTCTTAAAATACAAATAAATAAGAAAAAAAATCAGCAGGTTAAAAGAAGCAAAATATACTGTATGAAAAGCAGATATTGTCTGAATTTTTAAAAAGAAAGGAAATTTACAACCTGGGAAAATTTAGACCAGAATTTTTATTTAAGCTAATAGATACTAAAAAAAAAACAAGTTTAAATTAATCAAATTGTATCCAAAATCTACTATGTGTGAGATTATGAGAATAACATGTATTTTCTGTTACTGTATGTCATACAGTACTAGAATCTACATCATTATTATTAGCATTAGTGCTTATTAATTATCACAACTTTTGAAAGTAGGTGGTAATTTCTTGATGTTACATATATCAAAACTAAGAGAGGTGAGGAAATAAAGTCCTGAAACCTAAAGAGGTGATGAAACCTGCTAAAGGCCACACAAGTAGTGAATCATTTGATTACAACTCATCCTTTATCTACCAATAGTTGTCCATTGTTAGCATGCATCAGAATCACCTAATTAAAACAGAGATTATTACAATTAATACAAATTGCTGGGCTCAATCCCCAGAGTTTTTAAATTCAGGGTAGGGCCCAAGAGTTTGTATTTGTAAATAGTTTCTAGGCCATACTGCTGTTTCTATTCCAGGGATTATACTTTGAGAATTTCTCTAGGAATAGTGACTAAGGAAAAAAAAATCCAAGTACAGTTTAAATTGAATAGAGGAATTGAAAAGAAACAAAGGTATATTTTCAAAACCATAATGGTCATTTATAGGTGTGATGTTAAAGATAAAAAAGAGCCATTGATGAAATGTTAAGATTTTTGTTATAGACATGTCTCAAATTGGAAATAAATAGAAAGACTGCCTATTTTCTTTTATTTTTCTTTCAATTTAACAGAAACAGAATAATGCATTCACAGTGGAGCTATTTTGTATGGTGTTTTAATTAGTCTATTTGTTTTACATTCTGCATCTTATTTTTAGTAATAAAGAGCAATGCCATTGAACTCCTTAAGGAAATATTTTTTGGTTTTCTTTTTATTTCCTTTTGTTGTTGTTTTTAACCAACCTCATTTTAAGTGACAAATAGAATTTTCCCATTAATGGTAAAAGGATCAAGTAAATTGGATTTGAGATGTTTAATTAAGTCAATTCACAGACAAATGGACTTGATGAGTGGCAGGTTATTGTGGTGCAGTCCATGAGGAACAACTGCAGTTAGAATAAACCTGCAGACATAAGATTAAGATATTTTTCAAGGTCAAGCCACAGAACTCATTTGGAAAAGAATTAACAGAACTCATCCAAAAATATTAATAATAAACCCCACTAATGGATACACATGTATGCCAATGAAATCTAGGCAACATTTATTGATGTTGGGAATAAGTGGTGGTATGAAAATATCATATAAATGTATATACATTTGCATCTAATTTCTCCCTGTATATAGGTTAAACTACTGATTTGAAAAATATTGTAGTCTCTATGAGGTGAGCAATGTTACATGTGTCTTGTTCACTTTTTTATTAAACCAGACAAGTATGTAACCTATGATTGGAGACAAGAAAAAAACAAAAGAACATAAAAAATAGGAGAGAAAACAGGATCTAAAAAAGGAGATCTTAACAATTTTTCAGCCACCACAATCTGGTGAAGTATATTAACTTGTCCAAGTAATATGATAGTCTTGCTTTAAAGAAAAAAATAGTTTATTCTGCCCCAAATATAAGTGAAGTGAAGATTACTCAGGAACATGGGCATATATATTCTACTGTGGAAGAGGTTCTGTGAACTTTTATAAGCACAAAACAAACAAAAAAAACCATAAATCAATACATTTACATTGGTGGAAACATCTGGTAGGCACACTACAGTAAGGTGAGAGAATCTCATATATAGGTTTCAGATATTATAATAGTCTTAGCTTTTAGGGTTGGTGGAAGATATTGGTGTGATAAGCTTAGCAATGCACTCTTAAGAAGTTTACATATTAATTATGAGAATATTACACCAGATACAAAATTTAAGGTAAATGGCTATTTAAGCACTTAAGATGGCCCAAGATAATGTTGACTCTGTCTTCAACACTTTGTGTCTCACCAATGTTCTAGCAGACAAGATAAAGTAGTCTGTAGCATAAATAGTAAATGTTTTTAAACATTTACTTTTTAGTTGTAGGAGGACACAATACCTTTATTTTATTTTTATGTGGTGCTGAGGATCAAACGCAGTACCTCACACATGCTACGCAAGCTCTCTACCACTGAGCCACAACCCCAGCCCTGTAGCATCTTTAATACAGATGCAGAATCATCAGAGAACTTCAGTGCACAAACTCCTTCCCAGACTGATATTTTACTACATAAATTAGATAAGACTTCACAAATTATATTGAATTTTGTAGCAAATAATAAAAAATAATTAATTATATTTTAATAAACGTTTTTTGGTGGATTATTATCAAAATAGTATATATGAAATATAAGCAAGCTAAAATTAAATTTTATAACATTTTAATGTGAGGGTATTGCTACTGAATTTGAATAAGTCAATTAGTCTGTAGAGTTAACACACATTATATTGGAGAATCTTTTTTTTATTTTCATTTTCACCATATGTTACAAGATCTGAAAACATTTATGTGCAGAGATACATTATTGAATATGTAATTAAAGCTTTCATAACTATCTTTAAAATGCAAACATTGTTATCACAAAATGAACTCTAGGATTGTCCAAGGATTTTTTTAGTTAAAGTCCAATTGTTATTTATTTCTTTCTAACTTCAATGAGTTCACATTTGGCTGGTCAAACTTCTTTGATACAGTTCATATTGAAAGAAAGGATTTTGAATCTGTGATGTGTCCTTCCTGCTATGAATGTAGTAATACATTTGAAAAATGTCCTGATGTGTTTACAGGGCTTTGCAGACTTACTTACAAATAAATTGAGAATTGGGTATCTCTACTCAATTTTCACAGAGCATTTCCCACAGCATTTAAGGTTTACGAGAATGTCAGATTATGTTTTCTTCTTCTTTATTGGCTGTTTAGCCAAGAAGCTTGGAATTCTTCAGAAGCCTCTGTAGAGAAGACTTCAAGATTTTGAAAGACTATTTTTCATTCATATGGTTTACATACCTGTGAAGTAAATTAACTAAAGATAAAATCCTTTCTTACAATAGTAATTTTTTCCAGAAAAAAAAAAGTTGTTTGAGGGGCTGGGGTTGTGCCTCAGTGGTAGAGCACTTGCTTAGCATGCAGGAGGCACTGGGTTCAATCCTCAACACCACGTAAAAATAAACAAATAAAATAAAGGCATTCTGTCCATTTACAACACAATTTTTTTTTAAGTTGCTTAAGTAGTAGTTTGAACCAGCACTGCAAGATTCTTCTTGAAAGCCATCAAACCTCCCCATACAATACTCTGCTTCTATATTATTGGAATCCTATGACAGAAGAATGACTCTGGGGCTCCCAATAAATCAGGCCTAGTTACTTACTCCAAAAAGACAAATATACAAATTGAATACTAATGGTAAAAAATAAAAACACTAGTTTAATCAGTAGAGCTATACTCAAAAGAAGGAGAGGGTTAGCATTTCTAGTCTTATGTTTGGAGATACTGATATGGGCTTCCAGATTATAAAGCCAAAGGGTACCTGGAATATGTATAGTCAAGCAGTCTTTTGGTTATGTGGGGCCTTGTAGGAGATAAGAAATTTGCTGTTTCCTGAGGGGTAGTTTTGACCATCAGACCTTTTATTCCTGGAATCCCAGATGATTCATAGAAAACAAGACAGATGCAAAATGGAGGCAGAGATGCCAAGTTTTATCCTGCTTTTAGGTACCCATTAAACATTTGCAGGCCCAAGAGCCTAAGCCTCTGGTAAACTTCCAGTTTTTGAAAACAAAAATTAAATGGTTTGATTCAGAGATCTGCATTTGATTTTACAAATACATTTATAGCTATTGACAATTTCTTTCAATATTCTTATAAAGGCTTTGTTTTCAGTG
This sequence comes from Spermophilus citellus, assembly GCF_964194105.1. Taxonomy (NCBI): domain Eukaryota; kingdom Metazoa; phylum Chordata; class Mammalia; order Rodentia; family Sciuridae; genus Spermophilus; species Spermophilus citellus. The sequence goes on along the minus strand of NC_138190.1, from coordinate 123,667,046 downwards.
CATATCTCTATAAAAGGCAGGGTGTGAAAATGACATAAGGACATTCCCTTTTTCACTAAAGTAGCAGAAGCAGATGCATCACCAGTCATTGTAGAAGCTCCATCTGTGCAAAGAGTATGAAGCCTTTTTTTCCCCAGTCAAATATTTGTTTGGCAAAACAACTTTTTTACCATTTCCAAACATCAACAGCCTTTGCGGTACCCAAAAGGGATTCACAAAATATGATCTTTATTTTTGAAGGTGTCAGTATTCACATCATAAATAAAAACAAGCTGCTGGATACATTGAAAATATCTATAGTTTATCTACTTGCATAGTGAATAGAAATGTTGAAGATCCCAACTCCTTAATGACCTGCTTCAAAAATATCACAACATTTGAGTAGAGAACCACATCCAATTTTTTTCTTCTGTTCCTCGAAAAAAACATATTGTTCTCTCTCAGTGCACATGACTGTGATAAAGCCTTTACAGTAGTGTGGGGTTTCAAATAATAAGCACTTTCATGGTTGTTCTAACTATAATTTTAAAGTAATGTCTATAAATGATGTATTAAAACTTAAATGCAATAGAAGAATACAGGATTTCCTATTGGTGGCAAAATAATAGGCATTGTCAAGGGTATTGTATTTGTTACGTACATTCTTAAAGAATAGTTGATGAAATACCTGAAATCTATTCATTAACTACTTGTGATTTTTTGGATCTGCAGCTCAAGAAGATGGCATTGAAGGGGTTATCTATGGACCAAACTATGACGAATAATAACAGCTCTTTACACACAGTCTCCTTTCAGTTTTCTACAGGTGAATTATTCATTTGGAGTTATTTGCATAAAATTTCCTACTTAATGGTTTTGATCCTGAAGCAAATTAATTTTCTAATCTCTTGTTTGTTTTATGTTTTTAACTACTTCTCTCTAATCCTGTTTCAAGATAGGATAAAAAAATGTTCATATAAGATTCCCTGTCATAGTAAGATTTTGTTTTTATTCAATATACATTTGAAATAAAAATTCAGTGAGCTCATAAACCCACTACAAAATATGAAAATTAGGCAAATAATTACCTTGGGTTGGAGATAGTAGAGAAAGGGTCAAATGATATAAACTGATGTACCAAATAATAAAGATGCAAAATAGAAATGCCATCTCTTCAACATATAAGTACATTCTGTTGTTCTATAAATTAATATATACATGTAAATTTACAAAATTAAAAATACTTTATGCAAGGACATTAATCTTGGTGAATTATCTGTCTTATCTATAAAATTGGACTAATACTAATAATATAATAATAATAATATTTATTTTAGGATAATTGTTAATATTAAATGACCAAATTCATAATATATTAAATTCTCATCACAATGATTTGAACACAGTCAATACTCAATACTCAATACTCATTATTACTATTATGATTACTATTATCTCAATTAAAAGTTAGGTATTAAAGAATTAAGGGTAGTCTTTAGAAAATATATATATTTGTGTGTGTGTGTGTGCATATGTGTGTGTGTGTGTTTGTTTTGTTTGTTTTTGGTGTTTCAGGGAATTGAAACCAGGATCTCATTCTAAGCATGTGCTCTACCACTGAGATACACCCCAGACCCTGATGATGAAGTATTTTAAGCAGATTGTGGCAGAATAAAACTTGTATTTTAGAAATGTAGGTTTTGATAAAGGTAAGGGAAAATTTTATATATGTATATTTTAGCTTATTATTTAACATAAGTATATTAGTAATATCTATCATTAGGGCATTTTAATCATGTTTTATTTTTGTGTCACCTTCAATAATAAAGAATTGAACAAATTCATTGTATAGTCCTGATCCCTGGGATCATATAATTCTGGTCTATGAAAGTCTGAATTAAAGTGAAGACAATTTTGAACTAAAATTAATCCTGGGAAGAAAATCACAAGAACATGTTTGTCATAGAAAAGAAGGCATAACATGTACACAAATATTTAGCATTTAATCACAAACAAGGAAATAATGTGAGCATTTATTGCAAATGTGTTGAGCACCTACTACATGCTAGGCATTCTTCTAGGTACTTGTGATATACTGATGAAAACTAAAAGAGAAACAAATATTCTTATACTCACAATGCTGATATTCTGGTAGGACAGAGGAGACAATAAACAGTAATCACAGTAGAGGTAGATACAGACTATATTGAAAGAAAAAAAAAGAATTGTATGAAAAATTTTAAACCAGAATATAAGAAATGAGACATTTGGGGGTGAGGATAGAATTAGAATTCTAAATAGGGTCTTCATACTTATAAGGCCTTATTTGGGCAGTAACATTTAAGCAAATCTTTGAGAAGGTAATGAAATTAATCATATTTAGGAAGAGCATTCTTGTCAGAGGACCCAGCTACTGCAAAGTTCTTATGGTTTGAGTGTGCCTGTTTTACTGGAGAAATTTCAAGAAAGCCAGTAAGGTTGAAGCAGAGTAACTGACAGATGAATAATAGAAGATGAAGTCAAACAAGTAACACGCAGATTTTGAGACTGATCAGCTAAGGTTTGCCAATGAATAACATGATGTTGATATTTATTCTACATCAGATGAGGAGACATAAAATGATTATGACATATTTTAAAACGGTATTTTCTAACTCTTATTGAGTTTATGTTATAGAGAGGCAAATACTAAAGAATGTAAATTAATTTAGAGAACTTTTGGCACATTATCTTTTAAATTTTAATTTTTAGTTGTACTTGATCACAGTACTTTTACTTTATTTACACGTTATCTTTTAATAGAAATAAAATAGGGAATCTTGCATAGATGGAGGGGTTGAATTTACATATGCACATTCATTTCATGGATAAATATGGTAATGAGAGTCTGTAAAGTTTTGATTTATAAACATTTTCTTATGGAAACTTTCAAATATACAAAATATAATTATCATTGTTATAGTAAAAAATTTATAAATAATTTCATAATTTTATCTAATTCACATGCCATGAGCAAATTTTACCCACTGTCTCAAACTGTCTTTTCACATTTGATAATATCTATCATGATCCAAACATGCAGTGGTGTACGCCTGTAATCCTAGCAGCTCCAGAGGCTGAGGCAGGAGAATCTCGAGTTCAAATCCAGCCTCAGCAAAAGTGGAGCACTAAGAAACTCAGTGAGTACCTGTAAATAAAATACAAAATAGGGTTGGGGATGTATCTCAATGGCTGAGTCCCCTGAGTTCAATCCCCAATATCCAAAAAGAAAAAAAAAGTAATTAATAAGTTTCAAACAATTTAGTCATTATTTTTTAATATTTATTTTTTAGTTGTAGTTGGACAAAATAACTTTATTTTATTTATTTTTATGTGGTGCTGAGGATCGAATGCAGGGTCTTGCACGTGCTAGGTGAGTGCTCTACCACTGAGCCACAACCCCAGCCCTAGTCATTAATTTTTCATGAGTGAATTGTCACAATTTTGGAAAATGGAAATCCTTTTACATTGGCTCCCATGTTTTAAAATTGATCCCATTACTAGCTTCTATTTCTAAATATTTTATTAGTGCCTTACAGGGGCTCATTTCCATATATTCATAAATACATATAACAAAATTGTTGCATTTTGACCCCTAGTAATTTGCCTTTTCATCCCCTTCTCTCTTGACCTGATCACCTTCCATTCCTCTACTGATCTTATTTCTATTTACTGTTTTTAAATCAGTGTTTATTTATAGTTATACATAAATGTGAAAATCACTGTGTATCTATACATGCACACTGCATAATTGGGTCCATTTCATTTCATGCTTCCTCCCTTTTCTCTTCCTTCTACTCAACCACTGTATCACCTTCCTCTACTACAATGTACTTCTTTTTATTTTCATGACATCTCCCTTTTCAAATTCCATATTTCTCTCTCACTCTGCATAAGAGAAAGAATACTTGACCCTTCACTTTCTGAGTCCAAATTATGTCATTTGAAGGTAAATGGATAAAGCTGAAGAACATCATGCTAAGTGAAGTAAGCCACAATTAGCTTTCTAAAAATATTTATTTAATTTTTAATTAATAAATAATATTTTGCATATATTTATGAAGTATGATGTAATATTTTAATGTATATATAAACTTAGGACAGATCTGCTGATAGATAGTTTGCTTCCTGGCACAATGATATCAGACTCGTCATGCAAATCTTCAGTTTAGATATGGAACTGAGAAATATTAACTGAGAAATATTAAGAAATAGTGTTATTAGTGCCTATTGAAGTACTAATGCCTTATTATTTTAAAAGACTTTTACAGCATATTTAACGTGCTATTAGGGTTAACCCACTCTCATTGTTATTTTTATTACAGTTTTTATTCTAGTCTTTCTGGTTCATTCATCCAAATTAACTTCATATTCACTTATGTAGCTGTTATTTTTTAATTGGGTTCATATTAAAATACAGTTATCTTCTGGTTACTTTAATTTCCTTAGTAAAAATAGAATAAAAAACAATCAACTGAGGGTGAAGACATGGGAAGACATAACAAGATCTAAAGAGAGAAAATGTCTGAAGTACCAGTAGGGAAGATAATTGTCATTGTATGACAGAATTAAATGTCCATTTGAGGTGTGTGACATTGGATTTATAAGAATAAGTATCCTGGAGTGGAGTATATTTTTCTCTAGTCACAAGCTTCATAGGTACCTATATTAAGTAAAAAGTATGTTTTGCTTTAATCAATTTAGTTTAGGAAAAGTAAGACAGAAACAGGGGAATTTTGAGTTAAAAAAGAATCATTAAAATAATTAACCATGCCTTTCAATTTTATAAAGAAGAGAAAGAGGATATATATTGGTATCAAAGTGGCATCAATCCATTATACATCATGGTTCCATGCTAGTTTTGGAGTAATTGAAGGAATGACCTCCTGATACTACTATGAATTTTGATACCTACACATTTGTATAATTTATTTATCAATGTGTTACAGAGATTCTGATAGTTGCTATAGGTTTATCATATTTGTCTTAGTCATGTGAATTAATTACTATTAAACACCTATTTTCAAATTAGTGGCCCTTAATCTATTAATTAGGAAGGTAAAGAAAGAGAAAAAGAAACCAAGAGTTGGATATGGCCCCCTTCCATATCACCCACAAAAATAAATCAAGATGTTGTCTACTAATACTTCTTGTCTTGATGATGATGATATTTCTCTGTTCACTAGGGAGCATTAAAATGAGAGCTCTTATAAACTGTGGGTTTTATTTTTTTACTCACTTATTTACCTAATTTTCTTTATAATTGCTGTTTCTAATTGCTAATCAAGAGTGCATTGGCAATTCTGGAAGATCCCCTGCACAGCTGGGAGGGCAGATGCTTGAAATCCCAAAATATTCTCCCTTTCCTTCATTTCAATTAATTACTCATGCTTTAGAGAGGAACCCATTAACAAGGTATAGCAAGGATATCAGGAAACCTATCTTTAAATATATATATATATATATATATATATATATATATATATATATATATATATATATATATAATGCTAGGCAAGTGCTCTACCACTGAGCCACTGAGAGACAACCCTCACCCACTGGGAAACCTCTTCTCAACAATGTTTCTAGCCTTTTCACTCAGCTTATACATGAACTGCCATCAAGTATTTTAAATGGAGATGTGCTTCTTAATATTCCCATATTTTTGATTTCCCACTTACACATTCTCTTGCATTTTGTACATACAGCTTTCCCTATCCCTCCATGATTTTAGCAAAAAGATTGTTCAGATGAGATGCCTGTTTAAGATGTACTGTGTCAGTCTGGATTTGCACACTGACGTGTGCAATAAGCATTGTAATAAGTAGAATGTTTCATAAACAAGGCTATTTTGAAATCTTAGAGTTAATTTCTGGCTCTGAGAAAACAGTTTTTTTAAAAAAATATTATTTTGGTTAATTTATAATCCTAGAACATTTTATCCATTCACACCAGTTCCCTTTCCCCACTAACTTCTCAGATATTTCATGTTGAAAAAAATTTAAGATTTACCTTATCTAATTAAAACTGAATCCAGAAGGTGACTAGGCTCATGCCATCTTCCCCTTCTGTTACAATAAGTGAATATAACTAGGTTCTAGACTTATTGTATCACTTGGAATAAAATACAGAAGGCCTTGAGATTGGGTGTTAGCAGATATTCAGGAACATAACATTTCTCTTCTGTAAATTTGCTTTTAATTATCTACCAAATAATGGAAATTAATATCTACATAATTTTCAAGATGGTTCTAGGATCTAAGAATCAGTGCTCTATTTTCTTCTGGATTTTGCCTTCATTTTTTTCAATATCAACAACATAATTCTACTTCTATTATTGATGATATAAGAATTGTTGTCACACCTGAATCTGTAACAGTCACTATCCTTTAGATAAGTCAATCAAGACTAAACAAATCAAATATTTAGTTTGGTTTATGAGGAAAACCACTGCCATAGGTCAAATATCTATGGAAATTTAGTGTTATCTATATTTCAGTACTCAATGCTCCTCTCTAACACCCAGCAGTTTTCTCAAAATTATTTACTCAGTATTTACTAAAAATTATACAACTAAGTAATTTCTATCTTTTAGAAACACAATAACCAATAATAATCCATGTCCGTAGTTCTCAACTAGGGATGATTTTGCAATTCCCCTGGGGAGATTTGAAAATATCTGGAGATATTTTGGATTGTTACCAGCAGATAAATACTACATTTTTAAAGTTGGTAAAGAGTAAAGAATAGTGTTATAATAACAAATAGTGCACAGAAAAATCTTTACAACTAAAAGTTATCTAGTCTAAAATCTCAATAGAGATGAGATTGTGAAATAATGGTTTATTCCATTAAGAATGGATCTATGCTACTTATTCATTATATGGAAAAACACAAGTTCAGAATAGATGGATTGTATTATGTACAAAATCATAGTAACTTCATAAATTGGAAAAAGTACCACTGTGCAATGAATAATTCTTTTAGCTGTGTGCAATGACACTGAGAATATGTGTGTACAGTCTTTTAGGTCAAAGTTACAATTTTCTAAAATAGGAAACCTCATCTTTAAAAATAAACCACAGAAATCTGGACAATCTTTATGCTATGATCTTATGAGCAATGTTAATGATATTTGAACAACTTCAATGATGCATAATTGACATATAATATCACGTATTTGAAACTTGCAATCTAAATTCTGTCAGTGTGTGCTGTCATGAAACCACCACTCTAGTCAAGATAATTAAGTTATTTCCCCCCAAATTATGTATACACTTTTTGCAATCCTTTATGCAATCCTTTCTCTCTATCCTCAGGAATCCATCGGTTTAAGTCCTTCCTTAGAGATTGGTTTGCACTTCCTAGGATTATTTATAGAAATGAAACCAGTTCTATCTATCATAATTATTTGGATATTTTCCATGTTTCTGCAGTTATCAATATTTTATTATTTTTACTACTCTGTAATTTCTTTATATATTTATAGTACAGTTTATCATTTTACTATTGATGAATATTTGTGTGATTTCCAATTTTTGCTTCTACAAATAAAGCTGATATGAACATTTGTAAAGAAGTATGCTTCTTATAACCTTGGATAAATATGTAGAAGTAAAATGGATTGAATGAGAGATTAATATTTAACTATTTATGAAACTGCCAAATTATATTCTAATGTGATTGTACTATTTTATATTTCTGCAATATATGAAGGTTCCAGCTGCTCTACATCCTTACCAACACCTAATATGATCAATCTTTTCATTTAGTCTTATTGAACTGTAATGCTTATTGTACTTTAATTTGCATTTTACTGATTATTAAGGATGTTTATCACTAGACAGATTTCAAAGTAGATTTGAGGGGGCAGATAAAAGAATCAGATACTCACATCAGCCACTGTGGGGGCTCATGTGCACAGTGGGAAGGTCAACACTTTTCCGGCAGGACAGACACCAGAGCCTAGCCTCTGGTGCAGGGCTGCCCCTCTGACCAGCAGACTACCACTGGAGCCAAGATCCAGCTCAGACCACCCACATCAGCCCACGTGGGATCCAGAATCCCCGGAGGCATGGTTCACGCCTCCCTTGGTGGGGCAGAGACCCCTAGAGCCTAGCCTTTGGTGCAAGACTACCCTTTTTGACCAGCAGACCACTGCTGGAGGTCAAGCCCAGCAGCCCAGATCCACCCACACTGGCCTTTGCAGGGCACACAACACGCCTGGTCCAACCCTTCCCCTGCAGGGCAGAGACTGCCAGAGCCTAGCCTTTGGCACAAGAGTGCCCCTTCAGACCAGCAGACTACTGCAGGAGGTCAAGCCCAGCTGCCCAGATACACTCACACCAGCCTCTGTGGGGCCCAGACACACAATGCGCCAGGTCCAACCCTTTCCCAGCAGGGCAGCCACTCACCAGAGCCTAGCCTCTGGTGCACGGCTGCCCCCTCTGAACAGCAGACTACCACGGGACATCAACACCAGTGGCCCAGATCTATCCATTCCAACTTACGCAGGTCCCAGATCCAGGATGCAGTAGCATCTACTGAGGGACACCAGCAAGGTCTGGAAGCCCAACATCAAGGTGAGGTACAGACAATCGGTACAGGGAAGAATCTGTAATATCTCAGATCCACACTGCAAGAAAGGAAGACACATAGACAAAATGAAAAAAAAAAGTGAGAAAAGTGCCCCAAACAAACCAGGATACTACAAAAATGGAATCCCTAGACAGCGAAGTTGATGAAATGTCAGAGAAGGAGTTCAAAAGGTTCATAATGAAAATGATCTGTGAATTGAAGAATGATCTAAATGAGCAAATTAAAAATTGATCATTCCAACAAGAGATAAGGGAGAAAATAGAGGTAGCAAAAGACTACTTCAAGAGAGAGGTAGAGACCCTGAAAAAAAGGCAGTAAGAAATCATTCAAATGAAGGATACAATAAATCAGATTTCAAAAAACTCAATAAAAAGCAAAACCAACAGATTAGATCACTTGGAAGAAAGAATGTCAGATAATGAATACAAAGTTTACAATCAGGAAAATAAAGTTGACCACACAGAGAAGAAAGTTAGAAACCATGAACAGAACATCCAAGAATTATGGAACAACATCAAAATTATTGGTATAGAGGAAAGCACAGAGTTTCATACCAAAGGAATGCACAATCTCTTTAATGAGATAATATCAAAAAATTTCCCAAGCATGAAGAATGAATTGGAAAACCAAACACAAGAAGTTACAGGACACCAAATGCACAAAATTACAACAGATATACATCAAGGCACATTATAATGAAAATGCCTAGCATACAGAATAAGGATAGAATCTTAAAAGTCAAAAGAGAGAGGAATCAGATCACATATAGGGAGAGACCAATTCATATCTCAGCAGATTTTTCAACCTAGACCCTCAAAGCCAGGAAATCATGGAACAACATATACCAAGCTCTGAAAGAAAATAGATGCCAACCAAGAATTTATATCCAGCAAAACAAAGCTTTATGTTTTGTTGAGAGCCACAGCCAAAGTGGCCCCAGCAAACTTCCAGCTGCCAGCAAACTTCCAGCTGCCGGCTGATGATTGGCTCACAGCGGCCCCAGCAACATCTAGCTGATTGGCTCCTCTGTGGTGATGTTCATTGGGCTGTTTCCCCGCCCTTCAGACTGCCAGCTGATGATTGGTTCACAGTGTCCCCAGCAACATCTAGCTGATTGGCTCCTCTGCGGTGATGTTCATTGGGCTGTTTCCCTGCCCTTCAGACTGCCAGCTGATGATTGGCTCACAGCGGCCCCAGCAATATCTAGCTGATTGGCTCCTCCACGGAGCTGCTCATTAGGGGACTTCTTTGGCTCCGCACACGCGACCCAGCCAATCAGCCTCAAGAGCAGGAGGATTGTGGGAGGTGGTGAGGTTTGTGTGGGGGTGAGAGGCTTGTGGGAAGCCGGTGGTGGCAGTTGGGCTCTGAGGGTTTTTTCCTGAGGAGCTGTTTTGTTTGGCGTTTGTAGTTCTAAAAATAAAGTTAGTTTCTTTTGACAAGTGGCTCCTGAATTGTGCCCAGCCAGACTGCGGCAATGTTTGATGATAAAATAAAAACCTTCCATTCTAAAAAAGTTAAAAGAATTTACAACTAGAAAGCCTGCACTACAGAACATCCTCAGCAAAGTATTCCAAGAAGAGGAAATGAAAAACAATGATGAAAATCAGCAGAGGGAGGTATTAAAATAAAGGAAAATCTAACCAGAAGAGAAACCAAGTCACAATGAATACCAACAATGAACACAAAAGGCTGGGAATACAAATCATGTCTCAATAATAACTCTGAATATTAATGACCTAAACTCATCAATTAAAAGACATAGGCTAGCAGATTGGATTAAAAAAAAAGAAAAAATAGACCCAACAATATGTTGCCCTCAAGAGACTCATAGAAAAAAAAAAATTCGCAGACTGAAGGTGAAGGCTTGGGAAAAATCATATTCACTCACATGGTCTGTGGAAGCAAGCAGGGTTTCCCATCCTCATATCAAATAAAGTAGACTTCAAGCTAAAGTCAATCACAAAGGATAAAGAAGGATACTACATACTGCTCAAGGGAACTGTACACAAACAAGACTTAACAATTATAAATATATATGCCCCAAACAACAGAGCAGATATGTTCATCAAACAAACTCTTCTCAAGTGCAAGAGTCAAACAGACCAAAACACAATAATTTTGGGTGACTTTAACATATCTCTTCCATCACTAGATAGATCTTCCAAACAAAAGCTGAACAAAGAAACTATAGAACTCAATAATACAATCAATAGCTTAGTCTTAACTGATGTATATAGGATATTCCAACCTTCAACAAGAGAATATACTTTCTTTTCAACAGCACATGGATCCTTCTCTAAAAGAGATCATATACTATGCCACAAAGCAACTCTTAGCAAATAAAAATGTAGAGATTCTACCCTGCATTCTATCAGACCATAATGGAATGAAATTAGAAATCAATGATGAAAGAAGAAATAAAATCCACTCCAATACATGGAGACTAAATAATATGCTACTAAATGATCAAAGGGTTACAGAAGACATCAAGGAGGAGAATAAAAGGTTTTAGAGGTGAATGAGAACACAGATACAACATACCAAAATCTCTATGACACTTTGAAAACAGTTCTAAGAGGAAAGTTCATTGCATGTAGTTCATTCCTTAAATGAAGAAAAAGTCAACAAATAAAAGACTTAATACTACATCTCAAAAACCTAGAAAAAGAACAAATCAATACCAAAAGCAGCATAAGAAGGGAAATAATTAAAATCAGAGCTGAAATCAACGAAATTGAAACAAAAGGAACAATTGAAAAAATGGACAGAACAAAAAGTTGGTTCTTTGTCTTCTTTGATATAATGAGAACAACTAAGAACAGAGCAAGGAGGAAGAGCTGGAAGAAAAGATCAACATTAAACAGATACATTAGGTGGGAGGGAAAGGGAGAGAAAAGCGAAATTGCATGGAAATGGAGGGAGACCCTCATTGTTATACAAAATTTCACAGGAGGTTGTGAGGGGAACGGAAAAATAGACAAGGAGAGAAATGAATTACAGTAGATGGGGTAGAGAGAGAAGATGGGAGGGGAGGGGAGGGGGGATAGTAGAGGATAGGAAAGGTAGCAGAATACAACAGTCATTAATATGGCATTATGTAAAAATGTGGATGTGTAACCAATGTGATTCTGCAATCTGTATATGGGGTAAAATTGGGAGTTCATAACCCACTTGAATCTAATGTATGAAACATGATATGTCAAGAGCTTTGTAATGTTTTGAACAACCAATAAAAAAATTTTAAAAAGTTGGTTCTTTGAAATAAATAAATAAAATTGACAGACCCTTAGCCAAGCTGAGGAAGAGAAGTTGAGAGAAAACTTAAATAACTAACATATCTGATGAAAAAGGAAATATCACAACAGACACTACAGAAATACAGAAGATAATTAGAAATTATTTTGAAAATTTGTACTATAATAAAATATAAAACATTGAAGGCATTGACAAATTCCTAGAGGCATATGATTTGCCCAAATTTAAACAGGATGATATGCACAATTTAAACAGATCAATTTCAAGTGATGAAATAGCAGAAACCATCAAAAGTCTACCAACCAAGAAAATCCCAGGACCAGATGGATACAAAGCTGAGTTCTACAAGACCTTTAAAGAAGAACTAATACCAATACTCTCCAATTTATTTCAGGAAATAGAAAAAGAGGTGGCACTTCCAATCTCATGCTATGAGGCCAATATAACTCTGATTCAAAAACCAGGCAAAGATACACCAAAAATAAAATTTCAGACCAATATCTCTAATGAACATAGTTGCAAAAATTCTCAATAAATTTCTGGCAAATCAAACATAAAAACATATCAAAAATATCATGCTCCATGATCAAGTAGGTTCCATCCCAGGGATGAAAGGTTGGTTCAACATATGGAAATCAATAAATGTAATTCATCACATCAATAGACTTAAAGATAAGAATCATATGATAATCTCAATAGATGCTGAAAAAGCATTTGACAAAATACAGCACCCCATTATGTTTAAAACACTAGAAAAACTAGGGATAACAGGAACATATCTTAACATCATAAAGGCTATCTATGCTAAGCCCCCAGGGAAAACATCATTCTAAATGGAGAAAAATTGAAGGCATTCCCTCTAAAAACTGGAACAAAACAGGGATGCCCTCTTTCACCACTTCTATTTAATATAGTTCTTGAAAAACTGGCCAGAGAAATTAGACAGATGAAAGAAATTAAAGAGATGCATATAGGAAAAGAAGAACTCAAATTGGCACTATTTGCTGATGATATGATTCTATACCTAGAAGACCCTAAAAGTTCCACCAGAAAACTCCTAGAACTAGTAAGTGAATTCAGCAAAGTAGCAGGATATAAAATCAACACCCATAAATCAAAGGCATTTCTGTATATCAGTGACAAATCCTCAGAAAGGGAAATGAGAAAAAACTACCCGATTCTCAATAGCCTCAAAAAATAAAATACTTGGGAGTCAACTTAACAAAAGAGGTAAAAGTTCTATATAATGAAAATTATAGAACCCTAAATAAAGAAATTAAAGAAGACCTTAGAAGATGGAAATATTTACCTTGCTCTTGGATAGGCAGAATTAATATTATCAAAATGACCATACTTCCAAAAGCACTATACAGATTTAATGCAATTCCGATCAAAATTCCAATGACATTTTTCATAGAAATAGAAAAAGCAATCATGAAATTTATCTGGAAAAATAAGAGATCCAGAATAGCTAAAGCAATCCTTAGCAGGAAGAGTGAAGGATGTGGCATCACAATACCAGACCTTAAACTATACTACAGAGCAATAGTAACAAAACAGCATGGTATTGACACCAAAACTGATGGGTAGACTAATGGTACAGAATGGAGGACACAGAGACTAACCCACAAAAATACAATTATGTATATTAGACAAAGGTGCCAAGAACATACATTGGAGAAAAGATAGCATCTTCAACAAATGGTGCTGGGAAAACTAGAAATCCATATGCAACAAAATTAGATTAAACCTCTATCTCTCACCATTCACAAAACTCAACTCAAAACGGATCAAGTACTTAGGGATACAACCAGAGACTCTGTGTCTAGTAGAAGAAAAAGTAGGCCCTAATCTCCATCATGTGGGATTATGCCCCAACTTCCTTAATAAGACTCCTATAGCACAATAATGCAAATCAAGAATCAATAAATGGGATGGACTCAAACTAAAAAGTTTCTTCTCAGCAAAAGAAACAATCTGTGAGGTGAATAGAGAGCTTACATCTTGGGAGCAAATCTTTACCCCTCACATATCAGATAGAGCACTTAGTCACTTGGGTATATAAAAAACTCAAAAAGCTAGACACCAAAAAAATAATGATAATCCAATCAATAAATGGGCCAAGAACCTGCAGAGACACTTCTCAGAAGATGATGTACAATCAATCAACGAACACATGAAAAAAATGTTCATCATCACTAGCAATTAGAGTAATGCAAATCAAAACCATTCTAAGATTTCATTTCACTCCAGCCAGAATGGCAGCTATTATGAAGACAAACAACAATAAGTGTTGGCAAGGATGTGGGGGAAAATGTACGCTCATACATTGCTGCTAGAACTGCAAATTGATGCAGCCAATATGGAAAGCAGTATGGAGATTTCTTAGAAAATTGGAAATGGAACCACCATTTAACCCAGCTATCCCCCTCCTCGGTCTACACTCAAAGGACTTAAAAACAGCATACTACAGGGACACAGTCACATCAATGTTTATAGCAGCACAATTCACAATAGCTAAACTGTGGAACCAACCTAAATGCCCTTCAATAGATGAATGGATAAAAAATGTGGCATATATTCACAATGGAATATTACTCAGCAATAAAAGAGAATAAAAACATGGCATTTGCAGGTAAATGGATGGAGTTAGAGAAGATAATGTTAAGTGAACTTAGCCAATCCCCCAAAACCAAATGCCGAATGTTTTCTTTGATATAAGGAGGCTGATATCAAAGTGGGATAGGGAGAGGGAGCATGGGATGAATAGATGAATTCTATATAGGGAAGAGGGTTGGGAGGGCAAGGGAGGGGACAGTGGGTAATAAATGATGGTTGAATGTGATGATCATTATTATCCAAAGTACATTAATGAGGACATGAATTGGTGTGAGTGTACTATGTATACAACCAGAGATATGAAAAACTGAGCTCTATATATGTCATAAGAATTGTAATGCATTCCACTGTTATATATAAATAAAAAAATTTAAAAAAAATAAAAAAGAATCAATGAATTTGAAGATAAGACAATTGAAATTATAAAATCTAAGAAATGGAGAGAAATAAGGTTACAGAAAAATGTATAGAGCCTAAGGAACCTGTAGGGCACAATTAAGTAAACCAACACACGCATATTGTGAGTTACAAAAGGAAAAGAAATAAATAAAGAGTAGATGGAGGGCTGGGGTTGTGGCTCAGCTTTGGTAGAGTGCTTGCCTGGCATGTGCCAGGCGCTGGGTTCAATCCTCAGCACCACATAAAAATACATAAATAAAAACAAAGATGTGTCCAACTACAACTAAAATAAATAAATATTTTTAAAAAGAGTAGATGGAATACTTAAAGAAATAATGTTTGAAATATATAAAATTCAACTAAGTATACAAATATAAACAAAATAAATTCAACAAACCTCAAGTAAGTTGAGTTTGAAGAAACTCATACAAAGATAACTATAATCACACTGCCAAAAAACAAAGCAAAGTATCTCAAAAGCAAGAGCAAATGATGTATAAGAAATCTTCAAAATATTACGTGCATATTTCTCATCTACAGCCTTGAAGACTGGGGTAAATATATCCAGAGCAGTGAAAGAAAATAACTGTCGACCGAGAACCCTGTATCTGCAAAAATTGTTCTTCAAAAATTGCGGCGAATTAAAAAATTTCAGATAAACAAAAGCTTAGAGAATGTGTTATCTGATCTACATTGTAAGAATTGCTGAACTGTCTCAATGAAGTGAAGCAGTTTGACTTCTTCTTTTCAAATTTCGTTGTTCTTTATTTCTCTTGCCTAGTTTTCTCTGGCTAGGATTTCTCTCACAATGTTTAATAGAAGTGATGAAAAAGAACATCCTTGGCTTGTTCCAGGTCTTCTAGAAAAAAATTGTTTCAGCTTTTCCTCATTTAATGTTAGCTGTTGGCTAATTATAAATGACCTTTATTGTATAGAAATATGTTACTTATATGGCTATTTTTTTCAATGTTTTTATAATGAATGGATGGTGAATATTATTGTATAATTTTTTCTTCATCTACTGTGATGACTGTATACTGTCATCCCTCATTGTGTTGATACGATGTATGACACTTATTAGTTTGTATGTATCAAACCTTCTATACATTCCTGGATGAATTTGACTTGGTAAATATTCTTTTTAATGTGATGATGGATTAGGATTCAGTTTGCTACTATTTTGTTGAGGATTTTTGTATTTGTTGTTCAAGAACATTGGTCTATTATTTCAATTTTTATTGTGTCCTTACCTCTTTTATTTTTTTGTATAACCTAAGGAGGATTAGTATTATTTCTTTCAGTGTGTGGTGGAATTCATCAGTGAAGCTATCTAGTTCCAGAATTTTCTTTGACAGGAGGCTTTTTATTATTGATTCTATCTCATAAACATGCGATTGTTCTATTCAGGTTAATCTGTTTCTTTATGTTCCAGCCTTGGTATTTGTGTCTAGGAATCTGTTCAGAGTATCAGATTTTGGGGGATGGTTGGCAAATTTCCTTCTTGATTTATTTCTTGATCCATGTTTATTCAATTTCCATGAATTTGTCTTCTTTCCAAAGCTTTCCTTGTTATTGATTTCTAGCTTTGTGGCCGTGTGGTCAGAATAGATGACTTGTATATAATTTCAGTTTTTAAAAGTTTGTGGCAGGGCTGGGGCTCAGTGGTAGCGCACATGCCTGGTATGTGTGAGGCACTGGGTCTGATTCTCAGCACCACGTATTAAAAAAAAAATAAAGATCTATCAGCAACTAAAAAATATCTTTAAAAAAAGTTTGGAGAGACATGTTTTGTGATCTATGACATGATCTGTTCTGTAGCATGTTCCATATGCTATACAGAAAAATATGTATTCAGCAACTGTTGGATGGAATTTTCTGTAAACGTTTGTTAGGTAGATTTGATCTAGGGTGAAGTTGAACTCTGGTGCTTCTTTGTTGATATTCTCTCTGGATCATCTTTTCATTGGTGAAAGTGGGTTTTTAGCATCACCAACTATCATTCTATTAGTCTATTGCTACAATAAGGTCAGCTAATATTTTGTGTATTTGGGTGCCCTGATACTGGGTGCATATATATTTAGATTTGTTATTTCCTCTTGCTGAATTGACACCTTTATTATTATATAATGTCCTTCTTTGTCTTCTTTAGTCCTTTTGATTTATAGTCTGTTTTATCTTACAATAGTATAGATACTCCTGCTTTCTTTTGGCTTAAATTTGTATGAACTATTTTACTATATCCTTTTATTTTAATTTTATATGGGTTCTTAGAATTGAAGTGAGTTTCTTGCAGGCAAGATATATTTGGGTAGTATGTTATTTTGTCTATTCATTTACTATATTTTTAATTCAATAATTTAATCCATGTCAAAGGAAAGTAATCACTGATATTTAATGCTTTAGTATATTCATACTACAACTTTTTTCTAGCTTTATTGCATTTCTTTTAATATTTTTATCCCTGTCTTCTCATCATTATTGGAAATTAAGTAAATTATTCTAGTACTATTATTTCATTCCATGCTTATTATTTTTGTTTTGTCTATTACAAACCAAAAATAATTTTTACTTTGTGGTTATCATGATGATTATTAAAAACATCTTTGGATTATAACAATCTATTTTAAAGTTAAAACAGCTTGATGAGAAAATTAAGAACTAAAATAAGTAAAAAACCAAAAGAAGAAAATAAAATACACACAGAAGAAAACTCTCCATTTGCATTCCATATTTACCCATATATTGAATTTGTGATATTCAATTTCATATAGTTTTAAATTTATTATCACTATTAATTAAAACATTATTTTAATTGCTTTGCACTTTACTATTTTTATTAAAATATATGAATGGTTTACCTACCATGCTTTTAATGAACATTCTGAATTAATTTTATAATTTTTATAATTTTAAAAGTAGAAGATGCAAAGAGGAACATTATACATTGATGTATGTATCAACACTGAAATAAGGAAAGCATTTATAATATATTCATACCTTATAACAAATCATCAAAATATGTAATACAAAATTTGACAGAATGAGAGACTGAGATATAATATTTAAGTAAAATTGGAGATTTTTTTTTTTTTTGCTTTGTTTATTTTTTTTTTATTGGTTGTTCAAAACATTACAAAGCTCTTGACATAGCATATTTCTTACATAAGCTTTGAGTGAGTTATGAGCTCCCATTTTTAGATGGCACTAGAGCAGATTATGCTTAGTGAAGCTAGCCAATCCCTAAAAAACAAATACAAAATGACTTCTTTGATAAAATTGGAGATTTTAAAACTACTGTCAATGATGGATAGTGACCAGACAAAAATAACAAAAGGGATGTCCTGAGCAAAATAACAATCTAACTGGATATAACAAATAAATATATATATATATATATATATATATATATATATATATATATCACTCAGATTAATAAAAAAAGAGACAAATTATTCTATATTTTAGACAGGAAATTTTCTAGGAAAAAAACATAAGTTATGGGGCTGGAGTTATGGCTCAGTGGTAGAGCACTCGCCTAGCATGTGTGAGGTCCTGGGTTTGATCCTCAGAATCATATAAAAATAAATAAAATAAAGGTATTGCATCCAACTACAACTAAAAATAAATATTAAAAAAGAAAAGACCATAATTTACACCATGAATTATGTTTTAATAGACTTTCAAAATTAGCTGTCATACCATGTATCTTTTCCAATGACAAAGGGGTGAAATTAAAACTCAAAACCAGAAGTAAACTGGAAAAATTTCAAAATTGTGAATATTAAACAACAAATTTACAATTAATCATAAATAATCAATAAATCAAAGGAAATTGGAAAATTAATAAGAAAGCACATCAAAATTCATGGGACATGAAAAATAATGCAGTACTGAGAAGGGAATTTATAGCTATAAATGCTTATATTAAAAACAAAAAACCCTCAGGTGTAGGATGTAGCACAGTGGTAGAGTGATTCTTAAGGCTCTGAATTTGATCCCTACTACCACAGAAAAAAATATACATCAGTGTCCTGATTTTGAATCATTAGAAGTATTAAAAATAATTAAACCAACTAAAGCCAAAGCTAGGAAAAGTAAAGAAAAATAAAGTTTAAAATAGAGAATGAAGAAACAGAAAAAAATAAATGAAACTAAAAGATGGATCTTCCAAAAGATTTACAAAATTGACAAAGTATTAATTAGATGA
The DNA here is from genome assembly GCF_964194105.1 of Spermophilus citellus. Taxonomy (NCBI): domain Eukaryota; kingdom Metazoa; phylum Chordata; class Mammalia; order Rodentia; family Sciuridae; genus Spermophilus; species Spermophilus citellus. The sequence goes on along the minus strand of NC_138190.1, from coordinate 123,647,950 downwards.
TTAAGGAAAAAAAGAAATAGTACTTAAATTATGGAAATCCCAAAGGAAATTTTGGACATAAATATTGATTTTACAATAACAAAAGGATTATATTATAGCATTTAAAAATCATATGATAATAAAATGGATAGTTAGATGATATGAAAAAATAGCTACAAACACAAAACCTGCCAAGTCTGAATCATGAACAAACACAAAGTCTAAGCACACATTTAATTAGAGATAAGATTGAATTGGTAAACAAAAACCTCGTGACAAAAAAAGATAAAATGTTTGAATTTGGTAACTTCACTGGGGAATTCTATCAAATATTTATAGAAGTAACATCAACACTACTCAAAGTTTTCCTCCAATAAATTCAGTGCAGAGAATGCTTCCAAAGTTATTTTATAAGTTCCTTATTGTCCAAAGCCAGACAAGTATACGACAGGTAAAAGAAATTAGAGACCAATATTTCCTAACTATATTAAGGTTGGCGCTGTGGTTGTAGCTCAGTGGTAGAGTGCTTGCCTGTGTAAGGAACTGGGTTCAATCTTCAGCAGCATATAAAAAATAAATTAATTAAATAAAGGCACAAAATACAATAACATAAAAAATAACATTAATGCAAAAAATATTCAACAAAATACTGTCAAACTAAATTTCCAAGCACACAAACATGATTATATACCATTCCTAAGTGTGATTTATTTCTGGACTGAAAGGATATTCAAGATGCATTAAGCAATGCAATATGCCATGTTAACAGAATAAAGAAAAAACTACACAATTACTTCAATTGATGAACAAAAACGTTTAGAAAGATTCAACATTAATTTATAATAACAATTGAAAAATTTAGGAATAGAAGGAAACTGACTCAACATTTAAAAAACCCTGTTTCAGTCAGCTCTTGCAGCACTGTGATCAAAACATCCACCAAGAACAACTTAAAAAATGAAAACATTTATTTGGGGTTCATGGTTTCTAGGTTTTTGCCTGTAGATAGCTGACTACATTGCTCTGAACTCAAAGTGAGGCAACCAACCATTGGGGAAAGGCTAATCAAAGGAAAGAAGGTCAGCCCATGGTGGCATCAAGAAGTAGAGGTGGGGGAGGGCCAAAGGGAAGATGAACCCTTGGAGGGCATGCCTCCATTGACCCATCTCCTCTGGGCATGCCTACAGTTACCACCTACTCAGTCTTTTCAAACTAGGATGAACTGATTAGATCATAGCTCTTATAATCTAATAATTTTACCTCTGAATGTTCTTGCATTAACACAGGAGTTTTGGGAAACACCTCATATCCAAATCATAGTATTGTGTCCCTGGTCCCCAAATCTCATGCCTATCTCACAATGCAAAAAAAAAAAAAAAATGCATTTAACTAACCTCCAAGAGTCCCATAGTCTTAACAATTTTTTCATTATCCAAGTTCAAAGTTTTACCTGAGACTTAAGGCAAACTCTTAGCTGTGAGCCTCTGTCAAAATCAAAAGAAAGATAGATATATCCAGAGCATAGTGGCACAAAGTAAAATCCCCATTCCAAAAGTAAGTAATGGGTCATAGAAAGAAGGGATGGGGAGAAAAGAAGACCAAAACATAGCTTGGCAAACAGGTCCACAAAGTTCCTGTAAGAGCATATAGGACTTGTGGGTGCAAGAATTGCTCTGCAGAGAGATTGGGTAGTTCCATCCCTTTACCTTAATGGTTACAAACCAAATTGTACTTCTTTCGGCCTACTTTTCTGTTTTAAGGTAAAGAAGCTTATGGTCAATTCCTCTCCATCATTCTTTCTTTGTTGCTCTTTCCCCCTTACCCCACCCTGGTCAGGATTTATGGTCAAGGAATTCTGTCATTATTTTCTGATCTGGTAACAAAATTCCAATTTAATTTTTCTCAAATTGTCTAATATTGTGTTTTAGAGTATTTGCTCTGTCACCCAACTCTCTGTTCAGCTGTTCCTTCACTGCTTCCTTTTTGGGATATAGAGGGGTTAGGGGTTGTTGCCTAGATCTGCTCCGATATCTTCAATGTACTTAGCATCCCCATAGGTTCTAAAGTCTTGACAACAAGCACATCTTCCTTGGTCCCAGTTTGACATGTGCTTTTCTAGCCAAACTACAGATTTTTAAAATCCTTAATTCTGTTTTCTACTCCAGCTTCTCACAGTAAACTTGACAAAAATAATGCCAGCAATACCCATGCCACTGACTGAATAATGTGTTTCCTAGAAATCTCCTCTATCAAATTAATTTGTCTATCACCTTTAAATTAAGACCTTGACAAAATCTCAGGACATGGGAAAAGTGCATCCAAGTTCTTTGCCAAAATGTGATATGAGTGGCCTTTAGTTCATGTCCCAACAGAATCCTCCTTCCCCTCAGAAACCTCATAAGCACAATCTGCATTTCTATTGGCATTATGATCTTCTGAATGCCCACAAGAATCACCCATTAAGCTCCACAAACAACATGCTACAATTTTTATAATTCCTACTGCAAAGCAGCCTCAAAAGCTTCTGAACCACATGATCACGTTAGTCACAAAAATGAGCCCACTTCTCTTTACCACTTACTGTTTTAATTAATTGTCACTGTGATCACAAATATCCAAGAATAACTTAAAGGAGGGAAAGTTTGAGTCTCATGTCTTCTGAGGTTTCAGTCCATACATAGTTGACTACTTTTCCCTGGGATTAGGTGAAGCAGCATATCATGAGAAAGGGCTCAGCAGAGGAAAGCTGCCCAGCTCATGGTGGAATCAGGAAGCAGACTGTAAGAGGGAGGAGGGAGAGGGGGAAAATTTCAGGTCACACCTCCTTTGACCAACCTCCTCTAGCCATGAGTCATCTGCCTACAGTTAGCACTCAGTCCATTCAAACTAGGAAGGACTGGTTAGATTATGACTCTTACATTATATGTGGGGCTGCTAAATAGTACCACTACTCTGGAAAGAATTATGCAGAATCCTCAAAAACTAGATCTGGATTCTGAGCAGGATATACTGGATATCCTGTCTTGATTGTTGTAGCTAATGATTATTCTTTAATAGGAACCAGCTATACTACATCTTGGTATTTATCTAGAATAACTATAATCAGAATAGTATAAGGATACAGTGAACATACTGATGTTTATAGTAGTGAAATTAACAATGCTAAGTAAGGAACAAACCCAGGTATCCATCAGCAGAAGAATGGATAATGAAAATGTGATGTATATACACAATGAAGTTTTACTCAATCATAAAAAATTATATTATGGCAATTACTGGTACATGTATGGACCTGGAGAATGTGATGCTAAGTGAAATAAGCCAGACTCAGAAAGTCATAGGTTAAATATTTTTCTTCTTATGTGAATTCTAGAGGAAAATGAGGGACAAAATAGAGGCGGAAAATCTCATGAAAATATAAGGGAGGTCTGGGGTTGTGGCTCAGAGGCAGAGTGCTTGCCTCACACGTGTGAGGTACTGGGTTCAATCCTGAGCACCAAATAAAAATAAATAAACAAAATAAAAGTATTGTTTCCATCTCCAACTAAAAACAATTTTAAGAAAAGAAAATATAAGGGAGACTAGTAGAGTAGATGAAAGGTTTTGAGGGGTAGGGTGAAAGGATAGCAAGGGGAGAAACCATGGAATGAATTTTACTGTGTATTTATATGAATATATCACAGTGAATTCCACCTTTGTGTATATACATAAAACACTAAGAAACAACAAATATAGAAATGAGGAAGTGGAATAGTGAGAGAGAGGAAGAAAGGGACATTGGAAGTACTGGGGATTGAAATGGAGCAAAATATATTTCATGCATGTATGAACATGTCAAAATGAAGTGCATTACTATGTATAAATATATTGAGTAATAAAAACATTTAAAATTTAAGATGGTAAATTTTATGTTATGAATTTTAATATCTTCTTTAAAACTTAAAATTAATTATATATAATATATATAATATATATAAAATATATAAAATATATATATAAAATATATTTCAACAAGAAATTAAAAATTCTTTGAAACAACAAATAAAATATACAAGTTACTTAAAATATACAAGTTACTTAAAAAGACAAGTTAAAAGAATAGAGTTAAAAATATAATAACTATTTTTTTAAAGTCTAAGTGCTTAGTTTTTTATTGATTTTATTTTTTTTAAAGACGTGGCAGCGGAATGCATTACAATTCTTATTATACATATAGAGCACGATTTTTCATATCTTTTTTTAAAATTTATTTATTTATTTATTTTTGCATTATGATTCTCAATACATCATTATACCATGATTTATCATATCTCTGATTATGTATAAGGTTTGTTGACACCAAATTCACATCTTTATACATGTATTGTGTATAATGATGAGGGTCTCCTTTCACTATCCATGACCTTTGTATATAAAGTATGGCCATGCCAATTCATGTCTTCATACATGTACTTTGTTTGTTTGTTTGTTTTATTTTTCACATTACAATTCTTATTACACATATATACCACAATTTTGCATATCTCTGGTTGTATATAAAGTAGGTTGACACCAAATTTGTTTCTTCATACATGTACTTTGGATAATGATGTCTATCACATTCCACTGTCCTTGCTAACCCCCGGCCCCCACCTTTTCCCTCCCTCCCCTCTTCCCTATCTAGAATTCATCTATTGTTCCATGCTCCCCCTCCCTACCCCACTATGAGGTAATCTTGTCCTTTCTTAAAGGATTTATTAAAACTATTAGGAAACAGTTTTATTCTCGTGGGCCTTTCTTTTGAGATTAGCTCATTAGGTCCAAATACATCCAGTCTAGTTATTCTTTTTTTTTTAAAGAGAGAGAGAGAGAGAGAGAGAGAGAGAGAGAGAGAGAGAGAGAGAGAGAGAAAGAATTTTTTTAATATTTATTTTTTAGTTTTCGGCAGACACAACATCTTTGTTTGTATGTGGTGCTGAGGATCGAAAACAGGCCGCACGCATGCCAGGCAAGCACGCTACCACTTGAGCCACATCCCCAGCCCTAGTTATTCTTAATACTGGGACAAGACTGTTCTAATTTCTCTACCTGACACCATATGAATTATGAGGCTATGGAATCTGAGAAATATATTTGGTCTTTAGCCCCTGTTCTTGGGATATGAAGCGAGATGCAGCTGATATCTGAAAGGGGAGCAGTCTTGTGAGATTGAGCCCTTATTTGTGGGTTCTGGATTTCATCAGATAGTGTGAGAATTAAACTAATCTGTGGAATGCCCAGTTGGTGTTAGATAATCGGTGAATTGGTTGATTTGAGAGAAATAAAACTCTCGGCTTTTCCATTCTGATTCATTAGAACAGACACTATTGCTTATTCTGCAGGATTCCTAAACTGTTATCTGTAATCCTCTCAGTTGGATCTTTCCCTGCCTTCAGCCAGCTTCCTTAGAATCATGTACCAACCAATACACTGCTAAATGTTCAGGACTGATTATCAACAGAACCCTGATAAACACTTTCTAATTACTTCTTTCTGATCTGGTACTCAGCTCTATAAATTCTAGTCATCATGGTCTTCCCAGACTCTCAAATTAATTTTTTGAAATCAAGGAGTTTGCCAGACAATCTGTATTTCACCTATCTACAGTATCACCTGAAAATTCCCAAAGCAGGAAGGCAGAGCAGTCCTAGGACTCACTTTGTTACATTTTATATTTTTCCATCTCTTTCTTATTCATGGTCCTCAGGTTTCTGATATGCATTTTCTTATAAACCATCATTTTATACAATTTTTTTCTCCATGTCTTCCTGTTTTCTGAACAGGTAAGGTGATGAATAATTTAGCCTTCTGCTCCATCTTGTCCTGAAGTAAATGTCCAAGTGTCTGAACCATAGTAATTTTAAGTTAACAATTCTAAGTCCACCTGAAAATCTTTAGAAAAAAAATGTAATATTTATTTAAGGTGCTATTCAGACTTCTATACAAAATGGAACTTACATTTTAAGGATTCATTTTAATTGATATGACTTGTACACTAATCCTGTAAAATGGCTATATATTTCTGTATCACAGAGACAATTTAAACACTGCTTAATAAATATAAACTTAATATGCCCCAGCACACAATATTCTTTGTTTGCTCTGTAGGAGGTTAGCTAGAAGGAGATTTTTCTATGAAATCAAAGCTCTAAACTGGACATGATGCCAAATCAAAATAGAACTGAATAATATACTCCCCTGAAAATATAGGAATACAAGAAATACATAATACAGGAAAGCCTATATTCTCTAGAAATTTACCTACATACACTTCATTATATATTTTTTCATAAGTTAAAGACACATTTTATTTTATATTATCAGCAAGTATATTATGTAATATAACAATTGACTTTCAAATAAATCCCTTGACTAAATCAACAGCAAAGGAGTTAGTTCAGTCATTGAAAATAAACCCTATTTTCTGGCTGTTCTATATCACATTAAACTCATTAATTATATTTTATTACTGAAATACCAGAAGTAATCATATTTATTATTTTTGAGAGCAAAATCAAAACTTTGCTAAAGGACTTTCTGGTTCATATAAAAGATATTTTTTTCAGGATAAGTCTAGTGTTTTAATTTTTTTTTGAAAATCTATTATCTGATTAAGATGAATTATATAACATTATCAAAAAGAATTGTGGGTTAGCCTGTATATTCCACTCTTCAACTGTGATGGATTACCAAGGGAAAGTGGTCATATTATATTTTCTATTAGAAAACAAAATTGAGTAATTCATCACCTTTCCAGTACAACAGTCAATTAATAACTATATTAATAAACCAGTGGTAATATAATAGCTAACACTTATTCCATGCATATTATAGCCAGGTACTCTTTTAAGTACTGTACATATGTCAATTAACTTATCCCCAAAACATCCATGTAATAGGTACTAGTATGCTTGTTTTACAGATATTTTTAAAAATGAGGCACAAAAATGTTTTCTGATTTTTGCAGGACCATGCAGAAATAAGATACCAAATTTGAAAATCTTAATACAAGTTATAGTGAAAGAGATTGATAAAATCAGGTTTATAAGATGGACTTATTGCTTACTTGTTGTGTGGATTTTGGCAGGTTGTTGATATTTTTCTATTTATTTACATCTCTAAAATGGCAATAATAATCAACTTACTATGTTTTGTTTTAAATATGATAATACATAAAAGTGTTTAATACAATATCAGACCCCATATTGAATCTTTGATCCCAAGGGTATTTCTGATTATCATATTTTACTTTTGATCATATATATACTACTAGAAATTTGAATTGTTAAAACATTCTAGCAAGAATGATGAAATAAAAAATATATAAATGAGCAAGAGAAATTGACACTGTGACTTTATATTCCTCTTAGCACTATGGCACCCAGGCTATGTATCCATTAAACAAATAGTTTAGCTGTTTAAATTTTCAGCAGCTCATATATTTAACTTTATAGAGCTATTAATGAACTGTAAGGATAAAATTTGCATTCAGAAACCTGAGATTCCAAATAGTTTCTAGAATTTAGGTCAAAGACATCAAGGAACAATTTATTGAAAATGCTTCCATCTCTTAAAAGTCTTGAGCATAGGATCAGTTTAAACTTGGAAGTTTCATCAAGGAAAAAAAATGTTTCTAGTTGAATTTATTGGTACTGAGGAGTTAAAGATTTTCTTTGTGTGTGTTTATATGTGTGAGAGATGTTCATGATACAGAAGAGAAAGAAGAGGAGAGAAGAGGAACTTGTGCATGTGTATAAGAGGAAAGTAGAAATGTTGATATCATATATGCAGAATCATTGTATGTGGGTGCATGTAGTATAATGCTATGGTTTTCATTTTGTTGCTTCATCTATTTTATCATGTTCCATGAAATAAATAAACTTGCATTCATACTTACTCAGAACGTTGTTTGCTAAATATTTTGCTGTTTACATTTTGAGGATAGGGTTTGCTCTTCCCCCACTCTAATGTGTAACATTCCCCAAAGCATAAAGCCTGTATAGTTTTTCATAGACTCAGCTATGTTTTCCACATCAGGAATGTGTCAAGGAGCTACCAAATACATTTTGTGGAATAAATAAATAAAATTAATCATCCATAAAGTTTTTTTTTCTTTAATTTAAATTAAATGTTGGTTTGGAAAGTGGGTAACAATACCAAGTAATTTTATCTCTATTAAATTTATTTAAATTAGTCTGATAAGCTCAAATACAAATGAAATTATCCTTAAGTAGTAAACTCTCTTAATACATACAAAGTGTATAAGGTTTTAAAATTTATAAAATGTATATCTTTATATAAAATTTAATCCTCCAAAAATAAGGGTAGGCACAATTCTTCAGGGAAATGCTCATTATAAATATGATTCTTCCCCTCTACAGCAGTTTCTTGCAGTAAACTCTGATATGTTAACTTAGAATTAGGAGTAGACAGCTTTTTTTACTTTTGAAATCCTATATGTTAAAAATGGAGATCATATATTTTAAATGTCATTAGGTATAAGAATCTTGCTTTTTAACAAAATCCATTAAACATAGATTATAATATCCACTTCTAAAATCAGATTTATCATGGCTACTGAAAAATCATATTCTCCTCTCAACTCTGATCAGAAGTCAAGGTTTTTTAAAAGAAATGTTTTTGTAGTGAACTAGAGGAGATAGAATAAATAGTAAAATTGGTGACAGTTGAAATTAGTTGACTCCACAGCAAAATCAAGTGGCTATTCAGTTTGCCATTCAATCTTTAGTTGCATTTTAAGAATAAAAGGTACAACTATTTCACGCTTTCAATATATATTTCAGAAGATAAATACATGGATTGGAGTAAAACCTTCCTTAAATACCCTATCACAACTTAAACAAAAACCTCTTTTTCTCTAGACCATGTAATATATTCATTATTATTTCAATATAAACTTTCCAATTCCCTTCATTCCACACCATAATAAAAACATATTAAAACATACATTAATATAAGTAGTAACTGCTCATAGACAAAGATGTACACACACTGAAGATGAAAGAATGGGAAAAGATATACCTTGGAAATGGTAGCTGACAGCAAGCAGGGGTAGCTATTCTCATATAAGATAAAGGGAATTTCAAGCCAAAATTAATCAGAAGAGAAAAAGTAGATCACTTCAAACTGGTAAAGGGAATCATAAAATGACAAGATATAATTATTTCAAATATTTATGTTCAAACAATGGTGTATTGTATACATAAAACAAACCATTCTCAATATAAAAATGAAACAAGCTGAGTGATTTCAACACAACCTCTCACCACTAGATAAAGGTCATTCAGGCATAAATTAAAAATGATTCAGTAGTAACATTATTAATCAACTGGACATAGCAAACATCTATAAAGTATTTAATCCATTAATAACTGAAGTAACATTCTTCTCAGCAGCATATTAAACATTTTCTAAAGTAGATACTATTTTATGTCACAAAACAAATCTTAGCAAATAAAAAATAGATATAATTCCTGGAATTATATCAGATTATAATGGAACAAAATTAGAAATCAAATATAAGACCAAACTGAAAATATGCTAATACCTTGAGATTAAATAAAACCCTTAAATGATGAACAGAGAGAAGAAGAAATCAGGAGAGAAGTAGAAAAAAATCTTAGAAACAAATAAAAATAGTAACAAAACACACGAAAGTCTATGGGACAGTATGAATACAGTTCTAAGAAGAAAGCACTGAATTCCTAAATTCAAGAAACAGAAAGATACCAAAAAAATAATATAACACTACATCTCAGGTGCCTAGACAGAGAAGAATAAACTAACACCAAATTTTGAAGAAGACAGAAAAATATAAAAATCAGAGCAGTAATCAATAAAATTAAAAAATTTAAAAAATAATAGATCAGAGCAATAAAAGCTGGTTTCTTGAAAGGATAAACCCCCAGCCAAAATACTCAAAATAATCAGAGAGAAGATACTTATTAATTAAATTAGAGATGAAAAGGGGAATACCACCAGAGACACTACTGAAATCCAGGGTAGGGTCATAAACTATTTTGAAAACCTATACTCCAATAAGTTAGAATATCTTAAAGATCTTCAGAAATTCCTAGAGACATATGCTATACCCAAATTGATCCATGAGGATACAGAAAACATAAACACAGACCAATAATTAATGAAACTGGAGTAGCTATTAAAGTCCTTTCAGCAATAACAACAACAATAAAAAGCCCAGGACCAGATAGATTCTCAGCAGAATTCTTCCAGACCTTTAGGAAGAACTAATACCAACCCTTCTCAAATTACTCTATGAAATAGAAAAGAAGGAACATTGCCAAATTAATTCTATGAAGCCAGGACCAAAACCCCACATCAAGGAAAAAAAATTTCTAGTCAATATTCTTGATGAACGTAGATACAAAATTTTTAATGAAATATTGGCAAAGTGCATTAAAAACACATTAAGAAGACAGTGCACCATTATCAAGTTTTATCCCAGGGATGCAAGGTTGGTTCAGCATATGCAGCACAATAAGTTCAATTCACAACATATATACAGTGTTAAAGTCAAGAATCATTCATGTTTAAAACAATAGAGAAACTAGGGATAGAAGGAACTTACTTCAACATAATAAGGGCTATATATTACAAAGCCAAGTGCAACACCATATTGAGCAGAAAAAAAATTAAAGGATTTCCTCTAAATTCCAGAAAAAGTCAAGGATGTTCACTGGCACCACTGGTAAGTCAATAAAATTCTTGGAAATCTTGTCAGAGAAATTAGACACGAGATGAAAATCAAAGCAGTACAAATATGAAAAATGGAAATCAAATTATTTCTGTTTACTGATAACATAATCTATAGACATGAAAGTCATTTACAATTAAAACTACATAACAATGAGGAAAGAATTTGAAGACTTTAGAAGGTGAAAAGAACTCCCACATTCTTGGATAGGCATGGCCATGCTACCAAGATGTATATACAAACTAAATGCAATCCTCATCAATATATCCATGACATTCTTCACAGAATTGGAAAAAAAAAATTCTGAAATACATTTTGTTGAGAGCCACAGCTGAAGGGGCCCCAGCAAACTTCCAGCTGCCAACAAACTTCCAGCTGCTGGCTGATGATTGGTTCACAGTGGCCCCAGCAACATCTAGCTTATTGGCTCCTCTGCGGTGATGTTCATTGGGCTGTTTCCCTGCCCTTCAGACTGCCAGCTGATGATTGGCTCACAGCGGCCCCAGCAACATCTAGCTGATTGGCTCCTCCACGGAGCTGCTCATTGGGGGACTTCTTTGGCTCCACCCACGCAACCCAGCCAATCGGCCTCAAGAGCAGGAGGATTATGGGAGGTGGGGAGGCTGGTGTGTGGGTGAGAGGCTTCTGGAAGTCGGTGGTGGCAGTTGGGCTCTGAGGGTTTTTTCCTGAGGAGCTGTTTTGTTTGGCATTTGTAGTTCTAAAAATAAAGTTAGTTTCTTTTGACAAGTGGCTCCTGAATTGTGCCCAGCCAGACTGTGGCATTTGGTGGCTCGCAAGGGGAGCAACTGAGGGTAAGTAAACTGCTGGCCCCTGAGGGCAGGGCGAGAGGATGTGTAGCCATTCTAAGTTTCCTCTTTTGTTTTGCTTCACTTTTGTTTTAACTTGCCTGTCCCTGGAGATGAGTGAGACGGAAGAAAAAGTGCTCAAATCTAAGGAAAAACTATTTGTGTCTGAGGAACAGATAGGGAGAAAGGACGGATGCACATTTCAGGAGGATAGAAAGGCTGATATAATGAATTTTTGTTCCATTTTTATTTCATTCTGTCTCGGTTTTGTTTGGTGTTATCTTGTTGGGTTGTATTATAGTAGAAATACGGGATCAGCAATTAGTAAAAAACAAACCGAAAGACTGTTAAGTAAATTGTTAGAGGAAGGAGGCATCCCAGTAAAATCAAGAGCAGTCAGGGCATACGTTGATACAATGCAAAAATGTAGCCCATGGCTTTTTTTTTTTTTAAGAGAGAGAGAGAGAGAGAGAGACAGAGAGAGAGAGAGAGAGAGAATTTTTAATATTTATTTTTTAGTTCTCGGCAGACACAACATCTTTGTTGGTATGTGGTGCTGAGGATCGAACCCGGGTCGCACGCACGCCAGGCGAGCGCACTACCACTTGAGCCACATCCCCAGCCCTAGCCCATGGCTTTTTAAGGAGGAGTTGTTAAATATATCACAGTGGAACCATCATGGTGAAGATTTAAAAAGCATAGAAAAGAACAACCCAGGGACTCTGCCAGTTGGCACATTGCCATTGTGGACGTTCGTATCTGGTTTGCTTAGTCCAAAGCCTTCAGTTCAGACAAAGGTAGAGGAAGGAGAAGACATATTGATTCAAGTAAAAGAGAAGGTCTCTCAAATTAGTCAGAAAGAGGAAAAGATTCAAGTAAAAGAGAAGGTCTTTCGAGCTAGTGAGACAGAGGAAGGAAGTTTAGAGCAGAAAAAGCCATCAGGGGAAAAGTTACAACAGGAGACTGCTAATAACACCTTTCTATCAGAGAGCCTAAGTGTCCAACCAACAGCACCACCTCTATAGGAGACTGCTACTAACATCATTCTATCACCAGAGGGCATAAGTGTTCAATCAACAGCACCACCTCCATATGCTAGGAGGCTCCCAACCCCCGCAGTTGATAGTTGGGATCCTGAGACAGGATCTCAAGTATTAACATGCCCTGTATTTGAGGTAGGAGGACAGCGAATTTACCAGGGTTTAAATTTCAAAACATTGAAGGAGCTAAAAGAGGCTGTAACAACCTATGGTCCTCAAGCACCCTTCACTGTAAGCTTGGTCGAATCCATTAACAACTTGAACATGACACCAACAGATTGGGCTAAAATGGGTAAAGCTGTGCTAAATGGAGGTCAATACCTGTTATGGAAGGTTGCCAATGAGGAATTTTGCAAGGAGACAGCTAGGCAAAATGCAGCAGCTGGTTATCCTCAGAGAAATCTAGATATGTTGTTAGGAAAGGGACCTTATGAGGATCAGCAGCAACACATTGCATATGATCCTGGAGTATACTCACAAATTGCTGCAGAGGCGATTAGGGCATGGAAGACTTTACAAGGACATGAAGGTTTACAAGGTCAATTATCTAAGGTAATACAAGGAGCTAATGAACCTTATGCTGAATTTGTAGAGAGGCTTATTCAAACAGCTACCAGAAGTTTGGGGAATACAAAACAAGCAATGCCACTAATAAAACAACTGGCTTATGACCAAGCAAATTGTTGGTGCAGAGATATCATTAGACCATGGAAACAGGAAGATTTAAACACATATATTAAATTATGTAGAGACATTAATGAACAAGAGCAAGTCATGGCACCTGCAGTAAAACAGGCTTTAGATGCCAGAGACAATAATGAACAAGGGCAAATTGTGGCAGCTGCAGTAAAACAGGCTTTATATGCCAGGCCAAGAACATGCTACAATTGTCAACAAACAGGACATTTTAAAAGGAATTGCCCCATAGGAGGAGGGTTTAACATAACTAGGTATCAAAGAGTAGAATACCGGGTATTTGCCCACGATGCTGTAGAGGGAGACATTGGGCTAATGAATGCTGTTCTCAAACCACCATAGAGGGTACTCCATTACATTGGGCTAATGAATGCTGTTCTCAAACCACCATAGAGCGTACTCCATTATCAAAAAACGAACAAGGACCAAGTGTTTATCCACGATATCATGGAGAAAGGCATCGGGCTCCATTGCCAAAAAATGGACAGGGGGCCCCAATGCTCCGGGGCCCCAAACCACAAATATACGGAGCACTGGAGGAACCCAGAAACCCCATCAGGGTAGTGACTAGGACACATTGTCCATCAGATCCCTCATCAGACAAACCAGAGGGATCGCAGGGTTGGACATCTGCACCTCCGCCAGATCAGTACTAACTCCAGAGATGGGAGTTCAAATCATTCCCACAGGGGTAAATGGACCTCTTCCCAAAGGAACAGTAGGCTTATTATTGGGACGCAGCTCTTCTACTCTAAAAGGACTTTTGATAAGTCCTGGGGTAATTGATCCTGATTATGAAGGTGAAAAAAAAAATTATAGCCAGTTCTCCAAAGGGTATATCAATAATTTCACCAGGAGATAGAATATCACAGTTACTAATAATACCAAGCCTACATGAAAAGTTTTCCAGTCATGCTGTAGAAAGAGGTTCCAAGGGATTAGGCTCCACAGGTGTAGATTGGGCTATGCTTTCTTTAAATTTAGATTCTCGCCCCATGCTAAAACTAAATATTCAAGGACATGAATTTAATGGGTTACTGGATACAGGTGCAGACCTTAGCATCATCTCTCGTCAAGAATGGCCAAAACATTGGCCATTACAACAAGCCACTCAAATGCTTTGAGGCCTAGGAGTGGCGACTAATCCCGATAGAAGCGCAATGGTATTAGATTGAAAGGATCCTAAAGGATGTGAAAGAACTATACAACCATATGTATTGGATCATCTTCCTGTAAATTTATGGGGACGAGATGTCTTAGATCAATCAGGTTTGACATTAACAAATAACATCAATCAAAATGCACCCACTATTATGGCTAGATAAGGTTTTAGGAAAGGAAAAAGATTAGAAAAACAAGAACAAGGTATAGCAGCACCAATACAAATAGATCAAGGAACAGGCAGACATGGGTTGGATTTTCACAAAGGGCCACTGAGACAATAAAAATTACATGGAAATCAGAAAGACCAGTATGGGTTCCTCAGTGGCCCTTGACTAAAGAAAAGATACAAGTAGCCCATGATCTGGTCAAACAACAATTAGCAGAAGGACATATACAACCTTCTGTATCTCCTCATAATACTCCCATTTTTGTCATCAAAAAGAAATCTGGTAAATGGAGATTATTGCAAGATTTAAGAGCCATTAATAATGAAATGGTCATTATGGGACCTGCTCAATCGGGGATTCCTCAATTGTCTGCTTTGCCAAAAACTTGGTATGTTTTAGTTATAGATATTAAAGATTGTTTTTTTTTTTCAATTCCAATTCATCCTGAGGATAGTCCACATTTTGCATTTACTATCCCTGCACTAAATCATGAAGGTCCTGATCAGAGATATGAATGGAAAGTACTCCCTCAAGGGATGGCTAACAGCCCAACTATGTGTCAAATTTATGTTAACAAAGTAATCCAGCCACTTAGAAATCAAAATCCTGAACTACAAATATTTCACTATATGGATGATGTATTATTAGCACACAAAGCTAAAAACACATTGCTAGAATGTTATGCCACACTTACAAATTTATTAAAAAATTATAATCTAGAGATAGCAATAGATAAAGTACAATTAAATTTTCCAATTAATTATTTAGGAGTTCTATTATCCTCAACCATGGTCCATCCACCAAAAATTCAAATACGAGTAGATCAACTCAAATCACTTAATGACTTTCAAAAGTTATTAGGAGACATAAATTGGATAAGGCCTTATCTAGGTATTCCAACAGGAGAATTGGGACCTTTATTTGATATCCTAAAAGGTCCATCAGATCCAAATTCACCCCAAATGTTAATGCCTGAAGCAAGAAAGGCATTAAAAATCATTGAAACATATATGGAAAATATGCATTTGGATAGAATTGATATAAGTTTGCCTTTATTATTTATTGTACTACCAACAAAAAATATTCCTACAGGAGTATTTTGGCAAGAAGGTCCATTATTATGGATACATTTATATTATTCTCCTAACACTATTCTTACTAGGTATCCTGAGGCTGTAGGACAATTAATACTCGAAGGAATAAAAACAGCAAAGGGAGTATTTGGAATTTCTCCCAATAAAATTATTACTCCATATACTATGAATCAAATTGATGAATTAGCTAATGAGTTAAATACTTGGGCAATAATCATGTGCAAATCTAATGTTTCATTTAATAACCACTTACCATCTAATCCTTTATTGTCTTTTTGGTCATTGCATCCTGTAATTTTTCCAAAAATGACAAGAAAAACACCTATCATGAATGCTCCAAATATATTCACTGATGGGTCAAATAATGGTACAGCAGCAATAGTTACACCTGATCAAACTTTTACATTTTTAGTACCCAAACAATCAGCTCAAAAGGTAGAGCTTAATGCAGTATTACAAGCTTTTGTGATGTTTAAAGATTCTGTATTTAATTTATTTTCTGATAGTCAGTATATAGTTAATGCTATAGTATCCCTTGAAGATGCTGGTAGGATTTCCCCTTCTTCTACTGTTTTCTCTTTTTTTCCACTATACAAAGTTTAATCTGGGACAGAAAAGATCCATTCTTTATAGGACATATCAGGGCACATACAGGATTGCCTGGAGCCCTTAGTTTGGGCAATGATTTAGCAGATAAAACTACACATGACATACATATTTTCTCTACACTAGAAGAAGCTATAAATTTTCATAAACGGTTCCATGTCAGTGCTAATACTTTACAAAAGTGTTTTAAAATAACTAAGGAACAAGCTAGACAAATAATAAAACAATGTCCAAATTTGTGACCTTTTTACCACAAGTTAATCTTGGAGTCAATCCTAGAGTATTGATACCTAACCATATTTGGCAGATGGATGTCACACACTTGCCAGAATTTGGGAAATTAAAATATTTGCATGTTACAGTTGATACTTCTTCTGGATTTTTGATGGGCTCCCTTCATGCCGGAGAAAAAAACTAAAGATGTTATAGCTCATTGCTTACAAAATTTTGCCACTGTGGGCATTCCAAAACAGTTAAAAACAGATAATGACCCTGGTTATACTTCTACCTCTTTTAAACAATTTTGCTCATCATTTGGCATTACTCATATAACAGGAATCCCATACAATCCACAGGGACAAGGCATAGTTGAAAGAGCTCATCAAGCTATTAAAATGTAATTATTAAAGCAAAAAGACGGAATTGGGAAGGGGTATATATTCCCCAAAGATAAACTTAAAATAACCCTTTTTACTCTAAACTTTTTAAATTTGGATTCATCAGGATTTAGTGCTGCAGAAAGGCATATGTGTCCAAAATAATGTACATAAGTCCAAGGTACTTTGGAAAGATATTCTAACAGGACAATGGAAAGGTCCTGACCCAGTAATTGTCTGGAGTCGGGGGTCTGTTTGTGTGTTTCCACAGGAAGAACAGCAGCCAATTTGGATTCCGGAGAGATTAACTAAAATCCTGACCCAGTGATTGTCTGGAGTCGGGGGCCTGTTTGTGTATTTCCACAGGGAGAACAGCAGCCGATTTGGATTCCAGAGAGATTAACTAAAGTGATTTCTACAGACCAAAAAGAAGATGATTTGGCTCAAATCCATAACAGCTGATATCCAAAACTCCAATTTGGCTATCCTTACATCTGCAACAGAACCAGGATGCTTTTTTCAATATCTATTTTATTATTGCCCTTTCCCATATCATGAAGTTCTATTTTGTTTTTTGAGCTCATACAGACCTAGGTTAATGTTTTGCTGATCAGTTCTATTTTTTTTTTTTTGACTATAGAGTTTTTAAACATTGCAATGGAGATTTCACCTGTAAAAATTTATAAGGCCTTTACTATTATGTTATGTGTTGTATGTATTATATTATGTGTGCACACTTGTGTTTTGTGTTATATGTTTGAATGTATGTATGTCCATATATCATATATGATGAGCGCTCATTAAAAAATGGATCCAAATATTTTTTTTATTCACGTGATTTAAATGGTTTAATTTAAATTGGGTAAATAACTATTAAGAATTGTTTTAATATGTAAACAAAAAAGAAAGTTAACAGATCTGTTTGTTTACTTTCACCTTTCCTTTTCATTATATTTAATAATTCTCTTCAAGATAATGTAAATTGTTAAGAAAATTGTTTTCTTTTAGTGCCTTCTGGAATGTTACTGTATAAACGGATGCATCAATGAATAATAACTCAACAAATGATGCTCAATCAAGGAGTCGATTTACTTTGGGAGGAAATGGACATATTAATGGATTCCTCTGCTTTGAACTGCTTGCAGAACTTGCCTGGACTATGTCTCACTTGTATGTATTGTGAACTATCTGTTGGTGCAGTGAATTGTGGTAGTGATGGGGTATCTTTGCTGATGATGTCATCGGTGGTACAATTTTTCCAAAAGGAGCCGTCAATTGGCTTGGTTTCGTGGCATTTTGTATCCTCCCCTTTCTGCTTGTAGCAGGTTGTTTATGGTGTTTGTGTAAAAACCACTATCCACAAGTGTGGCTAACTGCTAGGCCGGTAGTCAATGATGGGTAAGATCCAATTGCAATGGTACCAACCTAAGACAGGAGGCTGACGCCTTGAGGTCAGCTCATCCGAAGACGGGTAAGGACCATATGTAGTATTGGACAACCTAAGGCAGGCACGGTCCCCAAGCCACATGCTTGTTGTTTAAACAGAGAGGGGGAGATGTTGAGAGCCACAGCCGAAGGGGCCCCAGCAAACTTCCAGCTGCCAGCAAACTTCTAGCTGCCGGCTGATGATTGGCTCACAGCGGCCCCAGCAACATCTAGCTGATTGGCTCCTCTGTGGTGATGTTCATTGGGCTGTTTCCCTGCCCTTCAGACTGCCAGCTGATGATTGGCTCACAGCGGCCCCAGCAACATCTAGCTGATTGGCTCCTCCATGGAGCTGCACATTGGGGGACTTCTTTGGCTCCGCCCACGCAACCCAGCCAATCGGCCTCAAGAGCAGGAGGATTGTGGGAGGTGGGGAGGCTGGTGTGTGGGTGAGAGGCTTGTGGAAGCTGGTGGTGGCAGTTGGGCTCTGAGGGTTTTTTCCTGAGGAGCTGTTTTGTTTGGCGTTTGTAGTTCTAAAAATAAAGTTAGTTTCTTTTGACAAGTGGCTCCTGAATTGTGCCCAGCCAGACTGCAGCAACATTTGGCAGAACAATAGACACAGAATAGCAAAAGCAATACTGAGCAAAAAGGGGATGCTCGAGGTACTACAATACTTGATCTCAATTTATACTATAGAGCAATAGTAACAAAAATAACATGTTGTTCACATCAAAACACACACGAAAATCAATGGAATAGAAGACAGAGACAAATCCACTTAGATATCGTCATCTAACACTCAACAAAGATGTTAAAACATGTTTTCAAAAATGTACACTTTAAAACAATATATGGTACTGGCAAAAATGAATGTTCATACATTTAATGGCTTTTGTGAACTATATTTTTAGTCTGCATTTTTGTCATGTGGCCATGGCCACTGAAGTCCTTCTTTTCTCTCAGTACACAGACAGTGATTTGACAGAAATACCCTGAATATCTGAAATGCCTCCCCCAAATCATTTGGAGTTTTATAAGTTTCCCTTATTGTATGTGTTGGAGCACATCTTTATCACAGCTTATAAGCTAACAGCTCTGCCTTAAACTAACCTTCCTGTTTTTACCAAGATAAAAGCAATACAGAAGTGAGAGATCATCATTTTTCCTTTCTTCTGAGTTTTCCTCAGGTCACAGGCATGTAGGCAGATTTTTATGTATTCAAGAATATACTGGAAGTTTCCCAAGCCATTATATTCTGAAACATCTCATTCCATGGATGTTTCTTCCAAGCTTTTTGGTTAGTCTATGTTTTTCTCTTCATATGTTACTCCAGAGTGCAGCTACTAATATATTTACCTGAATGCATTTTTGAAAAAAAAAACCCACCCCAGATTGCTACCTAATCACTCAGAGTTTCCATTTAGGCAAGTCCTTTGAGCTCTTTATTCTGATTTAGGTTAGGTGCCCATCAAAAGCTCATGTGTGAGAAAAGACAAGAAAGTTTATAGACCAAATGATCAGATTATAAGAGGTTTGACCTAATCAGTGAATTAATCCACTAACAGGCATTAACTTGGTGGTAACTAAAGGCAGTGTGTTGCTGGAGGAGGTGTGCTACAGTGGGTATGCCTTTAGGGTTTAGAGTTTGTCTTTGTTTAGGGAGCTTGCTGTCTTTGTGCTTCTTGGTGCAATGTCCTGAACCACTTTTCTCTACCACACTTTTCCACCATGATGTTCTACCTCATCTCAAGCCCTAAGTAATGGAGCCAGCTTACTGTGGACTGAGACCTCTAGAACCATAAGCCCCCAAATCAACTTTCTGTCCTCTAATTGTTCTTGTCAGGTGTTTTGGTCACAGAAAAGAAAAAAAAAACTGACTAAAATACTGGTCAACGAGAGAACCACCTCACAGGTTAAAAAAAAAAAAATCAACCTAAATACTTTGTGACTCCTGCTCATTCTTCTTCCTCCAGCACTGATCTTTATCAAAAATACATTCTATTATCTTCAAAGTGACAGTGAAGTAAAGCAGTCAAAGGAAAAAGAGTAAATTAAATGCCACAAAGCTCTCTTTTGGCCAATTTTCAGTCCTATATTCTTGAGTAAGTGTTCCCTTGTTTGCTATAATTTTTGTTTACTTTCCAGAGTTCTGAGAAAGTGAGTTCTGACAGTATTTTCTTATAGTTTTATCATTGTTTTATAAATAAATATACTTTGACTTTCCTTAATCTGCATTTTAACTAACATTTCATTACTGTTTAAAGTCATCTTCTTATACCTCTTACATATTTCTTGCAATGTGTTATTATGTAGCTTATTCTTTTCACTCCTTGTAAGATTAATATTTTATATTATTTCCTGGCATGTAATTTACTTATTCTATAATTCATTGGTTATCATTCACAACTTTTGCCAGGCATTATTTAGCAATGTGAGGAGACATTTTTGGTGGTCACAAGTGGCATGGGAGCACTACTGGTGTCTAGAAACTAAGTTGATTTGAAACATCCTACATACATAGAAAACCTCCCACCATCCACAATCAAATACCATTGCTGCTATCATTGCTAAGATATGCTGTAATATTTTGTAAATCACTTGTAAATCATTTTGTAAATCATTTTGTTAATCATACTTTCTCATGTATTTCCTCTGCAAATAATATTAATTTTCCTCTTCCAGTGTAACTCTTTATATCTTTTTAGTATGTACATAACACAAAAAAATCTATATTGACATTGTTGACTTGTTTCTGAGTTTAATAGGAATATTAGAATTTTTCTATTATGCATGCCTATGGTACTTTTGCCTTTTATTTCAACTTTTTTATCCACTTAATTTTCCATTTGTCACTGCTGTATAGAATATGGATAAATTTTGTCTTGTGGTTCTGCCGCAGTCCGGCTGGGCAAAATAACCGGGAGGTGACAAGCAACTTGAAGGTTGAAGCAGGAACTGCTTTATTGCGGGGAAACTCAGCAGGAACTGTGCGGGAACTCAAGGTAGCGGGCACCCAAGGTAGCAGGAGCTGCTTTATTGCAGAACAGCAGAGGTATATATACCTAACTGATTACATACAGCTTGACTCAATTAGCATCATCTAGATACAGCAGTCAGCCAATCAGGGATCCTCACCATCTTAATGGCTCAGTGGCGTTGCCTCACAAACCACTCCTCCTGGCAAACTGCCAGGCGCCATCTTGACTTGATTTGCGGTCCCCAACATGGTTCAATTTAAATGGTATTTCTCTTAAGAGGTGATATTTCCATATTTATATTTATTAATGTTTGTCTTAGTCATTTCAATATGCTCTATTTCTATTTTTTTTTATTTTTTTCTTCACCTTATTTTGTATTTGGTGCGTGTTTTTTTTTTTTGTATTTTACACATTTTCCTTTAAACAATACAAGACATATGTTTCGAATTTTGTTTATAAAACATTACTTTTATAATTTTAATATTAATACTCTATGAGAAACTTCCTATATCATGAATAATAACAGCAGAATTATAACTTTCTTTTTTTCATTTTTATCTCTTTCTTTTTTCATTTTTATCTCTTCCTCAGTACATGATTTAAATATTTTTGGATTCTCACATGTTCACCTTTATATCATTATATATGTAATGTATTAATTGATTATTAGTTTATTTTTTTTACCCTGAGGCTAAAAGAGTTTAAAAAATTTATTTGTTTTCCCTTATATTTTTTCTTTCAGACAGCAAACCAAACTAACATTTTCTATTCATACTACTGCTATGTTATGATAATTTATAATATTTAAATTCTGCTTTAAATCATAATTCTGTTTAGTTTTAGACCTATCACTAAATAAATTGAAAGCTCGCCATCTCTTTGCTTAACACATATTCTTTTTCATCCTTTCCTTGTCTGAAATTTTTCCTCTATTCTTTAAGTTTAGTAAGATAAACAAGAACTATACTCCATCAGTTTTCATGAATTCAAAAATCATAGTCTGTCACTATTGTATATGTAGTTAAATTTGTGTATGAATAACATTTTGAATTATGTTTCCCTTTTTTGAAAATTCTCTGGGAATTTTCTGTTAGCTTCTAGAATTGCCAAATGTTGTGGGAAATTTTGAGACTTGTCTGACTTATTTCTTTTCTACATAACTTGATCTTTTGTTTGGATGCCTGAAGATCTTCCTTCATTTGTGAATCCTTAATGTTTACTAGGATGTGTTTTGTTATTGACTGTTGTGTGTCACTTGCTTCCCCATGATATATTTTTGTTATTATTTCCAGAAATGTTTAATAAATACAACTTGGAACACTGATTTTGCATTCCATTCAATTATTTCCTTCAATGACAACAGTTCTGCATAAGTTGACTATTTGTCATGTTTTCATTGTTTATTATTATTTAAAATAAATATATTGTAACTCTGTCGATGTGCATGCTTTTTAAATAACGTTTCTCATTACTATTTTCCACATTGTTTATTGTGTTTTTATTATTTTGCATTATTTCAAATATAAATCAACTTTGCTTTCTATTTATTCCTTGAGGTCTTCTAGCTTCTGTTTCTCCTTTGGAGCTCCTATTGTAAATACATGATTTTCTAATTGTGTTAATTGAATTTCAAAAATATAGTTATGTCATCTGTTACTTCACAATATTTTCTTGTATTTTTCACCTATCATTTGTTTCCTTGGGATTTTTGTCATTATATCTGTCTCATGGTGTATTTTTAGAGAAATTGTTCTGAATAATTATTAGAGATTTTTTAAATAAACTAAATCTCCATGGGTCAGAAATTTACAGGGGATTTATATAAAGAAGAGTCTAATCCAGTGTTTTTCACTCATGACACAGAGTTCTATGTAAGTTATTTAGCAACTTAACTTCTCCTCAACTAAACAAACATACACTGCATCCCCTCTAATATTTCACTTTGGTTTCTTTATCAATATAAGAACTATGGGAAATTACTTTGTAAATGGCCATATTTGCCTTTCTAAACAATAGATTTTGTTTTTGCCCTTCATGGTGTGTCACACATGTTGGTAATTTTAACTCTGTTACCTTGAAATTTATATCTTCAGACTTTCTTCCTACATGCATTTCTAGATGTATTCTCAGTTTTTATGTACTTGGCAGGTCTTCCCAACATACTGTGGCAGAGACTTACAGATGTCATAATTCTACTAAAATTTACACTTAAAAAAAAAACAGGAATCTTGTTTTGGAATCACATTTGTTACTTTTTGAAAATTCTATACTTTTGTAAACCCATTCACCTTTCCATTTTAAAGTAATTCTTATTTGTATCTCTAAGTATCTATAAAAAATACTGAGTAACTAATTTGAAATGAAGCTTCTTGATTGTTTTAATGTTCATTTTTAACATGTAAGAGTTTTAGCTTGCTCAAACTTACCTAAATATTCTTGGATCATTAAGGGATATGTAGTTGTGCAAATTATAAATGACCTTTTCATCACTGTAAATGACTTGGAACATCAGCTACAAACACTTGCTTTTTTTCCTTCTTAATACTGTCAAACAGAATTGTCTAAATGTCTGTCATCTACAGGTTCATAATGAACTCTGTGTGCTATAAACATTGGGTCAAATCAGTTCATTAGCAGCTTTACCAATTGCTTCCTTTTTTCATTGTTTCTTTCCATCACTGCTGCCAGCTGTGGTCGAGCTCCAAAATGTCATATAACAACATAAAGCAACTTGGAAGGCAGAGATATTTTTAACAGATTTTTTTTCCTTTAATACTCCAAATGGAGTCCTACTGCCAGTAACTATTTGTGGAGTGGCCTACCTATAACACTAGAAAGATGAATGTGTGATTATAGACAGATAAAGACAGATGAATACGTACATAAATACATATATAGAAACAGATACATAGATGTAATAATATAAATAAATAGAATTATGAGTATGAATATACAAATATGACAACAAACATAAAACTTATATCTATAAGAATCACTACTTTATTCATTGTTTAATATCTAAGAGGCTTATTTACTGTAATAGCAGGAATATAGAAATAATTAATATAATATATGATATATAATACATAATATATAATATATAATAATATAAACAATATAAAATATAATAAAGTTTTCTAGGGTCAGATAATAAAAATTCATGTTCACTATATAACTCAGCACTGAATTAAAACACTTGAGAAAACTATACGCAATGGTATATGGGTTATTTTCAAAATAAAAAGTAAATAGTTTAAGTATTATTTCCAAACACATTCATCAAGGTGTTGTTTATAAAACATGCAATCAGAAAAGATAAAGTGAATTAAATACATTATTACATATCTATCAAATTATATTTATACATTGTTCTAATATCCTGGTGAAATGTTTGCTACAGTAAGTTTAAAGAAGCTTATTGCAGAGTGCAAATGGATTAGTGGTGGTAGTGTTATTACTACTTGTAGGAGAAACAGAAGCAATTAATATTGATTGAGTTTTTACTAAAAGCCTGGTACTGTATAAAGAAGGTCATATAAACAATCTCTTCAATCTTCATAATAACATGGAGAAGTGTGTGTGATATAATTCAAATTTTACAGATAAGAAATATTCACCACCATTTAACAAAGTAAAATAAAATGAAATATATAAAATATGTGTATATAAACATATGATGCAAAAATTAAGATGCTAAATAGCTGTCCATGTTTACTGGGGCTATATATAATTTTGCCTTTTATCATTTTTCTATGATTTACAAATTTTCATATGGAATATATATTAGATTTATATTTGAAAATGAGGTTTAAAAGAAATAATAGTTTTCAGACAGGTATTGAAAAACCTAATTATCAAGGGAATAAGTTGTACTTCAGGTGTTAAAACAGTTTGAAAATGATAAATATGCTATATTAAGTATCAACTAGAAAAGTATTGTGAATTTAATGAGGTTCAAGCAGTTTAACAATCATTAACACACACCCAATTTATAAGCATGTAGAAGCAATCTGTAAATAGAAGTTTATAAGTAACAGGATCAAATTTAAATATTTATCAAATGTGATGAATTCACAGCTTTCCACAAAATCAAGCATTATCTCTACATACTTTGTTTACATTGCATTGTATATATAATCATATTGTTATATATATGCATTTACCTCTAGCAAAAATAGAAGCTTGAAAAATTAATTTGTAACCTTTGTATAATATTTTAAAGGAGTGACAAGTTTAGAGTCAACATAGGTAAAAGAATTGATAGACATTTATATTTATATAATGACTATTTCTCTATGATACCAAACACAAGATTGCTGCCATAGAGTTTGACAATGCAATGGCAGAATACCTATGTACTAGGAACTGCTATTTTTAAAAGGGTCTTCTTTTTCCACAGATGTCTCATATGAGTTGATCCAAACTCTGAACATGTTGGAAAGGAGCTGGGCAGCAATTCCCAATCCCCTCACAACATAGAGAAAAAAAGTGAAGAAACAACAGATATAAGAGTACCTGGATTAGAGGAACTGTGGAGAGCCACATCAACAAATGTTTTACTTTTCAGAAGGTTGAATGGTATATGTCTTGACTGGGAAGGGATTCTAGTAAATAGGATTCACCAGCACCTCTCAAAGTGGACCTGATACTGAAATCAATAGAGACAACACACTGAGTTGAACAATCAACACAGGGATATTCATCCAATACAGGGCTGATAACAGAAAGAAGCTCATGAAATAGTCCCTTGCTTAAAAGAAGAAGAAATAGCCATACCAATGAATGGGTAGAAATACAAGAAATATTTTTTTAAAAAAAATGGAACAAATCACCTCAAATGGACCATAACACTTCAACAACTAACTCCTTTAACATCACAGTGGAGGAAATGTCAGAGGAAAAAAAATTAAAAATTTATAGTTAAAATGTTCAATGAAGATATAAGGAGTGCAATCAGAGAAAATATACAAGAAGTGAAATATCACTTCAATTAAGAGACAGAATTTCTGTAAAAGAATCAAATGGAAAATTTGGAAATGTCAGATTAGATAAACCAAATAAAAAATTCAATGGAAAGCAATCAATATATTAGACTACTTTGAAAATAGATTTTCAGGCCATGAAGACGAAACATATAATATGAAAAATAAAATTGATCATAAAGAAAGATGCTGATTAACCAGGATCAGAATATTCAAGAAAATTGGATAACACCAAAAGGCCAAATTTAAGAATCATTTGAGTATATGAAGGTTCTGAAATACACACTAAATAGCTGCATTATCTTTTCAAAGAAATAATATAAAATTTTTCAAACCTTAAGAGTTAGATGGAGGGGCTGGGGTTGTAGCTCAGTGGTAGAGCACTTACCTTGCATGTGTGAGGCTCTGGATTCAAGCCTCAGCACCACATAAAAATAAATAAACAAAATAAAGGTATTGTTTCCATTTACAACTGAAAATAAGTTTAAAAAGAGTGAGGTGGAAATTAAAACATGAGAAGCATATAGGACAAATGAAAAATCACAATAGATCCATTCCAAGATACATTATAATGAAAATTTCTAATATACAGATTAAGGATAGAATTCTAAAAGCTAGAAGAGATATATGGCTGGTCCCATGTGGAGGTAAAACAATTCAGATTCCAACTTATTTTTCAACCCAGAATTTAAAGGATAGAGGCATGGAATAATATATACAATGCTCTAAAATAAAACAGATGTTATCCAAGATTACTATACCCAGAAAAATTAAACTTCAGAATTAAAAATGGAATAAAAATCTTCCATGACAAACAGATAGTAAAAGAATTCATAACCACAAAGACTGAACTACAAAATATACTAATTGAAAGATTTCATAAAGAAAATAAGAAATTAAAATGAAAATCAATGGTATGCATAACACTAGAAGAAAAAAATTAAAGGAGAACTAAATCTGAATTGAATGTCAGAAATAAACCAAAATGGAAGAAAATAAGAATAATTTTTCTATAATAACATTGAAGTAAATGGTTTAAACTCCTCAATCAAATGATATATATTGGCAAATTAGATTAAAATACAAGACCTAACAATATGTTGTTTATAAGAATCTTGCCATACAGGCAAAGGCATCTACAGACTAAGAGTGAAAGGATGAGAAAAGATACCATGTAAATTTTACCCATAAACAAGCAGGGGCAACCTTTCTCTTGTCAGACAGAATGAATATCCAACAAAAATGAATCAGAAGAGAAAAAAAGTCATAGCATACTGACTGAGGGAATCATTGAACAACAAGATATAATGATTTTAAATATATATGCTTCAAACAATAGTACATCTACATACATAAAACAAATTCTTCTCATATTAAGAATCAAATAGACCACAGTACAATAATATTGGGGGACTTCAACACAACTCTATCACCCCTAGATAGATCATCCCGGCAAAAACTGAACTAAGTAAAAATTCTTCAGATCTAACATATACTATTAACTCAATTGATCTGACAGATATCTATAGAATAGGTTATCCATTAATGGCTGAATTCATCTTTTTCTTAGAAGTACATGGAACACTTTCTAAAATAGATTACATCTTAGGTCACAAAGAAAATCTTAGCATATACAAAAAATAAAGATAATTCCTTGTATCCTATCTGATCACAATGGAGTGAAATTTTAAGTCAATGACAAGAGACAAAACAGTAACGACTATAAAACTTGGAGACTAAATAATATGCTTTTGAATGATGAAATAGCAGAGAAAAACAGGGTAGAAATATACAAAATCTTACAAACAAATGAGAATAGTGATACAATATATCAAAATCTCTGGGATGATATGAAGGCAGTTTGAAGAGAAAAATTCATAGCACTGAGTTTATACATTAAAAATGTAAAAAAGAAAAAAAATAGAAAGCAAATAAATATCCTACCATTATACCCAAAGGCCATAGAAAAAAAGAACAAACCAGGCTGGGGATATAGTTCAATTGGTAGAGTGCTTGTCTTGCATGCACAAGTCCATGGGTTCAATCCCCAGCACACACACACACACAAAAAGAACAAACCAACACCAAGATCAGTAGAAGAGAGAAAATCGTTAAAATCAAAGCCATAATGAATGAAATAGAGGATAAAAATCAATCCAAAGGATCAATGAAACAAAGAGTTGATTTTCTGAAAGAGTAAACATAATTGATAAATGCATAGTCAAATTAATGGAAATAAAGAGAAAGAAGTTTCAAATAAATAAAATTAGATATGATAAAGGAAATATCAACAAAGTCACCACTGAAATTGAGAGGATCATCTGAAATTATTTCAAAAATTTATATTCCAATAAGCTAGAAATTCTTGCAGATATTGATAAATTCTTAGAAGCATATGAGCTACCCAAATCTAACCACCAGATGTATAGACTTAAACAGATCAATATCAAGTAATAAAATTGAAGTAGTTATCAAAAACTTTCCAGCAAAGAAAAGTCTGGGACAGATGGATTCTCAGTAAAGTTCTACCAGACCTTTAAAGAAGAACAAATGCCAGTACTCCTCAAATTATCCAATGAAATAGCAAAGGAGAAAACATTGCCAAACTCATTCTGTAAAGCCAGTGTCAGACTGATTCCAAAACCAGACAAAGACACAAAAAGGAAAGAAAACTTCAAACCAACATCTTTGATAAACATAGATGTAAAAATTCTTAATAAAATATGTACAAAAACACATTTTTAATGCACCATCATCAAATGGGTTTCATTACCAGGATGCAAAGCTGGTTCAACATATGGGAATCAATAAATGTATTTCACCACATAAACAGACTTGAAAACAAGAGTCACATGATTATATCAATAGATGCAGAAAAGGGATTTGACATAATTTAGCATTGTTCATATTTAACACTCTAGAAAAACTAGGGATAGAAGAAATGGATCTCAACATTGCAAAGGCTATAAATTGCAAACCCAAAGCCAATATCATATTGAATGGAGAAAAACTGAAAGCATTTCCACTAAAAACAGGAACAAGGCAAGAATGTCCACTCTCACCATTCTTATACTCTTATTCAATATAGACTAAAAACAAAACAAAACAAAAAACCCTACCAGAAGACTTCTAAAGCGTATAAACAATTACAGTAAAGTAACAGGATAAAAAACCACATGAACCAATCACTTTCCTATATTCCAAAAATGAGCTTGCTGAAAAAGAAATGATGGAAACTGTTCTATTCTCAATAACTTCAAAAAAATAAACTACTTAGGGGTTAACCCAAAGAAAATCTCAAGCACCTCTACAATGAAATCTACAGAACAAAAATTAGAAGATGGAAAGATCTCCCATGTTCTTGGATAGGCAGAATCAGTATTATTAAAATGCCTACTACCAAAAGCATTTTACAGAATCAATGCAATATCCACCAGATTAACAATGACATTCTTCACAGAACTAGAAAAATTAATTCTAAAATTAATTTGGAGTAATAAGAGACCTAAAATGCCCAAAGCAATCTTGAGCAAAAAGAGTGGTGGTGGAGGCATCACAATAGGAGACTTCAAAATATACCTCAGAGCTAAAGTATCAAAAATTTCATGGTACTGGCACCAAAACAGATCTGAAGGCCAACAAAATAGAATGCACAGAGACAAACTCACATAAATACAATTATCTGACACTAGATAAAGGTATTAAAGTATAAATTGGAGAAAAGGTGGTTTTTTTAACAATTGGTGCTGGAAGGACTGGAAATGTATTTGTACAAGAATGAAACTTGACTTCTATCTCTCAGCCTGCACAAAAATTAAGTGAAATTGGGTCAGAGACCTGAAACTCAGAGACCTGCAACTGCTAGAAGAAAATGTAGGTGCAACATTTCAATATGTTGGCACAGAAACAAATTTCCTTAATAAGGCTCCTAAAGCAAAAGATATAAAAGTAAAAATCAATAAGTGGGAAGGCATCAAATTAAAAAGCTTCTGCACAGCAAAGGAAACAATAAAGAATGTAAAGAGAGATCCTACAAAATGGAAGAAGACCTTTGTTATCTATTCCTGAGACTGGGTGTTAACATACAGAATATGAAACTTAAAACAAACATATGTAAAACTATATTTAAAATTTTGCACACACACACACAAACACACACGCACTCACACACACAGACAAATTAACAAATGGGCAAAAGAACTAAACAGACACTTCTCAAAAGTAGAAATACAAATGGTCAACAAATATATGAAAAAAATGTTCAACATCTGTAGCAACCAGGGAAATGCAAATCAAAACTAAACTGAGATTTCAATCCACTCTAGTTAGAATGACAATTATCAAGAATACAAATAATAATAAGTGCCATAATGATGTGGGAGGAAAGGAACATTGTTGGTGGGGCTGCAAATTAGTGCAAACATGCTGGAAAGCAGTATGGAGATTTCTTAAAGAACGAGCTATGGAACCACCATTATGATCTAACTATCCCACTTCTTGGTATATATACAAAGTTCTAATATACTGACAAGCAACATCAATATTTACAGCAGCACAATTCACAGTAGTCAAGCTTTGAAATCAACCGAAGCATCCTTCAACTGATGAACGATAAAGAGAATAAAGAAAATGCCCTACATATACACAGTGGAGTATTACTTAGACATAGAGAAGAATTAAACTGTGGCATTTCCTGGTTAATGGATGGAACTGAGGATGATCATTCTAAGTGAAATAAGCTAGACACAGAAATTCAAGGTCAAATGTTTTCTCTGGTATATGAAAGATGGTTTAAAATAAAGAGAGGAAAAAACAGAGGCATAGAGAGAAAGGGAAGAGGGGGTGGGATTCCATTATCAAAGAAGGAAGACTGATAGGCTAGATGAAGGGAAATTAGGGGGAAGGAGAAGAGACAGAATACAGGAAGAACAGAGGAATGAAATTAAACTAAATTCCCTATGTACATACATGAATGTACTACAGTGATTCACCATTATTTACATCTACAAGACAGTAGCCAAAAAACTCTAAAATTAAATAGGAGAAAGACCATTAGAGTAGAGATAAGGCAACAGGAAGGGGGAATAAGAGAGAAAAAGGGAAAACAATAGCCACTGAATTTGAGCAAATTATATTCCATGCTTTTATAATCATGTCAAAATGAATCATAATGTTATATATAACCAAAAAGAAACAATTAAAAAATCTGAAAAAAAGTAGTTATTTGGTAGTACTGTTAGTTTTGGTGAATGAGTTTGTATTTCTCACTATTATTTTTGTTTTCAACTAATTTCTCCTTAGGTTTCAATTGCATAGAAATATAGGTATTTGCTTCTATACTATGAAAATGTGCCAAGATATACCTTTTACATAAATATCAGTATCTTAGTTTGAGCATTAGGAATTAAAATTAAATTTCCATTAAACTTAGTACCTAAATATAGAGGTATTCGGGTTGACTTAGTTTTGACTGAAAAAGTGATAACTATGTTCTAATTTAAAAATAAAATACTCATTTGGTTTGCTCATAAAAAACAGAATAGATCCAGAGGATTTATAAGCTTTTTACTCCCACTTCTTGTTTAATGTTAGGAGTGGTTATGGTATGCTATTGAACTGTAGCATTATTATAGATAATGATTATATACTGAATATTTCACAAACTATATTAAAAGTTTTTGCCACAAAGAAAAAAGTGTTTTAAGAGATATATATATTTCAATTGATTTAAATATTACACAATATATACATCTATTGAACCATCATATGAGTATGTATAATTTTATGTTTTTTATATAACAGGTAAAAATACATTTAACTTAAATAAGAAACAAATAAATAATAATGAGAAAAAATGGGAAGAATCCAAATACACACCCATGAAAGTGACTTATTTGTTGGGAAAAAGCTGGAAGGTAGAAAAAGGATATGTTCTCAATATTACATTTATGAGTTTGCTTGGATGCCATCCAAAATCATTGAAAAGATTGAACAGACCTATATGCCAAATCCCAAAGCCATGTTCAAGTTGTTCAGCATATACTCCAGACTGAGAATCAATGTTACAAACAACTACATCTGCCAGCAGCTTTGAGAATAACTTGAAAACATGACATTTTGAATCTTAGAAATATTTTTAATGGCAATAAAGTTGGGTAAAACACAGACATTCATGTTGCATACTGCTTTATCTTATATTAGTAGCTCTGCCTTGGGTTTTCAAGGTGTCTCTAACAATCCTTCAAATATAAAGTTAGAAGTGAAACACTATGTGAACAAAACTTCTGTTTTATTTTAAAGTTGAAGATTTTGAAATGAATTGCCTCATTTTCAGTGGCTAAATGTTTTATTTTAAGATAATTTTAGACTTACTTGTGGTAATAACAAATAATACAGGGAGAATCCATGTGCCCTTTAATCAGTTCCTCCGAATGATAACATCTTCCAAAACTATAGCACAAGACCACAACCAAAATATTGACACTGATATAGACAAGATGCAGAATAATTCCATTGACAAAATGGTCATTTGAGTTAGTTGCTGAGTTATGGTTACATCTTCTGTTTTTTGACTCCTGCTCTGTACACAATCAACAGCAACTTCTAATATGTTTTCCATCATTATAATTTTTCATTTCAAATTACTTTCAAACAATTATCTCTATTGTATTCTCCCTTCTCCCACTCAGTCTTTTTATGTGATTAATATAAGTTACTTCTTTTCCTGAGTAAATGAATACACAGGAAATTTAATCCAGGTATTAGAAAGTGTTTCAAAACTATTAATTCAATTAATAAATATTGAGGATTATATGCAGGATGATGTTCTAAGCATTAGAAAACATGCTGAATAAGACAAATTCTCATTCCACATGAGATTTATAATAGCCAGCAGATAATTACAAAATAACCAAATTTTAAAAAAAGATAAAATACAGGAATTTTAAACCCATACCAGTCCATGGTATTTTTTTACTTATTTACATGTATTAAAGTGGAAAACAATCTACTGAATAATAAATAATAGACACTTTATTTGTTTAGTTTTTATTCTCAGCACTTAGCACAATATCTGACACACAGTCGATGGCTATTTATTCAACTATTATTTGTAGATCTTACAGCATAGTCTCAGGCATGGTTCAAAGAATTGAAAATAAAAAAGTAATCAGAGTAAACTTCCTGTTCTTTTAGAGCTTACATATATTTTATGGACAATAGACTTAAAAAAAAGCTTTACATAATCTGCTACTGCTACCACTGCTATTGCCATTGATTTTTACTATTACTAACATTTTAATATATATATATATTTTAATTTTAGGTGGACACAATATCTTTATTTTGTTTTTATGTGGTGTTAAGGATCTAAACTAGTGCCTCATGTATACTAGGGAACACTCTACCACTGAGCCACAGCCCTAGCCTCTGTTATTAGCATTTATTGAGCCAATGTAATAAAGTATCTGCTTTTTTGTTATTCAACACAAATGAGCAAGAATATTCAGTATACAGTGTTATGAATGTTAAGATTAATATTTTATGAATTTTCTCCCCTTAACCACAAATATGTTTTAACTTTCCTCCTGATAATCAATATTGTAGATATTCTCTCCCCAATAGACATGCCTAGTTAACTATAGCTCAATATTTATTCTGAGCACACAGTGGGAGTACAGGTATTTATCAAAAATTAGAGAAGTGGTATTACATATTATATCAAATAAACATTGTTTCAACGTCAAACAAATTATATGAATCTTTGGACTGAGGTGCATCTTCAGTTTAAGCAAACTGATTTCTCTCTGCTGACTTTTTTCTCTTTGTGATGATAATTTTTTACGTATCTTCAATTTCCTTAATTTATCTGGGAACACGATTATCCAGGAATGAAGTGTGTGCAAAGAGCATCTGCTAAAATTATCTAATTGAACATAGAGGATCACAAGTGGATACTAAATATCAACATGTACAGACAGACATCCACGGGAGGTGTGGAGCTGCTTTTCCTCTTTTGATAAAGTGAGAGTGCTTTCATCTAATAGTACTCCTGCTCTGAGAGTGATGTGCAAAATAATTTTGCACATAAATGGGTGCTCTTATCTGTGACTTTTCTTTCTTGACCTCACTTTTCCTATTCAGTTTGGGTGTTGGTTGTTTGTAGAAAGAATTTGTTGAGGATATTTCTCCTCTATTTTTAACTTTTTACTTGGTGGGGAGAGAGAGATTCAAGGATCAAATAAAATCTCAGGGGAAGTCCAAGCTTCTTTTGACTGAAAGGCTCTTCAAAGCAGAACCCAGCCTGATAGGATGACATTTCTAACTTTGAATTTCTGGTGGTTGATTTTATACAGACGTAAATTTAACATTATCTGGCCTTTAAAGGAAGAGCACATGAGAGCAAGACAAAACCAAAACAAAAAGAGATAAAAGAAATAGACTTGTGGAAATGTCTGACACAAAAGGTACTGTTTTCCATCACCATAGCCACTCTCCTAATCTTAATACTGCTCCATACTTATGACTATCTCAAAAACCCCTTATTTGAAAGATAGGTTTTCATTGCCTCTCATGAAACTCCTCCTTCCTCACTTTAATTTTCTTTAGTCCATCCATACTTTACATTTTGCCTGGAATTATTATCTTCCTACTACACGTTTACCACTTCTATCATGTCACTGTAAATAAAACAATCAAATGGCAATCTTGGCTATTCAGAATTATGAATACAAGTTGAAATACTGCAATATGTATGTTTAAAGCCCCTAAGTTATTCTGAAGTATATGCAGGATTTTGTAATTTCTGGGTTACAAACCAAAATCCAACATCTATAACTTGACATCTAAAGTCCAATTTAATCCAAATTTGAAGTTATTACATTTAAGTGCAAATATATTTAGAACAGTAAACTTCATTAATTTTAATATATTCTAATTGACTCAAGTGTGAACTAGATTTCCTATCACCTATCTAAAGCAAGTGAATTTTTAATTTAGACCAAAGTTTCACAGAGGGAAAATGTAAAATGCTAAACCATCAGTTTTCCAACTACCTCACTCCAAAGACTTTTTCCTCATTTATTTGAGTGCTAAAAGGCCTTTGGCTATAGCCCTCTATATACAAAAGTATTAAAACAATGCAATAAATGATATTGCTGCAAATAATACTTTCATTATAGGACTACTTAAAATAGAATATCTGTGACAATTTGCATCTACTCTAAGTATGTTTGTTTACTCAAAATACTTACAGGAGAAAGGAGGCTTATTATGAAAACCTCATTGCATTAAGTATAAATATATGTAACACATTTCAATGTCTGGGTAGTGCAAAGGAAGACTCTAGGCATTGAGTGAAGCAAATTATTCAAGATATTGATGATTTAGTGTGAACAAGTTTTCTTACCTCTTCAAAACTGAGCTGAGTAATCAATCAGCTTCCTTAGTCATGAATCCTGAGCATTTCAGGCTTTGATGTTTAACAAACCAATACTGTCTGTGGTCTTTCAAAGCTCATGTCTTCACCAATGTCTGAATTATACAGAATTCATATTTTTAATTTTTTAATGTGTATAATTTATTGTTCACTGTGGTGTGTCATCACATTCAGTTAAACTATCTTTTAATACCAAATACTTCAGCTACATGACTTTAAGATTGGAATTTTTCTGAAAATAATATATCTGACTCCAATACTCACTGAGCCTGGAGGAGGATGTATTTTCAAACACAATCACACAATTATTTGTAAGATTTATCAGTTCTGTACTTTGTCACCTGGACCTCTTCATATAAAAGCTTAGGATTCCTCATAACATGGCAGTAGGCCTATCCCAAAAAGAATGCTGAGAAAGAGGGAGGGAAGGAGGGAAAGAGGGAGAGAGAGAGGAAGAGAGAGAGAGAGAGAGAGAAGAGAGAGAGAGAGAGGAAAATATAATGGTTTTCCTTTTTTTATTATTAGCAAGTCCAAATCATGCACAAGGATAAAAAATTAAAGTCCATTTCTTATAGAGACAAATATCTAAGAATTCGTTGATGTATTTTGAAATAACTAAAGAAATGACAATAATATTTACTGAATGGTGTTTTAAAATATTAAATTAATATATGTGACAAATTTAGAACAATAGCTTAAAACACATAAAACCACTATGTAATTGTTTGATAAATTTCTCCTTTCCCTCAAATAAAAATAATAGAATTTGTTCAAGTAATGACAACCATGCTGATTTGGTATATTTAAAGGATTGTTCAGAAACCTGTCTTCACAAATGTATTAGAAGTTGATATTAAAGGACAGAGAGATAATGCAAATTTGAATTATATGAACAGTTCACTGGGAGAATGTCTTATATGAAATATGGGTGGCTATCTATATTTCAAAGCAGATAACAATCAATGTTCAGATTGTATAATAACCAGATCATTCCCAAGAATGTTTAAACTTCATTTAATGCTCTGAGATTAGGTGGCAGAACCACTGGATCATCTTGCCTTCTTTTTACTAATCTATAATCCTGCTTGATTAATTACCCCCTTCACAATTTCTTTAAAAGCTGTAACAAACCAAAAAAAATATTGATCTCTCCTTTATACAAATTAATTCGAAATAACACAAATGGAACCCAAAACACTTGCCAAATGCTGTGAACCTTTCTGAAAAAAAGTTACCAGAATTTTCACTTAGCTAAAATTTATATGCTATAGCATGCAAATTGTGATCTCAGCAATTGTCAAACAACAAATGTGGATTCTAATACAAGACCCTTATGGCTCCTTCTTTGTTTAGGGTTTTATAAATCCTCTGATATAAACTAAGAATACTATGTACTAACAACCTGCAGAATAACAAATGCCACAGATCATCTTGAGTAAAATATAATCTAAATTATGCAGGATAAAGTAGATGAGTAATACAATCCATTGTGATATTGTTTATAATCCCATGTCTATGTTTATTTGGATTATGTAATTTGGTTTTATAATACCCTAGTCAATTAGTAGTGTGGAAGAAAATTTGAATATTATTTTAAAACTGACAAAATGACATAGTACCCATGAAGTTGTTGTATTTTCCCAAATTATGCCTTAAGGGAAAATGCATATTCATTTATACACAGAAATAAAGACAATAAGAAGAAATAAAAAGAATTAAAAGACAATGAAATAAATACTATAAAAGGAATACTTCTCCCTTTAGCAATTTACAGTACATATTAAAAGTTTACGATTGGCTGGGGATGTGGCTCAAGCGGTAGCGCGCTCGCCTGGCATGCATGCGGCCCGGGTTCGATCCTCAGCACCACATACCAACAGGGATGTTGTGTCCGCCGAGAACTAAAAAATAAATATTAAAAAAATTCTCTCTCTCTCTCTCTCTCTCTCTCTCTCTCTCTCTCTCTCTCTCCTCTCTCACTCTCTCTTTAAAAAAAAAAAAAAAAAAAAAGTTTAAGTTCAAGGGGCTGGGGTTGTGGCTCAGTGGTAGAGCGCTTACTTAGCACATGCGAGGCCGTGGGCTCCATCCTCAGCACCACATAAAAATAAATAAAATAAAGGTATTGTGTCCAACTACAACTAAAAAATAAATATTAAAAAAAGTTTAAGTTCAATAAGAAGAAGATTTTTTAAGTTGTTTAATGGCTAAAATAAACAAACTTTTAATACAAGGCAAAATTTTAACATATCTTTTAAAATCCAGTTTTAGAGCTATGAAACTGCAAACCAGAGAATAATTGTATTCATTAGCATAAAATATTATATTAAATATTAAATATTATTTTTGACAATGAAATGTGTTCGTTAATGATTTGTGTTTTTTGAAACTAGCTAAAACTAAGCTTATGAAATGATCCTTGCAGACCTAAACATAGGATTCTACTAGGCCCCAGTGCTTGAGTTGTAGGCAACAGTATTTGGGCTGGTTATAGGGAAGTTAACTGTCCATGAGTTACTGCATGTGGAACAACAATCAATTAACCCAGTCAAATTTTTCACTTGGGCAATTGAGAAGACAGCTTATTTCAGTTATGGCTGCCTGAAAAAAGAAGACAGAACACAATTTCCAATTTTAATAGATTGTATTGTGCATCCAAGACCAGATGATTGATGGAGTGGCCTTTAGTACATCATCATTCTTGTATGTTGTTATAATAACTCTCTGAAACTACAGCTAACCTAGTTTCCCTCTTACTTGTGACTTCAGAGAGCCAGTACATCCTTTTGCCAGATAATATGAATCGCTGTGGCATTTTATGCTCTACTAACTATCTGAAGACATTAGTTAGATACAGCCAACTAATTGTTGACAATGGTACCAAGAATATGCAATAGGGAAAGTATAGTCCTTTCAGTAAATGGTACTGGTAAATTGGATATCTCTCTGCAAAAGAATGACATTGAACCCTTAACTTACCCAATACACAAAAGTCAACTCAAAACAGATTAAACACTTAAATGAAAGACCTAAAACACTATTTTTTTTTAGTAAAAAACAAAGGGAAATGACCTTTATATAGATGTTACAGATGAATATCCATATATGATACCTGAAGTATAGGTAATGAAAGCAAAAATAAACTAATGCAACTATATCAAACTAAAAAGTTTCTACAAAGCAAAGAAAATAATTAAAAGGAAAGGAAACCTATGGAATGGCAGAAAACATTCCCACCACACATACCCTTATTTTAGTGAGCTTCTTTTGTTGCTGTGACAAGAATAATTCTAGAGATGACAAACTTTATTTGGAGGCTCAAGGTATCAGAGGTCTCAGTTCAGAGACAAATGGGTCCATTCTTTAGGGGAATAGGTGAGGCAGAACATTATGGAGGAAGAGTGTGGTGGAGGAAAGCAGCTCATTATGTGGCACTAAAAATCAGACTCCAAGGAACAAAATATATACCCAAAGACACATCCCAATGACTCACTTACTCTATCCATACCTTAGATGCCTATATATAGTTGCCATACAGTTAATCGCTAATAATAATAATCAGTATGAATTCACTGATTTGGTTAAAATTCATAATCTAATCTTTTTAGCTATAAACTTTCTTTCATTATCTCACAAATGAGCTTTTGTGGGGGTATCTCATATCTAAACCATAATAATCCTATAGGGGGCTAATATCCATAATATATAAAGAAATCATACAACTCAAAAACAAGAAAAATAATTTAAAATAGAACAAGCTTCATAAATAGATACTTTTATCCCAAAAGACAAACAAATGTCCTCC
Source organism: Spermophilus citellus (assembly GCF_964194105.1). NCBI lineage: Eukaryota > Metazoa > Chordata > Mammalia > Rodentia > Sciuridae > Spermophilus > Spermophilus citellus. Next base: position 123,608,426 of record NC_138190.1, on the reverse strand, counting down.
AGCATATGAAAGGTGTTCAACATAACTAATCATCATGGAATGCAAATAAAAAATATTTACTTCACACCTAAAAGAATGGCTCTTTTAAAAAGGTCAAATTGAAACCAGTGTTGGTGAGAAAAAGGAGAAAAGAGAATATCTGTATACTTTTAAAAGGATTTCAACTTGTATAACCATTATGGAAAACTGTAATTAGGTTCCTAAAAATAGATAAAACTCAAATTATTATATATTCTAGAAATATATATTCTAGAAATCTCAAGTAAGGGTATGTATGCAAAGGAAATTAAATTGGTATTTTTTTTTAAAGAGAGAGTGAGAGAGGAGAGAGAGAGAGAGAGAGAGAGAGAGAGAGAGAGAGAGAGAGAGAGAGAGAATTTTTAATATTTTATTTTTTAGTTCTTGGCGGACACAACATCTTTGTTGGTATGTGGTGCTGAGAATCGAACCCGGGCCGCACGCATGCCAGGCGAGCGCGCTACCTCCTGAGCCACATTCCCAGCCCAAATTAAATTGGTATTTTAAAAACAAATCTGTGCTTCCATGTTTATTGCAGCATTATTCATACTACCAAGGTATAAAAACCACCTAAGTGTCTGTAAATAGCTAAATGGTAAAACAATGAAATGGAATATTACTTATTTTTTTCAAATAAAGGAAAACAATGATATTTGGCATAAAATAGACAAGCCTAGAGGACAGTGTTAAGTAAAATAAGCCATACACAGAAAGACAAATACTGCACCATTTTATATGTGCAATATAAAAAAAGTCAAATGCATAGAAATAGAGAATATGAAGATAATTCCTAGGGACTTGAAGTGTGTGGGGCAAATGAGAATATTTGGGGAAAAGGTTACAAACATACAAGTATAATATGAATGAACTCTGGAGATATACATCATGATGACTGTAGGTAATAATGACGCATTATGGAAATTTACTAAGAATACATTTTCAGAATGTTTTTAAATTAAACACATACACTCACACTTATACATTTCTCTCATATAAAAGGGTAGCTAAGAGGAGTGATGAATATGTCAATTAATTTGGTGGTGGTAATCTTTTCACAATATACACATTTGGCAAAACCTCACACTGTACACCTAAATACATATGAATTTTGTTATATGAACCTCAATAAAGAAATAGAAAAAACAAGTATAAATCTTAAAAAGTTATGCAAAAATAAACAAAAAGATGTAAAATTAGGGCATGATATTTTAAGAAAATAATCCAAAAAGGGAAGTAGAAAAAGAAATTAACATATTTTCAAAATCACCTTAAATATGATCTTAATGTTGTTTCTATTTCCTTCACAATAAGCAAAGCAAAAACCTTAATGTATTCTGAAATATTGTAGTCTTTTAATACATTAATTCTAGTGTTCCTTAAAAGGAATCCTACATCTGATTTGAACACGAGTCCCAGAGTTCTTGTGCTAGAAACTTGATATACAACACAGCAGTATTTTGAAGTTGGGCTTAAAAAGTGAGCGGCTTGATCATGGAGTCACCACCCTCCTGAATGGATTACTATTATTTCAGGAGTGGGTTCATTATCACAGGAATTAGTTTCCCTTAAAAAGATGATGCCAGTTCCTCAATGTGGCTTCTAAGGCTCCAGAACCATGATCCAATAAATTTTTGATAATTATAAATTATTTGGTCTCAGGTTTTCTGTCATGACAGCACAAAACATACTCATATAATTATGATTTAGATGTCTGAGTTAGGATAGTTGACCATTTGACTATTCTTTTAAAAAGAGAAGTGTAAATTAATCAATTAGAGATTGTCATCTTTGGAAAGATGTCCCCAGATTTCGCAGCAAGGCATATAACCTACAGTGCACTACAAACATTTACTTAAATAGAAATATTATTTCTGAAAGATTTGGCAAGAAATTCCCACAACAAAGGAAGACTTTCATGTAAAATCATTTAATGCTTAAAACAAATATTAACATTGTTATATTTCATATGCACTTGTCTGATGTGGCACACAATATCTCCTCTCTACTCTGAATTATCTCTGGATAAATATAAAGGACGAACAATGTTAACATTCTTGTCCATTAGTCACAGCTTGATCGAAGAGGACAAATATGTCACCCTAACTAAAGCAGAAAGATTGCTGAGGTTGTCACAGTGAACTTGATTAGCTTGCATCTAAAAACAGTTCAATTTGTATGTTCTTGAGATATACTGTCAGATTGAAGACAGTTTCCCCATTTGAGTATACAGGCAAAGATAATGTACACAAAAATGTACTATCAATTCAGATAGGTACATATTTTTCAAGTGCATAATCTAATTCAAAAGTACATGAATTCCCTTTATCTTGCTTTCTGTGTTGCATATTGCTAAAAAAGGGATACTGCTTTTTCTTGGATACTGAACCAAAGAAACAATGCCATCTAAAATATCATATTGACAAAATAACTACCTCTGAATTTTTAGAAAACTAGCCATGCTTTTATTTTATTTATTTATTTATTTTTTACCAAAGATTTTGGCTTGAGAAAATAAAAAGCTAAATCATTTTGTATTCTTTCTTACTATGGCTGATTATGTCTTTATTACAGTTAAGGGTAATCATGGTATTATAGATATTAAAATGGCCCAAAGAAATTAGAAATGAAGCTTAGACTGATGTTTTTGACCATTTCAAAACTTAGTAGATTTATTGTATTGTTTAATTGAAACATTTTACACACTTTTAAAATGTATCGGATTCAATCAGAGCAGGCATTGTATTGAACAAATGTGTCTACTACAAATTATGAGATAAATTGAGAAAAAATGATAAATTTATGTCTTGGATGGATAGGATTGAGAGAGTTTGATATTTTAACATATACTCTTTTAATGTTTTCAAGTATTTTATTTTTGATTTAAAATGTATCAATTAAATATATTAATGGAGTTACTTGTAATATCTCAATACCTGCATACATTGCAATCTGATCAAATCCACTCTTCATTTATCAATTTATCTCGCTTCCCAAACTTTAGTAATCACTAGTCTACTCTCAGGTCAACTTATCTTTTTTAACTTCGACATAAGATAAAAAATGTGTAATACTTGTCATTTTGTTTCTGTCTTATTTCACTTAGTATACTATTTTACAGTTCCATCCATTCTGCCGCAAGTGACAGAATTTCATTCTTTATGGCTGAATAATATTCCATTTGGGATGTATGACACAGTTTCTTTTATTCCTGTATCTTAGTTATTTCGAATAGAGTCATAATATACATGGACATGCAAATGTCTCTTTGGTGTGCTGATTACATTTGCTTTGGTAGTATTCCTGGAAGTGGAATAGCTGGATCACATGTTAGATGTACTTTGAGGTTCTTGAGAAACATCAATATCGTTTTTCATAATGGATATGCTAATTTGTAGTCTCAACAAAAGTATATAAGTTTCTGTGGCCAGATGTTGTGGCACAAGCCTGTAATCCCAATGACCTGGGAGGCTGTGGGTGGCAGAGGATCTCAAGTTCACAGTCAGCCTCAGCAACTTAGCAAGGCACTTAGCAACTCAGTGAGACCCTGTCTCTAAGTAAAATACAAAATAGGGGTGGGGATGTTTCTCAGTGGTTAAGCATCCATGAGTTCAATCCCCAGTACTCCCCTAACCCCCCAAAAAAAGGATATAAATTTCTGTTTCCTCTAAAACCTCTCCAGCATTTGTAGGTCTTTTTTTTTTCTTGTTTGTTTTGTTTAGTTGATAATATCCATTCTAATTGGGATGAAAATATATCTCATTATTTTGGTTTATAGTTTCCTGATTGTTATTTTTCACATATATGTTGACCTTTTGCATTTCTTATTTTGAGAAATCTCCACTCAGATGGTTTGCTCATTTTTAAATTAGATATCTCATATATTTGTTGTCAAGCTTTTTGATTTTCTTATATATTCTAGATATTATTCTTATGTCATATGGATAATTAATGAATATTTTCTTTCCTTCTGGTGAGTTGTCCTTTTTACTCTATTAACTGTTTTCTTTGATGTGCAGAAGATTTTTATATTTTATATTTTTAAATTTACTTTAACTGTTGCATAAACAAATGTTGTATGTATTAATGTGCTAAGTATATAAGTATACTTTTAAATACATATATATTTTATGTGATTTTAAAATTTGATTAAACATATTTATCTCCTAAAATCTTTGTTATTTCTATATGGTGAAAATAATCAATATCCTGGCCTTATCTTTTTGGAATTCTACTATACATTAGTTCATGTGTTTTATTTTTTAACTTTTGAAATCTCTGTTGTGGTAAACATTCCAGATGCCTAATATTACAATCCAGAAGAAAATATTATAGTAAGAAGTAATAGGGTATTTTTTAGTGGTAGAAGTACAAAATAACTTTATTTTACTTAATTGCTTTTATGTAGTGCTGAGGATTGAACCCAGTGCCTCACACATGCTAGGCAAGTGCTCTATCACTGAGCTTCAACCCCAGTCCTATGATAGGTATTTTTAAACAATGTTAATTTATGTGCATATATATAAAACACTGCCAGAGCCTCATGTGTTGATTTTAAGATTTTGTATTGATAATTATCCATTATTGTCTATTAAAGGGAAATATCACTCCTATTTATGTTTTTACTCAAAGGGCTTTGTAATCACTGATACAATATCACTGTAGTTCTATGAAATGAGAATATTTGTCAATGTCACAGACTAAGAAGCACATGAGTTATAATAAGTCACTGTGATAATGTGGAGTTGTCTTTTTCAACTAGAAATTTTCTGTAAAAGTGTAATGCCTAAATTGTATCCTCCAGTATTATGTTTTAAAATAGACATAAAATAGTCAGCAGTAATAGGCAGATGCTATTAAATTGCATGATACTTTTGAGTTGATGAAATATTTGAGTTCAAAGGCAATTGTCCCTTCTGGTTTTGTTTGGCGTCCATAGGCAGATTGTACTGTCATCACTCTCAGGAGACATTTGAACATCCATATCCAATAAGTTTGATAATAACATTGGTTAATGTCATTACAAAGAATATGCACCTGTATTAAATAAGTTTCTAAATAAGTCCATTTTAATTCTGCTATGAAAGATGAAAGATTTTGTTTTAAAAGCTTAAAAAAATATATTTTTCACAGAGACCGTGATAAAGCAAATGGCATTTAAACATCTGTGAAAGCTATATTTGGACAACTGCTACTCTTTTAGTAGAATATAATTTACCTACCCAAAGGTGAAGGTTGAGATTATTGTTTTGGGTTATTTGTGGAACCATATTTTATTTTATTTGAAACCTCATTGACCAGAAATTCATATCTATCAATCTTGGAATATTTTAATTAAAACAATTTTAAACATCCCTAAGTACAGAATAACTAACAAAATGAGTGAAATTTAATTTTTGCATGAATGTTGATTTATATTAAAATATATAATGAAGACTTGCTTTGGACTGAACTATGTTCCCTGATAATCCATATGTTGAAGTTCTAATCCTAAGTGTGATGGTATTTAGAGAGGGTGATTTTTGGAGATAATTATCAGGGTCAGGAGGATGGGGTTTTCATGATGGAATTAGTTCCTTTACAAAAGGAGAGAAAGGAAGGAAGAGGGAGAGGGAGAGGTAAAGAGAATAAAAGAAAGTGCAGCAGGAGATCACAGTCTACCACAAGAGATTACACCAAGAAGGTGAGACTCTAAGCCAAGAAGGCCCTCACGAGAAATTAAATTGACTGACATTTTGAGGCTATACCTCTCAGCCTCCAGATCAGTAACACATATATGCATAGGGTTTAAACTACTCAGTCTATGGATATTTGTTATAATAACCCACTAAGAGTAATCTAGTCTAATCTATTAGAATGAATATAGAAGTGCCTTGGGTCATGTCTCCTAAAAAAATGCTTGTATGTATCAAGAGGGTTTAAGAGGTTATAACTACCTACAATGCCACGTCCCATAATTTTTATCCATTCTGTACAGTAGCTGTCACAAAGTTACAATATTGAAAGGTTTTGTTTTGTATTGTTAAAAAAATCAGTTATTCATGAAGTTTCAGTCCCATAGACATAAGTTTTGTTGTGTTATCAAAACAATGAAAGTGTTGAGCTACAGCAGCAAAAAAGAAATTTCCCTGCAAAAGTATGTGTTTTTAACTCTATTATTTTCCTTTAGCTACCTTTAAACTCTTGCATGTTCATTTCTGGCTGTTATTTTTCTGAAATGAATTTCTTTATTTTCTTTTTTTTATAGTCCAGTAAATTCTAAGAGAAAGACAAATTTAGAATTCACTTCACAAAAGCTTCAGTTTTTTCCTATTCTTCTGACCCTTTTTAACCTTCCCAAGCAGGTACAAAAAATGATTGTTTTTCTAAGGATACTGTATTCTTTCATACTTCAGTGACTTTGAATGTCCTTCCCTGTTTACATGGATCAACTTCTTGAACCTTATAAAATCCTCCTAATCCTTTAAAGTTCAGGTCAAAATTCCATTCCATTCTGAAGAAATTCCAGGCTTCCTAAGAAATGGTGCTCCCTTGTATTAGCATATACAAAGAAAGTGTTTAATAAATGATAGAGTATGTCAAAGGGATATGAAAAACTGAAAAAAATGATATGGTCATAGCTGGAACAATTTGGGCAAAAAGACAGGCTCTGGTAAAAATAAAAATAAATATTGGACTATATCTTAAAATATAAGATAAATGTCTATGACTTGATATTCATTTTACTGATAAAAATAAATTACTGGGCAAACAAATAAACTAAGGGCAGGGGAGGGAAAGATAAATATTCTTTGTAGATGAGTTCTAAATAATTTATGTGAACATTCCACTCCCAAGGTGGTGGAATATAACTACTATTTATTTATTTATTTATTTATTTATTTATTTATTTATTTATTTATTTTGCAGTTCTGGGATTAAACCCAGGGCCTTTCACATGTTAGACAAACACTATACCCTGAGCCACATCCCCAGTTAACTACTCAATTCTTAAGTGACCAATTCTTAAGTCTAGTATCAATTCTCATTGTGACTTTCTTCAAAAGTATTCACTATAGAAAGAGGAAAATAGTGACTTCACTGTGGAATAGAAAAGTCAGATAACATGGCAATACCTGGAGAAGTCTGAATGAACTATTCAGCCTAGATAAATATAATGTGTCAATATTGCTCCATTAATTGTGACAAATATAGCACTCTAAGGCATAATGTTAATAATAGAGGAGACTGGGTATAGAAAGTCTCTCCTATCTTTAAAAAGATTTAAAACTGTTCTAAAATTTACAGATTATTTAAAAGCAATAATAATTGCTTTATGATCTGACAGAAGAGATACATGGTTTTCTTTAGCACTCACTGAAATGCAATATGATCGCCTGTTTACTTCCTTAACTGTAAGTCTCTTTCATCCCCATCTCCTGATATATAGAACCTTCAACCCACAAGTCTGCAGAATGAGTTAGAAATATGTATGTACATATACAATTAATGATTGAATCACTGTAATGTTCTGGGAAATTTATTTTCAATTAGAGAAGTTATATTAATTGGCAATGCTATTTGTAATGAAATTTATATAAATATCAGTAATAAAACATAAATTTATTCAAATTATACTAGTCCATTCCAATCACACACATATACACATAAGCATGCATTGGAATTTGTTTTCTCCTAAAATTATAGCATTTCTAAATGGTCCTTGATGTATTTCAAAAATAATCTTCAAGTTGCTGTTTACATGAATCTGTGGATATATCAGACACCCAGTGTACTGCAGAATTATTTAAGTAGTAACACTGGAGATAAAGTACATGCATATCAGGAGATCTTTTGCTTTCTAAATGTATGATGTTAGACAAATTATGAACATACATAAGACTCAGTTTTCTCTTAGGTAAAATGCAGATGATAACAGCACTGGACTCCTAGGACTATTGTCAGGATTAATAAATTAATACCTACCAATGGTTAAGAGCATTGTGGGGCAAGTAACAATAATTAAATATCAGCTTGATATTGTGATTAGGAGAAAAAAAATTCTAAACTTGACTCACTTGAACAAAACTCCTCTGGATGTTTCCTGCAACTATTATTTATTTCTAGCTATATATGATTTTTCTAGATTAAGCTCAGTATTTTATTGATTGTTATGACCAAAGTTAATTATTAGACTAGATAAGATTGCTACATTTTAATCCCAACAGTGATAGTGACTACAACTGTTTATTTCACCATTTCTACCCTAACACCTAATACTAAAACTGCTATTAGTACTTAATAAAGATTTGTTAACTGATAGTTGTTCATCACTTGTAGCCAGGCTGAAATCTCATACTAGTTTATCAAGATTGAATTTATATCTTTTGTGTAATAGGCTAAAATATTTGGGCTGTATTTTTGGATATCTCAGCCTCATGTTTGGGAATCTATTCATGACTTCAAACTTTTTGTTTAATTCCATCACAGTGATTGTTACCTTACAAATGTGTAAATAGCTAGGGACACGTTTTTCTTTTAAATAGCATTGAAAATTGCATTGTATTGGTTTAACAATCTATTGACTTTGAATTTATTTCACATATGCCCTCATTGCTTATTTCAGCATCAGTCATACTAAATTCTATTTTATTCTCACTGTATATGTACAGTTTGTAAGATAAGCCATTTATCTAATTTAAAATGGGAAGAGGAGAAAAAGGAGAAGAAAGTAGCAGAAGAAATAGTGTTTGATATGAAAGCAATTTCAAATATTTTGGGTTTCATTTTTAAGTGAATTAAACAATTTAAAGGATTCTTTCTGCTTCATATTTATATAGACATTTTTCAATGTTAGTACAATATTATTCATAAAATATTTATTTAATGTACTTTATGTGCAAATAGTATATATAGAATAAGCATATAAATCCAATATGACTCATTCCCTCGAGAAACTTAACATGGAAAAGGGTTTCAATGACAGAAAATACATGGTGATATTTACAATACAAGCTGTAGAATCCTACTTTGCTTCTAAGTTAATAATTTCAGAATCAGCTTATTCTTAGGAATGTCTTCTTTGGAAGCCATATTTGAAGGCTTAATTTAAATGAAGGATGAAGATAATAAACCACATATATGTGTATGTACATGCACATCTGTGTATGAATGTTTTCATTTCCAAATGTTGCATTTTATGTAAGCTTTGCCTCAAGTCAGTACAGAACAGAAGACAGAAGCTATGAATGTGAGGTCAGTTTTGCAACATGTCAGGGTTGTAGTAGAAAAAAAATGCATATTATTGGCAGTGGTTTAAAATGTATTGTTCAGTTATATAAATGTAGTATAATGCATAAATATGGACCCAAAATGGCCTCTCTGTTCTTTAACTCAGGGCCAAGTTGATAAAATCCAATCTTCTTTCATAAATCAGCTAGTTGCTCCTACCCTATAAACATATATCTTCTATATCTCTCTAAAATGAGCATATGCTATTTTTAAATCAGAAATGCAATTCCTTCAAATATACTAAAAGATATGAAAGCATAAATCTGTTACTCTCTCCTCCCATTGCATATTGTATGACTTACACATTTGCACACTTTGCCCATTATAAAATTACATGGGTTTCTACGTAAATTTCTGGTAGATTTAAAATTCCTTGAGAATGATGATTTTTAACTATATATGGACAGTGGTATTTTCATCATTCAGCATATTAGTTGAATGAATTATTGAATAAATTTTATAAATCTTCTCATAATCCTGTATTTATAAATCACTACTAGTTTTCATATACATTATTAACTATTGTCAGTATGTGTACATGAATATATAACTTTATATTCTTCTCTAACAATCTAATATTATATAGAAGACATTTTCTGATAATGCACAGTCTTCATAATTATCTAATTATAGCATAATATTATACCAATATTACTTATCATAAGTCAGTTTACTATTCAAATTTCAATGTTTATAACATGACCGTGAATTATTTATACACAAACTCTCTTTTTGAAAATTATTTATTTACGCTGTCTGATTCTGGCGGCCTGCCCTGCGGCTACAGAAGGCGTGGAGCCACAGAGAAGGGATTAAATGGTAAGCAGTGACATAGGTGCCTGCAACATGGTGGTGTCCCAACTGCCAAGCTGGCACTGACCCCCGGGCTGAGTTCGGGATTGCAGACGGGGAAGGAGGCGGTGCAGTCCTTCCCCCCACAAGGGACACTCCACTAAGGCAACCAGCGGCCACCATCTTGGAGAGCTGAGGTATCCACCGCCACTCTCCGACAGATTGCAGCGGCAAAACGGGTGCGTGTCACTCAGTTCAGCCCCCATACATAGGGGGATTTCGCATAAAATCTCTCCTAGACTTTCAGGGGAAGGGAGTATCACAGTGAGCCTGCATAAAGACTAAAGGAGAACTAGAGGCACCTGACCTTCAACCCCCCCTCCCATCAGCAGCCAAAACAAAACCTGTCTAGCCAGCGCTGGGGGAGGGGTAAACAGAAAAAATCAAAACCATAGAGTGTCAGGGATCCCAAAAGCCAACGGTGTGACCCCGGAGATCCAGGCTGTCTGATTCTGGCGGCCTGCCCCGCAGCTACAGAAGGCGTGGCGCTGCAGAGAAGGGATTAACTAGCAAGCAGGGAGATAAGTGGTTGCCACAAAGTGCAATCCCGCCAGCCAAGCCCGCACTGACCCCCGGGCTGAGTACGGGATTTCAGACGGGGAAGGAAGGGGTACAGTTCTATTTCCCACAAGGGAAACAAAACAATAGAGTGCCGGGGTTCCTAATAGCCACCCTCCACACCCAACAAACGGCAGGCCCAGAGTACAGTTTGAACTGCCGAGAACCATCACTCAGGGGAAATCTGGTCTAGCAGGAGAAACCAAGACTAGCAGGAGAAACCAGGAGACTAGAGGCAAGGCCCTAGCGACTGGGTAGCTGTAAACTGCAGGCCCGCCGGCGACAGCTCACCCACTGCCTGCGTAACTGGGAGGTAGGAGAACGCCCACCCGCTGGCGACTGATCACCTGCCCACAGCCTGTGATACTGGGCGGCTGGAGACTGCCCGCCTGCCGCGACAGGGAGCTGAAACCAAACAGAGACAGTCCAGTCACACCCCCCCATTAGGGCACCCCGGCAAGGAGACTGGGGCCCGTCATAGCAGAGTAGTGTCGTCACTGGAGCTCGGACGTCGGAACTCCTTCCCAGCGGAATCCACGTTAGCAGGCATAGTTTAACAACACAAAGGAGAGACATCAGAGTAATACAGAAACAAAACAAATCTATAGAAGAGAGCAGAAACACGACAATCAAAAAGAGCTAGAAAGTAACGTGGACAACATGAGAAAACAAGGGAAAAGAGGATTACAAACAATGCAAGACAACTCAATTCTCCAGGAGGACATAGAAACATCAGAAACAGGGATAGCGAAAGAACTCAAGGCATACCTAACTCGAATGGAAAGGAATATTAGAGAAGACATGAGACAGCAAGTCCAAGAAATAAAAGTATATTTTGAAAATGAATTAAACAAACAAATTCAAATGGCAAAGAACGAGCTCTACCAGGAGATAGAGCTCTTAAAAAAAATCAAACAATAATCCTAGAATTGCAGGAAACTATAAACCAAATTAAAAACTCAAACGAGGGCTGGGGATGTGGCTCAAGCGGTAGCGTGCTCGCCTGGGAAGCGTGCGGCCCGGGTTCGATCCTCAGCACCACATACCAACAAAGATGTTGTGTCCGCCGAGAACTAAAAAATAAATATTAAAAATTCTCTCTCTCTCTCTCCTCTCTCACTCTCTCTTTAAAAAAAAAAAAAACTCAAACGAGAATATTACAAATAGACTTGATCAAGTAGAAGTCAGAACATCAGATAATGAAGACAAGGTTTATCAACTTGAAAAGGATATAGTCAACACAGAAAAGATGCTTAAATCCCACGAGCAATCTATTCAAGAAATATGGGATGTCATAAAAAAGCCAAATCTGAGAGTCATAGGGATAGAAGAAGGCACAGAGTTTCAAACCAAAGGAATGGACAGCATATTAAATGAAATAATTCTAGAAAACTTCCCAGAGATGAAAGATGGAATGGATTGCCAAATCCTGGAAGCCTACAGGACCCCAAACATTCAAAACCATAATAGACCAACTCCAAGACATATAATTATGAAGATAGCCAACGTACAGAACAAGGAGAGAATATTAAAAGCTACGAGAGAAAAGAGGCAGATTACATTCAGGGGTAAACCAATTAGGTTAACGACCGATTTCTCATCACAAACTTTGAAAGCGAGAAGATCCTGGAATAATGTATTTCAAACGCTGAAAAATAATGGATTCCAACCAAGAATACTATATCCAGCAAAATTGAGCTTCAAATTTGACAATGAAATTAAAATCTTTCACGATAAACAAAAGCTGAAAGAATTTGCAGCAAGAAAACCAGCTCTGCAAAGCATTTTGAACAAAACACTACAAGAAGAGGAATTGAAAAATAGTGCCCAAAACTAACAGCAGGAGGTATCTCAGTAAAGGGGGAGGAAAATAACCAAAAAGCAAAACTAGCCAAACTAAAATAAATAAATAAAGAAGCATGACTGGAAGTACAAATCATATCTCAATTGTAACCTTAAATGTTAATGGCCTAAACTCACCAATCAAGAGTCATAGGCTAGTAACCTGGATCAAAAAAACAAATCCAACAATATGCTGCCTTCAGGAGACTCATATGATAGGAAAAGACATACACAGGCTGAAAGTAAAAGGTTGGGAAAAATCATACCACTCACATGGCCCTCGGAAGCAAGCAGGAGTGGCCATACTCATATCGAATAAAATCAACTTCAAACCTAAGTTAATCAAGAAGGATAAAGAAGGTCACTATATACTGTTAAAAGGAACCATCCACCAACAAGACATAACAATCATCAATTTGTATGCACCAAACAATGGAGCTGCAACGTTCATAAAACAAACTCTCCTCAAGTTCAAGAGTCAAATAGACCACAACACAATAATTATGGGTGACTTCAACACACTGCTCTCGCCATTAGACAGATCCTCTAGACAAAAGCTGAATAGAGAAACTATAGAACTCAAAAGCACAATCAATAACCTAGACTTAACCGACATATATAGAATATATCAACCATCATCAATTGGGTATACGTTCTTCTCAGCAGCACATGGATCCTACTCAAAGATAGACCATATATTATGCCCTAAGGCAACCCTTAGTAAATATAAAGGTGTGGAGATAATACCATGCACCATATCTGATCATAATGGAATGAAATTGGAAATCAATGATAAAAGAAGGAAGGAAATATCCTACATTATATGGAAAATGAACAATATGTTATTGAATGATCAATGGGTTATAGAAGACATAAAGGAGGAGATGAAAAAATTCTTAGAATCAAATGATAACACAGACACAACATACCGGAATCTATGGGACACAATGAAAGCAGTTATAAGAGGGAAATTCATTTCTTGGAGTTCTTACCTCAAAAAAAGAAAAAACCAACAAATAAATGAACTCACGCAACACCTCAAAAACCTAGAAAAGGAAGAGCAAAACAACAGCAAATGTAGTAGAAGACAAGAAATAATTAAAATTAGAGCAGAAATCAATGAAATTGAAGCAAAAGAAACCATTGAAAAAATTGATAAAACTAAAAGTTGGTTCTTTGAAAAAATAAATAAGATAGACAAGCCCTTAGCCATGCTAACGAAAAGAAGAAGAGAGAGAACTCAAATTACTAACATACGGGATGAAAAAGGCAATATCACAACAGACACTACAGAAATACAGAAGATAATTAGAAAGTATTTTGAAACCCTATATTCCAATAAAATAGAAGATAATGAAGATATCGATAAATTTCTTAAGGCATATGATTTGCCCAGATTGAGACAGGAAGACACACACAATTTAAACAGACCAATAACAAAAGAAGAAATAGAAGAAGCCATCAAAAGATTACCAACCAAGAAAAGCCCTGGACCAGATGGGTATACAGCAGAGTTCTATAAAACCTTCAAAGAAGAATTAATACCAATACTTTTCAAGCTATTTGAAGAAATAGAAAAAGAAGGAGCTCTTCCAAATTCATTCTATGAGGCCAACATCACCCTGATTCCGAAACCAGACAAAGATACTTCAAAGAAAGAAAACTACAGACCAATATCTCTAATGAACTTGGATGCAAAAATTCTCAATAAAATTCTGGCAAATCGAATACAAAAACATATCAGAAAACTTGTGCACCATGATCAAGTAGGATTCATTCCTGGGATGCAAGGATGGTTCAATATACGGAAATCAATAAATGCTATTCACCACATCAATAGACTTAAAGACAAGAACCACATGATCATCTCGATGGATGCGGAAAAAGCATTTGACAAAGTATAGCATCCCTTTATGTTCAAAACATTAGAAAAACTAGGGATAACAGGAACTTACCTCAACATTGTAAAAGCTATATATGCTAAACCTCAGGCTAGCATCATCCTAAACGGAGAAAAACTGAAGGCATTCCCTCTAAAATCTGGAACAAGACAGGGATGCCCTCTATCACCACTTCTATTCAATTTAGTTCTCGAAGTACTAGCCAGAGCAATTAGACAGACGAAAGAAATTAAAGGCATAAAAATAGGAAAAGAAGAAATTAAACTATCGCTATTTGCGGATGACATGATAATATACTTAACAGACCCAAAAGAGTCTACAAAGAAGCTGCTAGAGTTAATAAATGAATTCAGCAAAGTGGCAGGTTATAAAATCAACATGCATAAATCAAAGGCATTCCTGTATATCAGCAACAAAACCTCTGAAATGGAAATAAGGAAAACCACTCCATTCACAATATCCTCAAAGAAAATAAGATACTTGGGAATCAACCTAACAAAAGAGGTGAAAGATTTATACAGTGAAAACTACAGAACCCTAAAGAGAGAGATAGAAGAAGATCTCAGAAGATGGAAAAATGTACCCTGTTCATGGATAAGCAGAACTAACATCATCAAAATGGCAATATTACCCAAAGTTCTCTACAGGTTTAATGCGATGCCAATCAAAATTCCCATGGCATATCTTGTAGAAATAGACAAAGCAATCATGAAATTCATATGGAAAAACAAAAGACCCAGAATAGCAAAAGCAATTATAAGCAGGAAGTGTGAATCTGGAGGTATAGCGATACCGGAGGTCAAACTGTACTACAAAGCAATAGTAACAAAAACAGCATGGTACTGGTACCAAAACAGGCGGGTGGACAGAATAGAAGACACAGAGACTAATCCACAAAGTTACAACTATCTTATATTTGATAAAGGGGCTAAAAGCATGCAATGGAGGAAGGATAGCATCTTCAACAAATGGTGCTGGGAAAATTGGAAATCCATATGCAACAAATTGAAATTGAATCCCTTTCTCTCGCCATCCACAAAAATTAACTCAAAATGGATCAGGGAGCTAGATATCAAATCAGAGACACTGCGTCTGATAGAAGAAAAAGTTGGCTACGATCTACATATTGTGGGGTCGGGCTCCAAATTCCTTAATAGGACACCCATAGCCCAAGAGTTAATAACAAGAATAAACAAATGGGACTTACTTAAACTAAAAAAGTTTTTTCTCAGCAAGAGAAACAATAAAAGAGGTAAATAGAGAGCCTACATCCTGGGAACAAATTTTTACCCCTCACACCTCCGATAGAGCCCTAATATCCAGAATGTACAAAGAACTCAAAAAATTAAACAATAAGATAACAAATAATCCAATTAACAAATGGGCCAAGGACCTGAACAGACACTTCTCAGAGGAGGACATACAATCAATCAACAAGTACATGAAAAAATGCTCACCATCTCTAGCAATCAGAGAAATGCAAATCAAAACCACCCTAAGATACCATCTCACTCCAGTAAGATTGGCAGCCATTATGAAGTCAAACAACAATAAGTGTTGGCAGGGATGTGGGGAAAAGGGCACACTTGTACACTGCTGGTGGGGCTGCAAAATGGTGAGGCCAATTTGGAAAGCAGTATGGAGATTCCTGGGAAAGCTGGGAATGGATCCACCATTTGACCCAGCTATCACACTTCTCGGACTATTCCCAGAGGACCTTAAAAAAGCGCTCTATAGGGATACGGCTGCATCAATGATTATAGCGGCACAATTCACAATAGCTAGACTGTGGAACCAATCTAGATGCCCCTCAATAGATGAATGGATAAAAAAAATGTGGCATATATACACAATGGAGTATTATGCAGCACTAAGAAATGACAAAATCATAGAATTTGCAGGGAAATGGTTGGCATTAGAACAGATTATGCTAAGTGAAGCCAGCCAAGCCCTAAAAAACAAATGCCAAATGTCTGCTTTGATATAAAGAGAACAACTAAGAACAGAACAGGAAGGAAGAACAGGAGGAAAAGACTACAGTAAACAAAGACGAATGGGGGGAGAGAAACGGGGAGAGAAGGGAAAGCACATGGAAATGGTAGGAGACCTTCAATGATACACAAAATTATAAGAGGTTATGAGGGGCAAGGGGGAGGGAAAAAAAGGGAGAGAATTGAACAACAGCAGGGGAGGTAGAGAGGGAAGATGGGAGGGGAGGGGAGGGGAGGGGGGATAGTAGGGGATAGGAAAGGTAGCAGAATACAACAGTCACTAATATGGCATTATGTAAAAATGTGAATATGTAACAGATGTGATTCTGCAATCTGTATTTGGGGTGAAAATGGGAGTTCAAAACACAATTTGAGTCAAATGTATGAAAGATGATATATCATGAGCTATGTAATGCTTTAAATAATCAATAAAAAATAAATAAATAAATAAATAAATAAAAAGAAAATTATTTATTTGACAGAATTTTCATAAGGAAAAAGTAGTGAATAAATTATATGCAGATAAAAATAATAAAATCTGAACAAATAGTAAAAGTCAACCCTTTTAAAGAATTAAAAGCATCCAAAAGTTGAGTATTGTAGTTTATATATGAGGTGTCCCCCAAAGCTCCTGTGTTAATGCAGAAATATTCAGAGGTAAAATGACTATGAGAGCTGTAACTTAATCAATCTGGCCTAGTTTAAATAGACTAACTGGGTGGTAACTATATGCAGGTGGGACATAGCTGAAAAAGGTGGGTTATTAGGAGTGTAACCTGGAAATACTGATGTTCCCTGGGGCCCATTTCTCACTATTTCACTGCTTCCATGATGCCATGAATGGAACAGCACTCCTCTACCATGGCTTTCTGCTATTATGTTCCTTCTCATTTGAACAAAGACCAATGGACTTGACCCACCATGGACTGAAACTCTGAAACCATGAAAACAAAACACAAAAAACCAAACCAAACCAAACAAACAAACAAACAAAAAAACTTTTTCTCTAAGTTGTTCTTGTCAGTTGTTTTGGTAACAGTGATAAAAACCTATCTAACAAAGAAAGCAAGGTCAATGGTATTTCCACTTGAGTATATGTAAGGGGAAGGAATTGCAACTGTGTACTTTTTTTTTTTGGTCCAGCAGAGCTCCCAAAATGATACAGCCAATACTAGGCAGAAAAGAGTATCCTCGCCAGTTGGATGTAAACTAGAACAAAATTCAGGATTTGAAAAACAACCTGAAATTTAAGGTAGAAATTCTGGAAATTTGAGATAAAAGAGAGTGAGACCCAAAATCTGAGTGTAAACTCTACCTTCATCCACTAAAACTACACACATGCAAAGAGGCAGAGGAAAACCCAAGGACCATAGCAAAATAAATAAATAAAATAGAGCTACATCTTTTTCATGCAAGTCAAAATTGCTATTACAAAACAACAATTACAACAACCTGAAAACAATCTCCAGTTGATAAAAGTTAGCAAGAAGATGGAGAAACAATGACTGTGGAAAACAGTAGCGAATTTCTACACACACACACACAAAGTAAAAATAGAACTACCAGATGATCTATCTATACCACTTCTGGTTATATATTCAAAGGAAATGAAATCAGCATACTAAACAATACCTGCATTCCCATGCTTACTATCACTATTTGTATTGTTTAACATATAGAATCAGCTTATGTGTTCATCAATAGCAGAATGGAGAACACAAATGCAGTATGAGTACAAATGGAATATTAATCAGACATAAAGAAGAATGAAATGATGTCATTTTCAGCAAAATGGATGCAAATCTATGGATATCATGTTAAATGAAATTAGCTAGACAGAGAAAGGCAAGTATTACACTTTCTCTCTCTTGTGAGAAACTAAAATGTATGACCTGAAAGTAGAATAGTGATTACTAAGAAATAGGAGGGGTACTGGGGGGGTCAAGGTAGTGGGCAAGGGTGGAATAAGGGTGAATGCATATGAGCAACGAATGCTGTATGCATATATGGAAATATCTTAGGGAATGCCATTAGTATATACAAGTAATATGTATATGGTTGTACAGTTTGATTTTTGAGCCCAATTAAGATAACTGCCTAAAAATAAGAATCAAATCTCCAGAAGAACAAATCAGAGTTTAAAGGCACTAAAACATAGTAACCTATTCAGTTTTCCAAAACTTTAACCAGGTATTCCAACACAGAAAATGTTGACTTATTAGAGGAAATATATGTGGCAAGAGGCCAGAATTGTGGAACTGAAGCTCTGAAATCACTTCTTCCATAAAAGTGGTAAGAATAGTTACAAAACTCATCCAAGTCAATTCCCTCATAATGGAAACAAACCAAAAACTTGTCACAATAGGAACACTCACGTTCTTTCTTCATATATTTAATTATTAAAAAAAATCCATACCTTGGTGATTTTTGTTTTAACATTTGTATGCTCAGTGCCTCTTCTCATAAACACAATATACTTGAAACCAGTAACCCAGGCAGTCATGGTATCTGTGAAAACCAGATGTCTAGCACCTGCTGAAAGGAAAACAGTCTTCAGTTTTCTGAAAAAATATCTGAAGAAAATTTGTCCCTATTTGACTTGTCTGGAAACTTCCTGGAAAAGACTCATTTCCAAGGCTTGTTATTTGATAAGACAAAAATTTCTTTCAGTGTGAAAAATCCCTCACCCCAGGCATTTTGTTGATACCAATAGGAAGTAGTTGCTTTAAAACATAGTTGCCTGAATTGGTGACATCACTTGAGGTAAACAAGAAGCTGTCCATAAAACTTTAAAGGAATATCTGAGGTATGAGATGCCCATGCAGAGTTTGAAAACTCTTGTTATATTTTTCATTATCTAGAAGAAAAGTTGCATATGCAGGCTTTTACACATGTCCAAGAAAGTCTTGAAAAGGCCCAAATTTTTCACCATTGGCTGACTCTGAGAACCTGCACAAGAAGAAAATAAAGTCAAAGGTAAAATTGTAAGCTACCTATCGAGTACTAAAAACATGTCAAAATATGACAGTGATTTTTGGCAAAGAGTAAGACTTATTACATTGAGATGTTTAATGAAATTCCTGTCTAATCAGCTAGTCACAAAGCTAATCACAAAGACTTCATTGTCCACAAAAGAGGGAATAATGACCTTACATAATTGCTCCATTTTCTTTGTCTGTTCAACTGTTGACAGGCACCTAGGTGGAAATTTTAATCATTCATAAAGAAGAATGAAATCATGGCCTTTGCTGGTAAATAAATGAAATGGGAAAAAATGCTAAGAGAAATAAACAGCCTCAGAAGGTCAAGGTCTAATGTTTTCTCTCATTTGAGGAAACTAAAGCAAAGTAAGGGAAAGAAAGGGGAGAGGGGAGTCTCATGAAAATAGAAGGGAGGTCAGCAGAGTAGAGGGAAGATATAAATGGGAAGGTAGGAGGGACAGTAAAAGAAAGAAAGAGCAGAATGAAATTGACAAAATTATGGTATATGTATTCTATATGAATGTACTACAGTGAATTTCACCTTTATGAATATCTACAAACACCAACTAGAAAACAATGAATACATAGAATAAAACTCAGTAGAGGAAGGGTAACAGAATACAGGAGGAATCAGGGAAACAGGAAATACTGTGAACTGAAGTGGAACAAATTACATTTCATTTATTAATTATTACATCAAAATGAACCCCACTATTAAATAAAACTATAATTCACTAATAAAAACATTTTAAATATTAAATAACAACAGCAATCCTTGTGGGAGTTAGATCTTATTTCTAAAATTGATACACTTAATTATTTTTAATTTTTTTAGTTATCAATAGACCTTTATTTTATTTATTTTTATGTGGTGCTGAGAATCAAACCCAGGGCCTCACACATGCTAGGCAAATGCTCTACCACTGAGCTACAACCCCGGCCCCACTGAATTATTGTATAGGTCCAATTTTCAACCACAAATTTCAAGATATTCAAAGAAAATGGAAAATGTTATCTACAAGAAAAAAATAAGCAGAGAATAGAAAGTGGTTGCAATAGCATTGATGTATTGCCCAAAAGATAAAAACTATATATATATATATATATATATATATATATATATATATATATTTAATAAATTCAAAGAATAATATGATTTACCACTTAATAGCAAATAACAATATAAAGATACAAATAATTAAAATGAGCCAAGTATAAATTTTTTACTTGAAGGAATAAAAATGGAAGATTTGAGCAACTAAAAGATCTTCCCACCATTAAAACAACAGTTCTGCAGTGGAATGTTGAGGTAGGAAGGCTATGAAGAAGTGCTGTTGGGCAACTCAGAGAGTCAGCAACCACGTGAAAATGAATGTGTATGTGTATGAGTTTCTAAAATAGAAAGAGAATTAAAAAACAAACAAAGAAAAACGAATACACTCTGGCAGCACTGGACCTTCAGCAGCTCAGTAGGAAAGGGCAAGCTCCCTATCAATGGTCCTAAAGAAATCATTCCAACAAGCTTAATAAAAACAAACACTGCTGTTGGAAAAATTTGCTACCTGTGTTTAAAATAAACTTAGGTACAATGAGGTCCTGGTGTGGAAGTCCCAACACTATCCAAGAAAGTTAGTGAAAATGTGGAAAGGCAAGAGATTAAAAAGACATTTTAGAATTCCTGAACTGGAGAGGTCAGAAATCCCTATGGTTTACATAAGTTATTCGCTTTTTTCTTCATATTTTTGAAATTCATTTTTGTGTTATTCTTTGTATCCTTACTGTATCAATGCCCTAGATGAAAAAGTTGTTTAAGCTGCACTTTTCTTTGGATCTGGGAATGTCTGAGCAATGAGTCAGACTGGGCACAAGAATGAGAATATAACAGAGACTTGGAAGAAGAAGTGAGTACAGGAGCCATGATTGCTGGTTTATGAGTCTGCAGGGCAGAATGAAGGGAACTTTTATGTAAAATGTACAGTCTGAGTTCTAAATAAGGATCATGGCTGAGAAGAGGTAGAACTATGGTAGATCAGGTTCACCTGAAAATAGGTGACACTAAAACATCTGTGCCATCCCTCCATGGCCCAGAATGGTATGGAAGGAGTTTCGTGCATGACATACCCCTCCCACCAGACAGATGTTTTCAGAATCAGAGGGCACAACACAATCCAAATTGATCCATAGGCAATTTGGGAAGACGGTTGACCAGACTTCTACTTTCAATCCTACTAGACTAACACACCCAATCCTCGTCACAATAAAAAACATTGTGAGGATAAAATATACTCTGTAATTGACAGAATACCCCAATTGGTTGCATTCAGGCAACTCAGCAAACACACTTTTCTGGATCGGGTAAGAGCTCAGAACAAACAGTTTGAAATTTGTGTCACACAAATTTCACATAACTGAGAGATCCTAAAATCAAAACTACAAAAACAGATGTCTCCTTATTACAAGCCTCCATAAGGAAACTGAATCTCTTTATGGTTGTTATTGCATATACTGCCAGATACAAACTGATTCTTTGTGCCATTGCACATTTTCTATTTTTTTTCAAAATTGTATCTAATTTTATATATTTGATCAATTAATTGGATCCTGTCTTGACAATTCCTCCTTTCTCATCTCTATTCCCTTTCCCTCCCTTTTATCCTTATTTCCCTCCTCATTTTATCTACTGTCTCCCTTCCACCCTTTTTCTTCTTTTTTCCTTTCTCTTTTTTCTCTCTTTTCTTCATTTTCCCCTTTTCCAATACAATTTAGTATACTATCATTAATGCTTAATTTTTCAAACTATTCTGTTTAATTTCTCACACACTTTTTTTTCTGCCTAAGAAAGTTGTAGAAATCACTAGGGATAATTTTTTTTCTTTTTTTTTAATTTTTTATTGATTATTTAAAGCATTACATAGCTCATGATATATCATCTTTCATACATTAGACTCAAATTGTGTTTTGAACTCCCATTTTCACCCCAAATATAGATTGCAGAATCACATCTGTTACATATTCACATTAGCACATGTTGATATATGGTATGCTCCTAAATTATGAATGTTACTGGCATTTACTATTTGCTTTCAGAGTGGTACTGGGGGTTGACATTAACACTCTGGTTGTGCTGATGGGATGTGTTAAAGCTAAACTACCTCCCCAGCTCAGGGGTCATTATAAAAGACAATTACTAACTAAAAGACTCCCAAACAAAGAGGAACAGTAATCCATCTCAATAGATGGGAAAACATAGGACCACAGAAAACATGAGGGTACAGATCAATAACTGAATCAGCAGATAGAAGTGGATGAAATCTTGGAAAAAAATAATTTGAAAATTTTATTGTTAAAATGAACAACAAGTGAAAAGAAAGTATAAGAAATGAACAGAGAAAAATGCAGGATGTGAAAGAGCATTTAAATAAAGAGAGATTTTATAAAAGAAACACATAGAAATTTTGGAAGGGAAAAATTCAATAACTCAAATGAAAATTGAGTTGAAATTATCACCAATACATTAGTTTAAGTAGAAGACAAAATGTCAGAGTTTGAAGACAAGGTTGGCAGGCTTAAATATTCAGACAACATACCAAAATCTCTGGACCACAATAAAGGTAGTTTTAAGAGGAAACCTTATATCTATGAATGTCTACATAAAAATATCAGAAAGATTCCAAATAAACCTAATAATTTACCTCAAGATCCTAGAAAAACAAGAGCAAATGATTCTAAGTCTGGTAGAAGGATGAAATAATTAAGATAAATAATTAAGATCACAGTTGAAATTAATCAGATAGGAAGTAAATTAAATGAATTAAACAAGAAGTTGGTGTTATGAAAAGATGTAAAAGATTGAAATGCCCTTAACCAAACTAACAAAAATAAAGAGAGAAAAGACACAAATTAGAAATGAGAAAGGAGATATCACCAAAGACATGGAAATTCAGAAAATCGTTAGGGAATATTTTGAAAATTTCTATTCCAACAAATTGGAAAATCTAGCAGAAATGAATAGATTCATAAATATATAAGACCTACCAAAACTGAACCAAACAGATATAGGAAACATAAATAGATTAATAATAAGCAATGAGATTGAAACAATAACAAAAAGACACTCAACAAAGAAAAGTTCAGGACCAGATGGATACCCAGCTGAGTACCACTAGTACTATTAAGAAGAACCAATACTGGTATACCTCAAAATATTTCATGAAATTAAAAAAAGAGATTTGTTCCTATTTTATTATATAAAACCAGTATCAACCTGATAGTTTACTCAGATAACAACACACCTAGGAAAGAAAACTTCAGACCAATATCCCTGATAAACATAGATAAATTCCTGAAGAAAATATTAATAAATCAATTCCAAGAGCACACTGAATATTGTAATCCATGGTCAAATTTATTTCATTTCAGGGATGTAAGAATGGGTCAAAATATGAAAATCAAAAGATGCAATTCACCACATAAATATAGTTAAGGATAAAAATCACATGATTATTTCAATAAATGTAGAAAATATGTTCAATAAAATTGAGCAACAATTCATGGTACAAAATACTGAAAAAAAACAGGATATAAAAAATTTACCACAGTAATGTAAAGGCTATCTATATACAATAAACCCAAAGCCAACATTATCTGGAAGGGTAAAACTGAAATTATTCCCTCTAACCTCAATAACAAGCAAAGGGTGCCCACTCTCACAATGTCTATTCAATATAGTACTTGAAATTTTGGCTGGGGAATTCAGGAAAAAAAGAAATAAAAGGAATACAAATAGGACATGAAACAGTCAAATTATCACTGTTTATAGGTGATATAATTCTGTACTTAGAAGGTCAAAAAAAAAAAACTCCACCAAAAGATTTCTAGATTTGATAAACAAATTCAGAAAAGTATCAGGAAATAAATCAACATAGAAATATATATATATATATATATATATATATATATATATATATATATATATATATATGCAGTGTCGTATAAAACTGCCTTGTTCTCAAATAGACAGAATTAATATTGTAAAATGGCCACACTACCATAAGCGATCCACAGACTAAGTTCAATCCCCATCAAAATACAAACGACATTCTTCCCAGAACTGGGGAAAAAAAAAACAGTTCTAAATTCATGTGTAAGAATAGAAGAATCAGAATATCCCAAGCAATTCTGAGCAAAAAGTACAATGCTGGAGGTGTTACAATACTCAATTTCTAATTGTACTATGGAGGGATAGTAACAAAAACAGCATGCAAATTGCATAAAATAGAAGACACCAAGACAAACCAATGCCAATTCATTCATCTGTTCCTTGACGAAGGTGCCAAAAACATATGTTGGAGAAAAATATTTTTTAACAAATTATGTCAGAAAAACTGAACAGTCAAATCCAGAAGAATTAAAATAGATCCCTATCTCTCACCATGCACAAAAACTCAATTCAAAGTAGATCAGAAACCTAGGGTTTAGATAGAAACACTACAAACACTAGGTGAAAACATAGGGCAACACACCAACATACAGGTGCAGGCAATGACTACTTCAATAGGACTCCTACAGCTCAGTAGGAAATATCAAGATTTAATAAACAGAATGGGCATAAATGGTAAAACTTCTGCAAAGCAAAGGACACAATTAAGGACACAATGAAGAGTGAGACTAGAGAATGGGGAAAATTTTTGCCAGTGACAGTTCTGACAGAGAATGAATATCCAGAATGTATAAAGAACTCAAGAAATTTTACACCAAAAAGTCAAATAATCCTATTAATAAATGGGTAAATGAATTAAACAAACAATTTTCAAAAGAAAAAAATATAAGTGGAAAACAAATATATGAAAAACATGTTCAATATTCTTAGCAA